>NC_140483.1:68554490-68946990 GCF_964271855.1 Acomys minous | reverse complement strand
GTGATTCTGGATTGTGCGGCCCTGACAAACCATCACCGTATGATGATACAAACAGCTGCCGGCTCTGAAGGCACACTCATTAGCAGCACACTGTTCCACCTGTCTCCAGCTCACAGGTGTCCTGGCTGTCAGGCTGGGATTAGCTGGGGCTGACCCTACACGGCAGGTTAGTTTAGGACATTCTGTCTCCCGTTTTCTCCTCAGCAGCGGCTGCTCATGCGTGTGCTCACTGTGGATGCCCTGGAGGTGCGCTACTCTAATCTGTCCCCTGTTCATATGGTCTACTACCCTCCCTCTCTCTCTCCCTCTCCCTCCCCCTTTCCCTCCTCACTCCCCCACCCCCACCCCCTTAAATCCAGGTGAGTCTCATTTCAATACCTTCGCTACCTGTGAAGACCCCACAGAAACCCTCTCCTCATCCATGCCTTATGCCCATTGGCTCAGTTATCTACACACAATTGCAGTTCCCAAATGCCACCCCCCTCAAAAAAAAATCAAAGAAGTAATTTAAGGTGTGCCCACAATCGTAGTTAGCACGGCAAAGTCTCATGCTGTTTCCTTTGGATGTAATGCCTGACAGAGCCCAAAAGCAAAACTCTGGGAGAGCCTGCCTCACCGGTGACCTCTCTGGGCTCATCCTCAACTTCAATACCTGGAATTTACCTATAACCACCGGCTGTTTAAGTCATTTATCTACAATGCTCCAACCAGACCTTAGTCACCCAGCCACCCCAGGGGCTTCTCTTTGCCCTTCTGTGACTTTCATGGGACACTAACTAGCTTGGCACCATTTAAAAAATATTTACTTTTATTTTAAAAATTATGTGTGTGTGTGTTATGTGTGTGGTGTGTATGTGTGTGAGGTGTGTGTATGTAATGTGTGTGAGGTGTATGTAATGTGTGTGAGGTGTGTATGGGACTATGTGTGGGCTGTTGTGTGCGCATATGTGTGTTTGGTGTGTATATAATGTGTGAGTGTAATGTGTGTGGTGTATGTGTGTGGTGGGTGTGCCTGTATGAGGGGGTGTATGTGTATAATGTGTGGTGTGTGTGTGTGTGTGTGTGTGTGTGTGTGTGTGTGTGTGTGTACAGGTATCACAGCACGTGTTGAGGTCAGAGGACAGCCTTATTGGCAATCTTTCACCATTTTGGGGACAGAGCCTCCTATTCACTGTGTGCTCTAGGCTAGCTGGCTGGAGACCCTCCAGGCCTCTGCTCCCGTTTTCCTGTCTGAGCACTGGGATTGTAGAAGTGTGCTACTGCCTCAGCTTTATGTGGCTTTCGGGGACTTGAACTCAGGTCCTTGTGCTTGCACAACAAGTGCTTACCTACTGATCTCTCCCCACCCCCCCACCCCCCAGCCCTCAGCTCCACTTTATTGCTGAAGAAACTAAGGTTCTCTGAGGTGACCTGATGTCCTATTAACTCAGGGGGTTGCCCAGCTGAAGACCCCTGACTTGTCACCCATGGACACTTCCATGTTCCTTCAAGATGCTTGTCCCCAAACTTCTGGATTTTGCGACCACTTTGGTGTAGGGAGAACATCTTTGAACAACCCATATTTGCTTGCTAAGGAGCGCTGCCAGAGTGAGGCACAGCGCTGTGGCACCAGGCCAGGACAGTGCAACTGAGGAAGCCCAGAAGAGCCCCTAAGGGGAAGCTGCTGCTGACACCTCAGAACGTCAGGCAAATGTTCCTGAGGAACCAGTAGGACTGCTCTCAAGTCTGTGTGTTTTGAGGTTGCATAGGCAGGTGGCTGACAAACCTGGCTCAGCCTGGGAAATCCTTAAAAAGTAAGTTTTAAAAATGTGCTCACCTGTGCCCCCTCTAGGTGGGGATAGAATTGCTTTTGCAAGTGTGTTCTCCGGAATGAATACCACTTTGAAAGGAACAGCCTCGGTGATCACGAGAGGTTCTCCTTCTTGTCTTATGACTGTCAGGGAGATGCAGAGGGATGGCTGGTGTTCACGGTAGGGAACATGACACAAGGAAACAAGCATGGCCTTCCATCTTATTTGGATAATGACCATAGCAATCCCCATGCTGTCCCCCAGGTGCCGCAGTGCCCCTTCATCATTATTTTGATAAATAAGTCTAATGGGGCATTGGTGGGGTGCACCTGTAACCCAGGGACTCGGGAATCTGGGACAGAAAGATCCTGAGTTCAAGGCCAGCCTAGGGTACAAGATGAGACCGTCTCAAATAAAGGAAAAATGTATGAGGAAGGACGCTTAGGAGGGGTGCTTCTCTTATTGTAGGGGAGACAGGGAGTAGTAAAAACGCTTACTGTGTAGGTGTGAGGACCTGTGTTTGATCCTAAAAGGAACACAAAAGCCCATCTGTAATCAAAGCACTCCCACAGAGAGATGGGAGGCCGAGAGTCCCCAGAAGCCTTAGGGCCACCTAGTGTGGCAGACACAGCAAAGAAAGAACAAAAGAAACGCTGTCCCAAACAAGGTGAAAGGTGGCACTGGGCACAGGTGGTTCCTCTGACTCCCAAATGTGGCCAAAGTGTACTGCACGCCTGGATACACATGGGTCCGCATGTGCGCACACACCATAAATAAGCAAGTTTTAAAACATTTGAAAAAAAGGCTCAGCAAGGAAAGCGTTCACTGTGACGGCATGAGAGTCCACACAACAAGGCCTGTGTGGCAGCGCTGTGAAGCTGAAACAGGTGGATTCTGGGAACTCCGTAGGAAAAGGTAAAATGGCAGGTCACCAAGGTAAAATGCCAGGCTCACTGTGAGATCCTGTCTCAAAATATAAGAGTCGGAGCACTTCCGACTCCTGGCCCTGCCCACCACGGGGTAGGGCTGGGGTGGAAAATTCCACAGGTAAGCAACTCATATTTTTAGCTAACTAGTATATGATTATATTTTCTATTTTATTATTGTTCATCTTTTGATGTGTACGACTCACAAATTAAACCACAGGGATGTTTGTAAAGGAAAAGATAGTGTTGCATCCAGCTTAGTATTCAGTGTTCTCAGGTATCTGTGCAAGAACAGATGGAAAGGGTTCCCCAAGAACAAGTTCACTGTAGTGAGATGTACACCCCACACCAAAGGACCGTGAGGTAATATGAAAAAACTGAAATGAAGACAGTGAACAAGAGGCCTATCAGTAAACAAAGCCACTCATAGGAGGTCATGGCAACAGTAGCCCCCAAAGGCCTAACGTCACTGACTTGGCATTTGCAGAATGGTTCCTTCCCATCCCCAGGGAGAAGCAGTGTCACACGGTCAGGAGGTAGTCAGACCTGAAGGCTTCCTTACCGGGAAAGGAGAGGCCATGGTGCCCTGCAGGTCCAGCTGCCTCCCAGGCCACAGGCAAGTCACAAGGCTGTCCGGTGTTCCTTAGCCACTCACGCTGTGTTACCAGCTGAGGGGTCATTAGCTGCCCTCCTAAGGCCTCCAGGATTCCCACGACTATAGAGCAAGGGGATGCTAGTGACGGTAGTTAAAAGGTAGTGCGCATCTTCATGGTGCTGGAAGCCTCGCCGGCTCATGAAGGTTCACTGCCTCCCTCCATTGGACTTTGCTGCATTTCTTTTAGGCATATTTAAGCACAGCACGGTTTGTAGAAAAGTTCTCTGGTGATAACTAAAACAGCTTCATGTGCACAACAAAGCTTAGGACATGACTACATCATAACTCCTGTGTCTTACCAGTGACATCTTCCGTAAAGATAGGTTAGTCTTCCATAAAGGTTAAGGAAGCGGGCTCAAGGTAAACAGTGCAGATGTGAGGTCTGTGGGAGACTAGAGCTACAGACTGAGACAAACAGGCTCAAGATTAGGCTCTAGGGGAGCCAATGTGGCTGGAGTGTTAAAATACACAGGCTTGTCTCTTCAAAGGGAGAGATGTATACTTTGATTTCCGCCCACTAACCATGGTTAAAAGCTTGGCGATCTCTGTGCTATCTGTATGGCCAGGCCACACGGTGAGCCCACTATAGGCTCATCTCTAGTGTGTGATGCTCAGCCTCCCAGGCAACTGGGGCTGAAGGTGTGCATCATAGTGCCTGACTCTTGCTGTGCCCTCTCTCTTCCCTCTCTCCCTCCCTCCCTCCCTCCCTCCCTCCCTCCCTCCCTCGCTCTTTTCACTTCCTTCTCTCTCCCCTCTGTCTCTCTCTTTCAAGCTGATTTACTTTTGGAGTGGTGTAGTGGAAGTTTTGGTTTCCTTTAAAACTCAGTTATTTTATATAAACACGGTTTTGTTTTAATCCCAAGTGTGGGATATTGGGCTGCTTTAATTTGTCCACCGCTGGGAACAGCCTTTTGAGGCTTGGAGAGGGGTGTGGTCTTTGCCAGGCGGAGTTAGTGCAGTTCTGAGGTCTTTGGGAGAGTATAAATACTAGAGCCCAGAGAGGAAAGGGACTTTGAGGAGACAGACAGAGGAAGAAGGCTGCTTTTTTGTCCTGCCGCATTTGCTGTTGCTTGACTGCTAGATATCCTGATATCTGAGATTGGTATTTTCCCAAAGAACCAGCCAGAACTAATTCTAAAGAGGTCTACATGTCGTCCCTTCTAAACTTCTTTCTCTCCTACCTAGGGTTGGCGGGTTGTTGGACAGAAGGTAGAGGCATAAGGAATCCTAAATAAAATAGTTTAAAAACTAGCAACTATAGAACAGCCAATAACAGAGCAAGCACATGATTGAGTTAAGCAGTCTTGACAGCCTCGGTAGAATGGAGCTAGGTAAGGCGGAACAAGGCAGAGGGTGCCCTGCCTCAAACACAGTATTACATTAAACAACCAGAGAAAACACACTTCCTCTTAAAGAACCCTGCCACTTGGGAAGTCACATCCTCTGGGTGTATGGGTAGACTTATCTTGGCCTCTTGCTATGTTAAAGCAATCTGTTGATCTCTCTCTCTCTCTCTCTCTCTCTCTCTCTGTGTGTGTGTGTGTGTGTGTGCCACAGAACAACTTTGAATATCATTGCTTAGGCACTATCTACCTTTAAATTTTTATTTTTATTTTTATGTATATGAGTGTTTTGTCTGTCTGTCTGTCTGTCTGTCTGTCTGTCTGTCTGTTTACACATGCATGCTTGGTGCCCATGGAAGCCAGAAGAGTGTATTGGATCCTCTGGAACTGGAGTTACAGGCAGTTGGGAGCCATCCTGGGTGGGTCCCAGGCAAGAGCAGCAAGTGTTAACTGCTGGGCCACCTTCCTTGTCTGTCTTGTTTAAAAGACAGGCTCTCACTGGCCTCAACCTCACCAGGTCGGCTAGGCTGGTTTCCTAGAGAGCCCCAGGGATTTGCCTGCTTCTGCCTCTCTGGTGTATGTTCCCAGACCCAACTTTTTATGAGTGCTGGGGATTGAACTCAGGACCTATAGACAGGGTCATGTCCTTAGCCCTCAGATGGCACCTTTTTTTTTTTTTTTTTAAATCTATTTCCTTGTGCCTAGACCACGGTGGGGACCTGCTGCAGCCCTGAATGTGGGGTATCATCCGTACTTCCTGCTGCCCAGAGCAGAATCACACACCTCTAAGCCTGTTCTCTCCTGTCCTGTGATACAGAGGGTACCACACCCAACCGTGAAGGCAGCTGCTCGCCTCCTTCCTGCCTCTCTGCACAGCTTCGGCTTGGAACCAGGACAACAACCTGCATTTGACAGCAGTTTCTCCATTTACCTACCAGCTGAGGGAGCGTGGGGAAGTTACTCTCAGGCTTTACTACCATTGTTCTGGGAGTGAGGTTGAGAACAGTGGCTCCGGACCAGGGCTCTGGAGGAGAAAAGTTCTTGAGTTCCTTTCTGCTTCAACATCCTCACCCACGCAGTGGGAAAAACACCACTCCACTTCCTTGGAACCTGAGGGCAGCCCCTGAGATGGGGCTCTTACAGCGTCTGTTGGCCCAGGTCCCAGGCAGCTCACTCATCTAAGGTGGGTGGAAGCAGGAGGAAGGAACAGCACTGCTAAAACCCAGTCCCTCACCACAGCTGTGCACACGCGGGAACAAGTGTGGCCGTGCCCTCACATTCCAGCCAGGTACAGAGAAAGCTGTCAGAGGCACTTTAAGAACACATCCTCACTGACTTTGACTTTTGACACAGGGTCTCATGTAGTTCAGGCTGGTCTTAAACTTACTCTGTCACCAAGAGATGGCCTTGAACTTCTGATGTGCCTGCATCTACCTCCTGAGTACTGAGATTACACGTGTGCACAACCATACCTTTTTTTTTTTTTTAATGCAATGCTGGGAGTTGAACCCACGGGTTTGTGCATGCTAGGCAAGGACGCTACCAAACTCAGCTACATCCCCAGCTCAAAAGCACATCTTTAGGAGGCAGCACAGATGAGAGATTAAAGAAAGGGCTGATGATGGGCTGGAGAGATGGTTCAGTGGTAAAAATGCCTAACAACCTGAGTTCATCCCTGGGACCTACACGGTAGGGGGAAGAAGCAAGCCAACTCTGGCAAGTTTCCCTTTGCCCTACACGTGTGTGCTGTTGCACTCAAACCCACCTATACACACGTAAAATCAAGACATTTAAATGTCACAAAAATATACATATATGAACACAGACAATTAAAGATATAGAATAACAAATGTACTTTTAATGATTTCAGGTAAAAACTACACGGGGAGGAGGATCAATGATTAATTTGGGCCCTAATTTATCAGAGCCATATCATCTACATTAGAAAAAAACCAAGGCATTCTGTCTTCTCAGGTCACGTGTGTGGCTGGCAGCCAAATCCGGTCTTTTATATTCCGTACTTCTTCTTTAGCTCTTCTACTTTTTCCACATAGGCTTTCATGGCATTTTCCTTGGAAGTCCCTGGAAGGAATGGATAGTTGTACACATCAAGGAGGCAGTACGCTAGAAAGGCACTGGGCTTGGCGTGTGTGTGTGTGTGTGTGTGTGTGTGTTCCACCCTTTGCTTTTAAAAAATTTGTGTGTGCATACCTTACAGTGGATGTAATACGTATGTGTATGTCTACGTGCTTGCCAGCAATGTGCCTGTGTGCCATGGGGAGGCCAGAGTTACCGTAATATGTATGTATGTGTCTGTGTGCTTGCCAGCAATGTGCCTGGTGCCATGGGGAGGCCAGAGTTACCGTAATATGTATGTATGTGTCTGCGCGCTTGCCAGCAATGTGCCTGTGTGCCATGGGGAGGCCAGAGTTACTATAATATGTATGTATGTGTCTGTGTGCTTGCCAGCAAATGTGCCATGGGGAGGCCAGAGTTACATGTCAAGGGTCTTTCTCCATTGTTCTCTACTTTATGTATTTAAAAAAAAGAAAGACTTTTACTCCTTACTTGTTAATTAGCATGCATACGTGCCTGGATATATGCATCTGCACCAAATGCGTGCAGGTGCCTGCTGAAGTGAGATGAAGGTGTCAGATCCCTTAGGACTGGGTTCATAGGTAGTTGTAAGACACTTGTTGTGGGTTCTGGGAACCAAATCCAAGTCCTCTGTAAGAGCAGCAAGCGCTCTAAATCCATTAACCATCTCTTCAGCCCGCCTTATCTACTTAAAAACGTATGGATTTATTTCCCAAGGCTGTGTGTGTGGGGGGGATTTGAATGAGAACGGCTTGATCCCCAGGTAGTGGACCTGTTTGAGAAGGATTCGGAGGCGTGGCCTTATTGGAGGAAGCATATTACTGGAGGCAGGCTTTCCGGTTTCTAAAGCCCATCTCAGGCTCAGGCTCAGGCTCAGGCTCAGGCTCGGTCTCTCTCCCTCCCCCCCCCTCATTCACACGCACGCACGCATGCACGCACGCACACGCACACGCGCACGCACACACACACCTATGTATGTATATTACACACACACACACACACGCACAGCCTGTGGATCAGGATGTAAAGTTCTCAGCTATCGATCTACATTATGTCTGTCTGCTTTCTGCCATTATGATCATGGAGTAACCCTCTAAAATAGTAAGTAAACAGAATTGCCTTAGTCATGGTGTCTTTTTACAGCAACAGAACAATAAGTAAGACAGGGAGAGGGGGCATATACACACTACAGCATGGGTAGAGGTCAGAGATCTCCATCATGTGGGCTCTGGGGATCAAACTCAAGTGGTCAGGCTTGGTGGCAAGCAGCTTTACCCACTGAGCTATCTCACTGGACCCTCTGCGTTATTTTATGGGATGAGGTATCTCACTGAACCTCGAACTCATGGACTGGACCTGGATCAGAGGATCGACCTGCCTGTCTCGGCCCCTTCCAGCATTATGGCTACGGGTGCCTGCTGCCGTGCCTGGCTTTTTTATATAGGCACTGGGGATCTGAACTCGGGTCCTTGTGTTTGCATGGCAGGCACCGTGTTGGCTGAGCAATCTCCCTAGCCCCAGATATTCAAGCTTTTGACATTATGACATGATCCATGCACATGCTGGGCCACAGGCCGGACACACCTGCTGTGATACTAGTTTAATATTTGGAGGTTGTTTCTTACATGTATAGTACAGCTCTCTTTTACCTCAGAGATGACCTGAGGACTGGCCTCAAGGCACTCCCAGGGGATGGGTTCTGCTTTGCAATGCACTAAGCTCTTACACGATGGGTCATCCATAAAAGTAGGGCAGCAGGCAGTGTGGACCTCAGCCTGCTAGACAGGCAGGCAAGTGTCCCTGCAGTGGTTTCTCTGGTGCTGAGAATCTCATGCTTGGCTTCAGCCTGTGGGCTATCTGTTTTGGATTCTTACTTCCCTCCGCTGTACTGTTGGCTGTGAAAAAGCCAAGCTAGCCACCTTCCTCCCCCCTCAGAGAGAAGCTGGGAGAAGAGCCGAAGACTGAGTAAAAGAAGCTGGCTTTTGGAGACGAATGAGGCAAATCTTTGTCTCCTTGTCACGGCACAAGGGACAATGAATACGCCCCAAGGGGACAGCCATACTTGTTTCCTAGATTCCCCCAGGGCAACGAGAGAGCTTGTTGGGGTGCATTAGATGCTGGGGGGGGGGGGGCGTGATAATGGTGTGGACAATGGACGGCCAGACTTGCATGGCCCCCTAGCAGCACATTTTAGTGTGCTGGGGCCCTTCCCGAGTTCATGGCTTTCTCCCTTGTGAGAGGACAGAAGGCTTATTCAGCAACTGGCTAGCAAGGGTACGACAGCTGCCAACAGCTTTGGTGCCAACTTTTGGGGCTTGCTGCCATGGGAACACGTGACTCAGTGGAGCCCGGACACTTCTTGGATGCCTGTGCTTTAGCAAATAATAGCTCCATTCACAGGCCATGCATTACCTCAGCCTCTCTCATGTGCCCTTCTGGCTGAAAGGGAACTGGGGAACGGCTACTTGGGTAAAAGGTCACTGCCTGGCCTTGTTGGGGAAGACAGAGGTGTGGACAGGACTCTGAACACATCCAAAGACCACGGCAACGGTACCCTCTCTGACCTATTTCTCAGTCCTTTCCCGCTAGACAACACCTCTGCCAAGAGACAAGAGCTCTTAGAAAAGGCACCAGCAACATTCTGAGGGAAAAGAAAGAAGTGGCCTGTTTTTCCGCATGGAGGGTTGGCTGGGCTGGCTTCCCTTGTGTGCCTCCTGAACTCTGCCCTCCCCGCTTCAGAATGGAGTCTTCAATGCCCAGCCTCCCAGAGGAGGGAAGCCGATCGGACCACGTTACCTTTTAGCTTATTCCACGAATCCCACTTGGCCTTGCCTTTGAGGTCCAACAGCCCAGGCCGCTCTGCAACAAGGGAAGGACAACAGTAGAGATTTGCTATGAGTTCTAATGGAGAACGTGATCAACGTCTTCCCATGAAAAGTCAAGTTTTGTTTTATTTTTTTAAAGACAGGGTTTCTCTGTGTAGCCCAGGCTGTTCTGGAACTCGCTCTGTAGACCAGACTGGCCTCGAACTCACAGAGATCCTCTTGCCTTTGCCTCCCAAGTGCTGGGACTAAAGGTGTATGCCACTACCACCTGGTGCATTTCTTTAAATGTTTTTTATTGATTATTTGAGAATGTCACATCACAAACCCCGATCACACTCGATTCCCAGTCCTTCCAAGTTCCCCCCTCCTTTTTGGCCCTCCTCCACCGCACCCCCCACCCCCCCAAAAAAGCGACAACAAAACAAAACAATCAAAACCCAAGTCCAATGTGTGTTGCCCATACACACGCTGGAGGGTGGTCAAACTCCCAGTGGCCAGTGCCTGAAAGAAAACTAAATCCTTCCTCACCTGCACCCCTACCCGAGCCATCACCCGTGGAGAGCTACACTTCAGCATCCTTACTACAACTTTTTTCCCCCCAAGGCAGGGTTTCTCTGTGTATCCTTGGCTGTCCTGGACTTACTTCGCACACCATGCTGGCCTCGAACTCAGATCAATCCACCCATCTCTGCCTCCAGAGTGCTGGGATTAAAAGCAGGTGCCGGCACACCTGGCCCTTCCACAACTTCCCCCCCCCGCCCCAAGACAGGGTTTCTCTGTGTAGCCTCGGCTGGGCTGGACTCACTTTGTAGACCAGGCTGGCCTCGAACTCACAGTGAATCGCCTGCCTCTACCTCCTGAGTGCTGGGATTAAAGGCGTGCGCCACCACGCCCGGCCCCCTTACCACAACTTTTAAGAACTTCCTGTGTCTTGCACAGCGGGTTGTATGGTATGAAACCCAGATGGGCTTATAGCAACCCAAATTTAAAATTGAGAGAAATCAGAATAAAAAATGTTTTTAGGCTTTTTTTTTTTTTTGAACTGTAAAGTAAAATGCTTAAAATCTAAAGTTTACTTAAAAAACAAAACAAAACAAAAAACACTCTTTTGGGGCTAGGGATGAGTTTGGCAGCTTCCAGAGCATGTACAGAGCCTGGTCTGGCACACACCTGTAATCCCAGCACTCAGGAAGTAAAGGAAGGAGGACCAGGAATTCAAGATCATCTTGGCTACATTGTAAGTTTTATGCCAGTCCAGGCTACATGAGAACTTTCCTCCCCCTCCACACCCCCCAAAAAGTGTGTGTCTACACACACACACACACACACACACACACACACACACACACACACACACGAAGAAAGTAGGCTTGGTGGTGGCAGCGGCACACGCACGCCTTTAATCCTGGTACTTGGGAGGCAGAGGCAGGTGGATTGCTGTGAGGTCGAGGCCAGCCTGGTCTACGAAGCAAGTCTAGGACAGGCAAGTCTACACAGAGAGACCCTGTCTCAAAAAACAAACAAAAAGAACAATAGAAGAAAGCAGGTGTGGCAGGTGTGGCGGTGCACACCTATGGTACCGCCCACTCCATAGCTGGAGCAGGAGGATGCGAAAGTCAAGGCCTACAGAGACAGCTTAAAGCCAGACTGGGTAGCTTAGTGAGATTCTATCTCAAAATCAGAAAAATATTAAATTAAAAAAAAGGGGATGTGGCTGCTTTGGCAGAGTGCCTGCCTAGCATGCCCCAAACCCTGGGTTCCACGCCCAGCACCTGACAAACCAGGCACGGTGACTCACATTTGTAAGGACAGAAATTCAATGTCATTTTTTTTGGCTACATAGTGAACTTGGGCCAACCTAGGCTACATGGGACTCTGTCTTAAAATAGGGGAGTGGGGCGATGACCAAAAAAAAAAAATCCTCAAACTAAAGCAAACCAAACCTGTACTTTAACCAAACTAAACAAACATCCACTCATGTGGTTCAGAATCCAAAAACTCTGAAAAAAAAAATGAGGCTGGATAGATGGCTCATCAGTTAAAAGCACTTGCTGCTTTCCCAGAGGGCCCAGGTTCAATTTCCAGCACATGGCGGCTCACAACTGTCTATAACTTTAGTCCCACGGCATCTGATGCTCTCATACAGATATACACGCAGGCAATACAACCAATGCCCATGAAATTATAACAATCACGACAACAACCACCCCCCCCCAAAAAAAAACCAATCCTGAAAAGAACTACTGTTACACTCTCTGCTTCTCCCCCTTCTTAGCAGCCTGGCCTCTCTCCTTGTTGCGTTCCTGTTATCAGGCGTCCTTGCCTGTGACTTGTCTTTATAACCTGGCCCCATTCTCACACATTGCTGAACTCCCTTTTTGTTGATTTGTAGACCTTTTTTTTTTTTCCCTGAGGACCAGGCTACTTCCAGAGCATCTGCGTTTGGGAAGCTCTCCCACTAGCCTTCCTTGGGGACAATTTCACTGCTAAGAGCACAAACTGTAGATGGTACAGCTAGGGGCACAGAGTCTGAGAAACAATGTCCCAGGAACCTTACAGGAAGACAGAGGAACCCTCAGATCTCCAGAGGAAAAGTATATTTGTTAACATTCAGTTAATTTATATATCGAGGTGCATGGCACTGTGCAGGTGTGGATCCAGAGCATAACTTTTGGAAGGCAGTTCTCTCCTTTCACTAAGTGGGTCCCTTAGGTAGTCAGGCACGGCAGCCAGAGCCTTTCCCTGTTAGCCACTTAATCGGGAGGCAGAGGCAGGCGGATCGCTGTGAGTTCAAGGCCAGCCTGGTCTACAAAGTGAGTCCAGGACAGCCAAGGCTACACAGAGAGACCCTGTCTCGAAAAAAACCAAAAAACCAAAAACCAAAAAACAATGCCTCTGAAGCACGGCCCCTGTAGCTAAAGACTGGGCTATTGGCATTCCTTAGGATTAACCATTTCCAGCTAAAACCCATATAGCCACATGTGGCTACTCTTTGTTGTATTTAACCAGTAGAGCCAAGAAACAGACAACAGTTCCCTGATCAGGCAGGGGTGGGTTCCAAGCCAGTCTATTGCTGCTCATGTACCAGTAAGTACCTCTAGCTCGGCTGAAGGCCATGCCCTAAGAAAACAGTACTGAGCAAAAAGCACCCGCGCCTCCCTGGTAGCATCCTGCCTCTTTTCTCCTTCCTGGATGCTTATAAGCCCTTGGATCTCTGATCCCCTTGGCCTACCACTCCAGCTCCAGGGGAACTGGAAGGCCATGCTTGGTGTGTGGCTGAGGGGGTACATTTCGGATGGAAACAGTATATTCAACCAAGCTACTGAACCACAGTAAACTTCCTTCCTGGGGCTTTCGCTTCTTTCATACTAGATGCTGAGATAATCCATAAAGGCCTTCTAAAAACCAGGCTGAATCCGTTCCCAGGGTCACTAAGAATTTAGGAAGATGGTCTTTACTGGTGAGTTATCTCCCAGCTTAAAGTCTAGACACCAGTACTCTGTCATCAGGCCCTAGCTGAACCAACAGTGCCTCGGGCAGTTGGATGAGGTTCTCAGATGCCTAGCGCTGCCGAGCCAACTTGGCCTGCTCGGAAGAGAAGCTGGGCATACCTGTGTTTACATCGCCCACGGTGGCTTGTTTGAAGTGGCTGTAAATGAACAGCATCTCTTCGTCCGTTGGCTGGGTCTTGAGTTGCTTCACCTCCTCAGCAGCTTTGTCAAACTCAGCCTAAGTGAAAGGGAGAGGGAAAAATCGGGATGGAGGATAGCTGTGTGGGCGGGGTCGGGGATGGGTGGGAAAGCAGCACTCCTCCCCCCAAAACTCTCTCTTCTCGACAAGACTCCCCCGCCCCCCCCCTCCCAAGGCCCACCTGTCTTACTGTGTCAAGTGCTGGGAATAGACTTGGCTCTCCCTGCAAGTGCATGCCCTTGAAATTTTTCGGGCCCAACTTAACTGCCTGACCACCACTGGCCCAGATCCAGCAAAGCGCTGACCTATGACCTGCGGGTATTGACCAGGCAGCGAGGGGTAGCGTGGTGTGATCAGAAAAAGTCGATCAGGGTTCAGGACAGGAATGCAGTGGAATCCAGGGTCCACCTGGTCCCTTCCTTGCTGGGGCCTGAAGTTTTAGCTTTGACCTCTGTCCCAGTGCCCAGATTAGGGAGAGGCAAGTGGGAGGAGCCAGAGATAGCCCTACAGGGTTCGGTCTGGTCAGGGGTCTCCACTGAAGGAAGGAAAAGGCTTCTGGGCCACTTCGCCTACTCGCATCTCTTCTGCACTGGGGCGCGCCAGGCACAAGACTAAATTACCTTCCCCACCCCTGACCTCCCGGCTCCCCAGCCAGGGCCTCCATAAGTGCCCCTCTATTCCACTCCGGTCCTTCCCAGTATGGAATTCAATCTTTCCTGTCCTTCCTTCCCCTTTTGCCCCATCTTTCTTTCGAGGATTCTCTGCCTGCTTCACCCAGGAGTCCAGCCCACCCGCAACTCTCTAGCAGTTCCGGCGTGGGTGGCAGTTTCAGAAATGTGCAAGGAAAAAAAGTTACGCTCCCCAGGCTATGAGCTGGGCTCGGATCCCAGATCAGCTGCAGAGTATCCGAGGAAAAACACCCCGCGGGATCCCTGCGGGCTGATGCCCCCAAACCCACTGTATCTTCGCAGCCCGGCAGGGCACGCGCAGTACCTGAGACATACTGGCGAGGTGACTTGGATCGGGAAAGCTCGGCAGGAGGCCAAGAGCCAGCAGCAATCTAGGTCCAGAGCGCACAGCCTAGCGTCTTTAAAAGCACAGCCCCAGCTTTCCAACCGAGCTCGGGCGAGAGCCGGCAGCCAATCAGAAGTCGGATCTGCTTTCGGGGGCGTGTCCATCCTAGTCAGCCCCAGCCCTTCCTGGACGCGAGGGCATTTACCGCGCATGCGCGGGGAGGAGCCGCGGGGCACGCCGGGAGCAGGTGGGAAGCACCACGGGTTTCTTGGCGCGCGGGAGTGGGGGTGGGGGCACTTGGGGTGAGGGCAGTTGGGCAGGAGCTGGGAGGGAACTGAGCTTGCGTGAAATGGGGTGGTGCAGGAAGAGAGTAGAAGTCAGTAGGATTCTTTGCCTTGAAGTCTCATGCCGGTTAGGAGGAGGCCGGAAGTTGCATCTCTGGTCTTGTAACTTCTCAGCCTAGGAAACGGGATGTCGGGAGCCTAACACAGGGAATCCAGGGGAAAATGCCAAGTGCACAGCGCAGCGGTGGCCCCGCTGGACCGAGCTCAAGCTTTTTCTTCTGAGCTTCTGGCACATTCTTTGACTCGTCACATTGTCTATAGTTTTCAATCCCGCACCTCTAACACAGTCGTGTGTTTTATAAAGGCAGAGACAGTGTGCTAATAACAAACTTGCCTGAGAAGAGGTGCCCGACAAGCCTTTGTTAAGTGAATAACTTCTTGAATGTCTTTTAAACTCTTGGCCTCATGAGTGTAGACTTCTAGACCTTTGCGGCAGTGAACAAAGAGATGAATCTCTGCAAACTTGGAGCGTCTTATAGTGGGTTAATAGTTGACATAGTGAATTATAGACTTTTTAAAAAGTAAAGAGTTGGAAAGCCGGGCGGTGGTGGCACACGCCTTTAATCCCAGCACTTGAGAGATAGAGGCAGGCGGATCGCTGTGAGTTCGGGACCAGCCTGGTCTACAGATCAAGCCCAGGATAGTCAAGGCTACACAGAGAAACCCTATATAAAAAAAAAAATTTTTTTTAAGTTGGAAAATGTAACTGGTGTGTGTGTGTGTGTGTGTGCGCGCGCGCGCGCGTGTGTGTGTGTGTGTGTGTGTGTTGGGGGTGAGGGGTGGGGGAAATGCTGTTTGAGGGAGCCCTACAAGTCAGGGAAGGAACATTCTAGCAGAGCAGGAGTAAGCCACGGGTTCTTGTGGAAATTGAAGTTCCCTTTAAGTTCTTAGTCAAACTAATAAAGTGATTTAAAACTGACTCAGAAGGAAGCTTGAGGACAATTTCATTAAAGTTTGAGATAAAAAGAAAGGCAGACAAGCTGAAAGTGCTGACACCCACTGAGGGGAGGAGATGGAGGAAAAGCCATGCCTTTTAAGGTAGGCTTGGAGGTCAGAGAAACAGTGAGAAAGCCCAGAGGGTCAGGGAGAACATGCATAGGAGTGGCCAGCGGGTTCAGAGTTCAGAGAGGGCACTCAGTTCCAGGGTGAAAGGGGCGCACGGTGAGGGGAGCAAAGAGGGACAAGGCTGGAGGCCTGAGAAAGAGCTAAGGTGACCACATGATGGCAGAGGTTGGTCACTCTGGGCATGCAGGCAGCCATTCCGATGGAGATGGAAGTCATCGGGGGATTTCCAGCAACGATGACAGAATACAAAGGTGTCTTATGTGAGATTGTAATGGAAGTCTTAGCTCCGTGGGAGCAGGAGGTAGGGACACAGCACGTGTGGATGGGAGAATTTAGTGGGCTTGAAGGAGAACTTTCTGGCATTGGATACAACGGTTAAAGAGGGGTGATAGGAAATTCTCTGGAGGTGATTACAAAGGGGAGATTGTCCCTCTTCGCTTCTTTACGTGTGGCCAGAGGCCTGGACCACAGATTGCCACCCTTTCCACCCTCTTCCTCATCACAGCTATGGGTAGTTTACAAAACGAGGGCTGGGGCTGTTACTCAGTGCTATAGAATGTCTGCCTCGTATATTTGAGATCCTGGGTTCGATTCCCAGCCCTGCAAAATAGAACACTTCAAGCCCAAGCTTTCAGATGACACCAATAGCATCAGTTAGGTTTTGTGGATGAAGGAAACACATACAGATTTGTCAGCTTGTGAACCACTTTGCTCAGAAGGCAAAAGTAACACAATCTTTGTGGAGTTAAATTTGGAGAAATTGCCTATGAAGTATAAAGAATGCAGATTTCTTTATAGTGGCAATTTAGAGACACCCCCCTCACACACACACACACACACACACACACACACACACACACACACACATACACGCTTAAGGCTCAGGTGAACAGCTTGTATTCCTCACTGTAATTTTGCATGTCATTTCTTTTTTTCTTTTCTTTTTTTTTTTTAAGATTTTATTTTATGTATGTGAGTGCTCTATCTGCATGTACACCTGCTTCCCAGAAGAGGGCATTAGAGAGTATAGATGGTTGTGAGCCACTATGTGGTTGCTGGGAATTGAACTCAGGACCTCTGGAAGAGCAGATAGTGCTCTTAACCGCTGAGCCATCTCTCCAGCCCCTTGCATGTCATTTCTGAAAGATGACTTGGCACTGTGGAGCTTTGACTGGAGCTTTGACTCAGATGCAGACCGGATCAGTGGGAGCGTTGCCATTATCTCCACAGCCTATGTGTAGTTCAAGACTTAGTTGTTGGCTTGTTGGCTAGTTGTAGGAATATGATTCCCTTCCTTAATTTCATGTAGTAGTTCCAGATGAGGATACAGAAATTATCTTAAGTGGGTGAAGGACATGCTGATGGGTTTCAGATCCGTGGGAGCTAAGCCACCTTGAGCCAGAGGAGGAGGAAGACTTCTCCCAAAAGCTGTGTTTCAGTGTAACTGAGAGCATGCTGCTCAGTCCCCTCTATTAGTGTCCCTCTATAGAAATGCCACTGTAAAGTCCTGCCCTTGGTATGTCTACCCCAGGAAGTTAGGATAGCATTTGGAGGCTTCCATTTGTATTTGGGACAGTGTCTCCCATTGGCCTGGGAACTTCCCAAGCAGGTAGGCTAGACTGCCTGGGCCAGTGAGCCTTAGGGATCCTTCTGTTTGTCTCCCCAGCACTGAGATTATAAGCACATGCCACCATGCCTGGTTGTTTTGTGTGGCTTATGGAAACTGAACTAAAGATTTTCATGCGTGTGTGGCAAGCACTTTACTGACTGAGCCTTCCCAGCCTTTGGAATTTCATTTTTAAGAATAAGCTTCAGGGCCTGGAAAGTTGGCTTGGAGAGAAATTTTAGTCCAGAAAAATGGCTGTTCTAGTAAGGGATCACATCCAGAGACCTTCTAGGTCTTTGTGATTCCGCTGGAATGCAGACATATCCTTAGTACACGCCTTTAGCCCCAAATATTGAAGGTGAGGTTAGTTTATAGAAGGAAGCAGCCATGTTTGAAAGTGACATCTAATTGAGGGATAGACAAAGTGACAAATCAGAGAAAGATTTGACATAATGAGTCAGATAGGATACACTCAACTCTTAAAAGAACAGGACAGGAAAGAGCGGCTACTTAAGAGCAGTGCAGGGAGAGAAAGTGATGAGTTTTGTTTTGTTTTCTTTTTTGTGCCCTGCCCCCCCCCCCCAGTTGATTACTGGGACAGTTTTACAGAGACAGCTTGCAGAGAGAACAGGCTACACACAGGTGAAGATGGAAGGAGACAGAGAATGAGAAGGATCCAGAAGATTAAAACATATTACCAGAATTAGTTTGAGGCCAGGCAGAACGGTTCAGTCAGAAGGCAAGAGAAGCCAGTTTGAATCAGTCAGCTTGGAGAGGCATTTAGGCCATAACACCTGAGTTGAACCAGACAGCGAGAGTTCAGAAAGAGCTAGAAAGGCTTGGGATCAGCTCTCACCCTATCTCCTCATCTGAGGAAGTAAAAACAGCATTTACAGTGGCTAAGGTGGGACAACACTTACTGTGCAATTCTGACAACTTGAGTCCAATCCTCAGAACCCATATAAAGGTGGGAAGAGAGAACCAAGTCCACAAAATTGCCTTCTGACTGCCACTTACGTGCTGTGACATGCATGAGCTTGCACACATACACACAGGCCGTGCACACACATATAATAATAAATAAATTAAGCTGATCAGTATTTATGGGGTAAGTCACGTGAACATTTTTGAATTACATATTTCTACAAAACTAGAAGAGGTCATTGCTTTTCATAATCCTGAGAAGTCACGGGTCCTCAGCTCTGTTTCTGTCCTCATGAGGAGCCCTGCCTTGTTATAATTTTACTTCTGTGCTGTCTATTTTCTCCCATACCTAAGCTAAGGAGAATAGAGGTCACTATGCACTGGCCACTGCCATGTCTCTTAGTGCTTGTTCTTCTTAGGAACTCAACAAATACGTATTGACTGAGTGAAATGCCTTTTCCTCTGTAAGATTTGCTTCTGGCTGGACTTAATGGCCCACACTGTGATCCCAGGACCAGGGAGACTGAAGCAGGAGCATCTGTGGGAGTTTGAGGACAGCCTGGGCTCCACACTAAAGCGTTGTCTCAGAAAGAAACAAAAGAGCCTTGCGGGATGGGTCAATTGGTAAAGTGTCTGCTCTGCAAATGTAGAGACCTGAATTAAGATTTCCACTCCCCACTCCCCACATAATTGTTAAAATTTATGTTCTGCAGTGGGGAGACTGATACAGACAGATCCCCGGAGACTGCTAGGTGGCTGTTCTAGCCAATTGGTGAGCTCTGGGTTCAGTGAGAGACTGTCTCAAAAAATAAAATGGAGAACGACTATAGAAAATGCCCAATGTCAGTATCTGGCTTTCTCTCTCTCTCCCTCCCTCTCTCTCTCTCTCTCTCTCTCTCTCTCTCTCTCCCTCTCTCTCCCCCTCTCCCTCTCCCTCTCCCCCTTCCTCCCACACTCCCACATCCAAAGGCATATCACACACACACACCTACAAGAAAAGCAAAAAGTTTTAAAAGTTCCTTTTAATTTGCTGCCAACTTGGAAACCAACTGAATTTATTAGAGCTGATTACGAGACCATGGGCTGGAACAAAGCAGATGAACTCTGGCCAGAGGCCTGTGTAATCTCCTGGTAACACTCCCAGCTTCGGAAGCAGAGGGCTTAGGGAGGATGGGGGACCTGACCCAGCCAAATTGTCAGGCAGACTGACTCAGCCAGTCAGTAGCAGTTGTCGGTGTTGCAGCTTGCTCTCATGGATGTGAGTCTGTGGGGTATTGTTCTGACTGCCCACAGCTTTCCCCTGCCTTCATCTTAGCTACACTGACCAGGGTTGCCAGGTATGAAATTCCTACTTTGGAGCAGGCCTCATAGCAAATCAGAACATGGTTGGTTACCCCTATAATCAGCATGCCACTATTGGGCTGATAGGTGTGTTTTTTCCAGGCAGGTCAATACTGTAGCATACAGGATCCAAGCCTGGATAAGACCATGAGGCCTTGTCGCCTGTAGCAGTTTGCATCACACCTGGCACCGTGTAAGCTAGCCAGCAGGCAGAGTTTCCGGTCGCTTTGAGGTTGATTTCTGTGTGTCTGTATCCACAGGTTTCCCTTACTGTTAGCTTAAGCCAGATGGGCTGGACACATGAACAGGAGAAAAATTTTCCTGCCCATTGGGTGTGAAGAGTGGTTTAAGATTAAGTTTCTTGTTATAAAGGAAACCTCTAATTTCTAAAAGTAACATAATCGTTAAGAAAAGAATTAAGAATAAACTAATGCTTCAGGAGAGCTTTCGTGGGAGGCAAGGGCGTACCCTCAGGGGCAGTTAACACTCTGTACCTGGTTTCTTGGAGCGTGACTGCTCTGGCCAGGCTCCAGCAGAGCCGGGAGGGGAACAGTACATTTTAAAGGGGATTGGGAAGTGCTTCTGGGACGGGAGTGGGTAGAGAAGGTGGAGGCTGACAGAGAACAGCCCAGGCAGGCAATGGGGTAGGAAGGCAAGCATGACTTTCCCATAGGGTGGTCAGAGGAGGCTTGGCAGCTGGAGTTCTGACCGGTCCCCGCCTTCGCCATTCTGTTCTTCAGGTTTTGAGAGGAACTGCTCCAAGGCGGGCATGAGAGAAGAATGTGTGAGGCACAGCCTTGGCACAATTTTTTCCCATCCTCACCTGTTCTGTACCCAGGCAGCATGGGTGGTGGTGTCCAGTGGTGGCAGCATCAGGCGCCAAGAGGGCTTGGGGGTGGAAGACTGTAGGGGCGTGTCCTTGACTTACTGGGAGAAAGGGAAGGAGCAGATGCTCTAAGTCATCCTCCAATACGTATCCTGTCTTTAGTGTCTTTATGTGTGCACATGTATTTGTGTGTGTGCGCGTGCGTGTATGTGTGAAGGCCAGAGGACAAGCTCAGCTGCTGTTCTTTAGGCACCATCTGTCTCTTATTCATTTCATTAGTCTTCACATTCTTTTAAGATTATTTTTTAACTGTGTGTATTTATGTGTGTCTCTGGGAGTGTGTGCTCTGTGTGTGTGTGTGTGTGTGTGTGTGTGTGCGCAGATGCCCATGGAAGCCAGAAAGGATAGCAGTTCACGGTGGAACTACAATTACAGGTGATGGTGAGCTGTCTGATGTGGCTTCTGAGACTCAAAACCAGGCCCACTGGAAGGGCAGAGAGTTCTCTCAATCACTCTGTGTGTGTGTGTGTGTGTGTGTGTGTGTGTGTGTGTGTGTGTGTATGACCGTTCAAAGGACAGCTTTCAGGGGTGAGTTTTCTCCTCCCATCTTAAGGCAGTGTCTCTTTTTTAGCTGCTCTGCATTCTCCATGCTAGCTGGCCCTCAAGGTTCTTCTAGGTGGTTCTTCTGCCTCTTACCTCACTCTAGGATGCTGGGATTACAGCTGTGAGCCTACCCATCCAGCTTTTCACATGGGCTCTGGGAATTGAACTCAGGTCATCGGTATTACAGGGCAAGGGCTTTTCCCTGCTACGTACCTCAAGGTCACACCTCGTTCTTCAGACAGGCTCTCTCACTGGATAGGCTAGGCTGGCTGGCCAGCGGACCCCGGGGTCTTCTTATCTCAGCCTCCTTGGCGCTGGGACTACAAGTGCTTGCTATCATGTTTTTAAACATGCAGTCTGAGGATGTAGATCCTCATTTAAGGTCCTTGTGCTTGCAAGGCTTCACTGACTGAGGCGTTTCTCTAGCCCTTAGTGCCTTTCTTTGCTACCCCCACTCTGACGGAAGAGGCCCACTGACTTATTACTAGATGGAGGGGAGTGTTCTGTTCTTAATAACAGCTGAGTTGAAGTAGGAGGTCTGGCTCTCCCTGGGCCTCTGCAGCCACCTTGCTGGCAGGGACAGGGATGCCTTGCTACAGTATATGACCTGTCTTCCATGGATGTTGAGGTGGCCTTGCTACAGTGGATGGAGGGACAGTGCTGGCCCTCCAGTGGGTCTCCCTTACACAACTCTCTGTGGAGAGGAAGGAATACTTGTAACCAGTGACAGGGGTAGAAGTTGTAGATCCTTAGGTGGCCTCATTGCCATGGGGAAGATGAGAGTAGGATGCCCTGTGGCTCAGATCCCTACCGCCACTCATAGGTGTTGGGGCGCTCCATTAAAGCCTGGTGAGGATGGGGCTCCTAGCATCCTTCTGATGTTTCTGGTCTAGGTAGAAGTAGGTCACAGTCTTGTAGTCTCTCCTGGAGCAGAGCCATGGCTGCCTAAAGCTTTTTAACTTGCTAGGGTACCCTTTTGCTGGCCTCTGTCTAAAACCTGCAGACTTTTTTGCATGTGATTCTAATGTCTGTGCGTTTATGTGCACATGTACGTTGGGTGCCTGTGGGGGCGAGAAAAGAGTGTTGGAGCCAGGGTGACAGAAGTTCGCAAGCCTCCTAATATGAGGACCAAACTTGGGTTCTCTGCAAGAGCAGCAAAATGCACTTACGAGTGACCCTAACTTCCACATTCTTTTTTCCTTATCTGTAGAGTAAGGATGACTACAGGGCGAGGTGTCTGAAGCCTTGTTTGAATTCAGCACCCTGAGTAGCCGTCGTCACATCGCAAGGGTAGTCTCTAGTGCAGAAGCTGAACAGGCGCTTAAAGTCAGAGGTCAGATCTTGTGCTCCTGTTTCTGTGACGTCAGATTTGAATCAGAAGAGGTGGCTCACTGGGTAAGGGCGCTTTCTGCCAATCCCAGCAGCCTGGACCTGAATTCTAGCCCTATGACCCACATGGTGGAGGGAGAGAACCAGAAGGAGACATGTGCCCAGTGACCTTCACATGTGCGTTCACAACACACACACACACACACACTTTAAAAAATACTTGTGTGTATGTCTCAACCTACAGCTAAACTTTCTGGCTAGATTGGCTGGCCTAGAAGCCCAGTTGCTAGCACTTGGTACAATGGCCAGCTTTTATGTAGTGCTCGGGATTGAACTCAGGTCTTCACACTTGTGCTGTAGCCACTTTTCCTATTGAGCTATCTCCCTGGTTCAGGTGTCATTTATTTAAATCAACAACAAAAAAATTATTTTTAAAAACCTTTTAAGTGTCTGTGTAGGAATGGCATCCACACACATGTGCAGGTGCATGTGCACACACACCTGGGGCTGTCCTCCAGTCTCTGTGTGCACACACCTGGGGCTATCCTCCAGCCTCTGTGTGCACACACCTGGGGCTGTCCTCCAGCCTCTGTGCACACACCTGGGGCTGTCCTCCAGCCTCTGTGCACACACACCTGGGGCTGTCCTCCAGCCTCTGTGCACACACACCTGGGGCTGTCCTCCAGCCTCTGTGCACACACACCTGGGGCTGTCCTCCAGCCTCTGTGCACACACACCTGGGGCTGTCCTCCAGCCTCTGTGCACACACACCTGGGGCTGTCCTCCAGCCTCTGTCTGTGCACACACACCTGGGGCTGTCCTCCAGCCTCTGTGCACACACACCTGGGGCTGTCCTCCAGCCTCTGTCTGTGCACACACACCTGGGCTGTCCTCCAGCCTCTGTGCACACACACCTGGGGCTGTCCTCCAGCCTCTGTGCACACACCTGGGGCTGTCCTCCAGCCTCTGTCTGTGCACACACACCTGGGACTGTACTCCAGTCTCTGTGCACACACACCTGGGGCTGTCCTCCAGCCTCTGTGCACACACCTGGGGCTGTCCTCCAGCCTCTGTGCACACACCTGGGGCTGTCCTCCAGCCTCTGTGCACACACACCTGGGGCTGTCCTCCAGTCTCTGCGCACACACACCTGGGGCTGTCCTCCAGTCTCTGTGCACACACACCTGGGGCTGTCCTCCAGTCTCTGTGCACACACACCTGGGGCTGTCCTCCAGTCTCTGCGCACACACACCTGGGGCTGTCCTCCAGCCTCTGTCTGTGCACACACACCTGGGGCTGTCCTCCAGCCTCTGTGCACACACACCTGGGGCTGTCCTCCAGCCTCTGTCTGTGCACACACACCTGGGGCTGTCCTCCAGCCTCTGTCTGTGCACACACACCTGGGGCTGTCCTCCAGCCTCTGTGCACACACACCTGGGGCTGTCCTCCAGCCTCTGTGCACACACACCTGGGGCTGTCCTCCAGTCTCTGTGCACACACACCTGGGGCTGTCCTCCAGCCTCTGTGCACACACACCTGGGACTGTACTCCAGTCTCTGTGCACACACACCTGGGGCTGTCCTCCAGCCTCTGTGCACACACCTGGGGCTGTCCTCCAGCCTCTGTGCACACACACCTGGGGCTGTCCTCCAGCCTCTGTGCACACACACCTGGGGCTGTCCTCCAGCCTCCGTGCACACACCTGGGGCTGTCCTCCAGCCTCTGTGCACACACACCTGGGGCTGTCCTCCAGCCTCTGTCTGTGCACACACACCTGGGGCTGTCCTCCAGCCTCTGTCTGTGCACACACACCTGGGGCTGTCCTCCAGCCTCTGTGCACACACACCTGGGGCTGTCCTCCAGCCTCTGTGCACACACACCTGGGTTTTTCCTCCAGCCTCTGTGCACAGTGCAGGTGCATGCAAGCATGTGTTGAAGGCCTTGCAGTTCATGTCTGCTCTCGTTCTGGCCTGGAGTCCTCTTCTCTTTACAACTTGGCATTTTCTCTGTTTCTTAGAAGAAAACTGCGACAGGCAGAATGGCATAAAACAACAGAAATCTGCTGTCTCCTGCTGTCTCAGCGCTCTGGAGCCCCATGCTTTGTGAAACAGGATATCAACTTGTTCTAGTTTTCCTTTTGCTGCTGTTAGAAAAACACTGACTAAAAGCAGCTTAGGGGAGCAGAGTAGTTTATTGCAGCTCACAGGCCACACTTCATCATTATGTAAAGTCAGGGCAGAAACTCAAGCAGGGCTATGAAGCAGAAAGGATGGAGGATGCTGAATGTTGGCTCCCTCACCAGCCCATGCTTAGCTAGCTTTCTTATACAGCCCAGGAGTGGCCTGGGCCCTCCAGGACAGCCCCACCCCATGCCCACTGATCTAGCCATCCCTCAACTGAGACTCCCTTCTGAGGTGACTGTAAGCTCTGTCAGATTGGCAGGAAAAGCCAACTGGAACATGGCCTTTGAGGAGAATCTACTTAGTGTCTATCTCCCAGGTTCTTGTGGACCCTGGCATTTGGTTTATAGATGAACTATTTAATTCTGTCTTTATGTGGTAGTATCAAGTGACTGTTTATACAGAACTCTTCTTGGGAGGGTATCAGTCTTGTTGGATTAGGGTCCAGTTGCTATGATAAATCACCAGAGGCCAGGTCTGCTGTCTGGTGAGCCTGGATTTCTGCTTCATACATACTTTGGGCAGTGCCCTCACATGCCAGAAAGGACAAGGCAGCTCTCTGAGGCCTCTCCTCCCACTATATATATGTGTGTATACGTGTGTGTGTGTGTGCATATATGTGTGTGTATGTGTGCATGTGTGTGTGTGTGTGTGTGTGTGTGTGTGTGTGTGTGCATGAAGAGACCTGAGGCTGACACTGCATGCCTTCCATGATACTCTGCACCTTGTTTATTGCAGTAGGATCTCTCAGCGAAACCCAGTTGGCCTGGTCGGCCAGCTCTCTTGCTCCGGGGTCCTTGGTTTCTGCCTTCCAAGTGGAGAATTTACAGATGGTTGTCATGCCTGCCATCATTTGTGTGGCTTATGGGGACCTAAACTCCAGTTCTTACTCTCACATGGCAAATTCTTTCTCCACTGAGCTGTCTTTCAAACCCCTTGAACCTCTTTTTACAAGGCTCTGGTCTCATTCATGAGGCTTTGCTCAATTGACCCAGTCACCTCCTGTGAGGTGATTAGGTCATTAGGCTCCAAAATGCAAATTTTGGAGGCATTCCTCCCCCTGAGCCAAAGAACCTATCTTCAATACCTTCGAGTTGGCCTTCGAGTTCAAGGCTAGTTGGGACTACGTAGTAAGCCACGATCTCAAAGCCAAACCAACCAACCAAAACCCAGAACAACAACAAAAATCTGGCAGAGTACCTGCTTTCCTTTCTGGTGGTGAGAGGCTGAAGAACCAACTGTTTTCCCTTGATGGTCATAGAGACTAGGCACTCAGAGGCTTAAGTTGATGTGCATTGTGTCACACATCTTTGTGACTGTGATGGGACACCTGACAAAGCAATTTAAGGAAGGAAGGGTTTATTTTGACTCAGTGCAGGAGAGTGAGCAGCTGGCCACATGGCATCCACAGTCAGGAAGCAGACAGAGATGGATGCTGGCTGTCTTAGGGTTTCATTGCTGTGAAGAAATACTATGACCATTTACTGGGGCTGGCTGACAGTTCAGAGGTGTAGTTCATTGTCACTATGGCAGGAAGCATGGCAGCCTGCAGACAGACATGGTGCTGGAGAAGGAGCACTACATCTTGATCCACAGGTAGACCTCAGAGCCCGCCCCCTCGTGGCACACTTCCTCCAAACAAGGCCCCACCTCCTAGCAGTGCCATGCGTTCAAACACATGAGCCTGTGGGGCCATTCCTGTTCAAACCACCGCACTGGTGCTTAGCTCACTTTCTCCTTTCTGTTCAGTCCAGGACCGCAGCCCATGGGATGTGCTGCCCACGTCCAGGCTGCGTCTTCCTACTTCTGTTAATCCAGTCTCAAAACTCCGCCATAGACTATGCATAGGTTTGTTTCCTACGTGATGCTAGCTCCTGTCTGGTTGGCAGGTAATGTTAACCATCCCCAGAGTGGTGAAGTAACCCCCAAATTTTGCTGACAGAACTGAGATCCCAGCACAGTCAGGGATGGCAAAATTACTGCTTGTGATTCAGCAGCCATCAGCTTGTTTTATGCAGTAGACTGTTGGCACATCCAGAGCTGGGTCATTTGCTTTAAATCCTGGCCATCTACTGATGACAGATGGCCTGGAGTTTTTCTTGCTAGCATTTCTCCACCGGTAGCTCCTTCCAACTGGAGAGGCCCCTGCTGCCACTGTGGTCAGGGCAACACCAGCATCCTTGGATGCCCCTTCCCGTGGTACAGGCAGCTGTGGGAATCAG
This sequence comes from Acomys minous, assembly GCF_964271855.1. NCBI lineage: Eukaryota > Metazoa > Chordata > Mammalia > Rodentia > Muridae > Acomys > Acomys minous. The sequence goes on along the minus strand of NC_140483.1, from coordinate 68,920,210 downwards.
CAGTGTGCTGGACTGGCTGATGACTCTACCCACTAGGCCAAGGGCCAGTTTCCTTTTGAATGTTTAGGATTTTATTAAAAGATTTAAGAGAGAGTGCACGCGCGCGTAGTTTTGCACACTTGAGTATTACAAAAGTGAGACCAAAAGGGGCATTAGTTCCCCAGAAGCTCTAGTTACAGGTGATAGTGAGCTGCCCAGCTGGGTGCTGGGAACTGAACTCTGGTCCCCTGAAAGAGCAGCAAGCACCCTTGTCCACTGAGCCATCTCACCAGACCCTGTGAGCATCCTTTGAAAGCCCACATGTTAAAGCAGTGGTTCTCAGCCTTCCTAATGCTGCATCCCTTTAATACACTTCCTCCTGCTGTGGTGACCCCCAAACATAAAATTATTTTTGTTGCTATGTCATAACTGTAATGTTGATAATGTTATGAATCATAGTGTGAATATCAGTGTTTTGTGATGGCCTTAAGTGACCCCTGTGAAAGGGTCATTTGACCCCCCAAAGGCTGGTGACCTGCACATTGAGAATCCTTGTGTTAGAGCCATGGTCCTGGAGCTGGTCTGTTGGAGGTGAGGATCCTTTGAGCTGTGGGGCCTGTGGACACTGGTGTAAGCATTTATCTCTCTCTGTCTTCAGCTCCCTGACACTGATGTGAGTGGTTCCGCTCTGCCACGTTTCCACTATCTTTACTCTCATAGGCCTGAAGCAGCAGGCCATGGATGGTTGACTGACTGAGAATGTTTGGTCTGTGAGCCAGAGTAAACCTGTGGTTTTTTTCATTATGTCTTAGTCAGCATTCTACTGCTGTGGAGAGACACCATGACCACAGCAGCTCTTATAAAGGAAAGCACTTTACTGGGGCTGTTGCACAGTTTCAGAGGTTTAGTCCTTTTGCCCTCAGGCAGGAAGCAGGATATTTGAATGCTTAGCCACAAGGGACTGGCACTGTGAGAAGGCTTAGAATGTGTGGCCTTGTTGGAAGATGTGTGTCACTGAAGGTGGACTTTGAGGTTTCAAAAGCCCATGCCAGGATCCCCTCCCCTCCTTTTCTCTCTCTTTCTCCTTCTCCCTCTCAGGCTCATGATGCAGTTCTCAACTCCTTCTCCAGCACCACACCTGCCTGCCGCCATGCCATGCTCTCTGCTGCCATGCTTCCTGCCGTGATGGCAGTGGGCTGGACCTCTGAAGCTGTTAGCTGGCCCCAGTTAAATGCTTTCCTCTGTAAGAGCTGCTGTGCTCAGCTGGGCAGTGGTGGCACACACCTTTAATTCCAGCACTTGGGAGCCAGAGGCAGGCCGATCACTGTGAGTTCAAGGCCAGCCTGACCTACAAAGCCAAGTCTAGGACAGCTAAGTCTACACAGAGAAACCTTGTCTCGAAAAACCAAAAGAGAGAGAGAGAGAGAGAGAGAGAGAGAGAGAGAGAGAGAGAGAGAGAAGAGCTGCTGTGCTCATGGCGTCTCTTCACAGCAATAGAACTGTGACAAAGACATCTCTCTAGCTACAAGCATTCTTGAATTAATGTTCGAAGTATCTTAACAGTTTTGTCAATGAAATATAATCACACCTATCTTTCTAGAACAATCACACTTTCTTTTGCAATGTGTAAGCAAACTAAGAAAAAGGTCAGGAACTTTTTAAATGTTTGATTGTTACCTGGTTCTAGTTTTTAAATCCTTAGTTTTATATTATCAGTTAATATTATTGGCTTTTAGATTCTATGTCCTTGTGTATTACTTTGTGTATGTATGTGGAAGGGTACATGTACCATAGTATGTGTGGAGGTCAAAGCACAACTTGAGGGGCTCAACTCTATTTCCACTGCGCAGGTCCCAGGCATTGAACTGAAGGCCTCATGCTTGTGTGAAATGCACTTCACCAATGAGCCACCTCCCCAGCCCATATGTCACCTTTTATACCTGGCCATGTGTGCTAGTTTTGTTGCTTTTAGTTACTTGTTGTGACCAAAATACCCAAGAGAACAAGTTCAAGGGGAAAGGTTGATTGGGGCTCACCGTTTCAGAGGGCTCAGTCCACTCATCCAGGGAGGGCACAGGAGAGGGCTCAGTCCACTCATGCAGGGAGGTCACAGGAGAGGGCTCAGTCCACTCATGCAGGGAGGTCACAGGAGAGGGCTCAGTCCACTCATGCAGGGAGGGCACAGCAGAGGGCTCAGTCCACTCATGCAGGGAGGGCACAGGAGAGGGCTCAGTCCACTCACCCAGGGAGGGCACAGCAGAGGGCTCAGTCCACTCACGCAGGGAGGTCACAGGAGAGGGCTCAGTCCACTCACGCAGGGAGGTCACAGCAGAGGGCTCAGTCCACTCATGCAGGGAGGTCACAGGAGAGGGCTCAGTCCACTCATGCAGGGAGGTCACAGGAGAGGGCTCAGTCCACTCATGCAGGGAGGGCACAGGAGAGGGCTCAGTCCACTCATGCAGGGAGGTCACAGGAGAGGGCTCAGTCCACTCATGCAGGGAGGGCACAGGAGAGGGCTCAGTCCACTCATGCAGGGAGGTCACAGTAGAGGGCTCAGTCCACTCATGCAGGGAGGGCACAGGAGAGGGCTCAGTCCACTCATGCAGGGAGGGCACAGCAGAGGGCTCAGTCCACTCATGCAGGGAGGGCACAGGAGAGGGCTCAGTCCACTCACCCAGGGAGGGCACAGCAGAGGGCTCAGTCCACTCACGCAGGGAGGTCACAGGAGAGGGCTCAGTCCACTCATGCAGGGAGGTCACAGGAGAGGGCTCAGTCCACTCATGCAGGGAGGTCACAGGAGAGGGCTCAGTCCACTCATGCAGGGAGGGCACAGGAGAGGGCTCAGTCCACTCATGCAGGGAGGTCACAGTAGAGGGCTCAGTCCACTCATGCAGGGAGGGCACAGGAGAGGGCTCAGTCCACTCATGCAGGGAGGGCACAGGAGAGGGCTCAGTCCACTCATGCAGGGAGGGCACAGGAGAGGGCTCAGTCCACTCATGCAGGGAGGGCACAGGAGAGGGCTCAGTCCACTCATGCAGGGAGGGCACAGGAGAGGGCTCAGTCCACTCATGCAGGGAGGGCACAGGAGAGGGCTCAGTCCACTCATGCAGGGAGGTCACAGTAGAGGGCTCAGTCCACTCATGCAGGGAGGTCACAGGAGAGGGCTCAGTCCACTCATGCAGGGAGGGCACAGGAGAGGGCTCAGTCCACTCATGCAGGGAGGGCACAGCAGAGGGCTCAGTCCACTCATGCAGGGAGGGCACAGGAGAGGGCTCAGTCCACTCATGCAGGGAGGGCACAGGAGAGGGCTCAGTCCACTCATGCAGGGAGGTCACAGCAGAGGGCTCAGTCCACTCATGCAGGGAGGGCACAGGAGAGGGCTCAGTCCACTCATGCAGGGAGGGCACAGCAGAGGGCTCAGTCCACTCATGCAGGGAGGGCACAGGAGAGGGCTCAGTCCACTCATGCAGGGAGGGCACAGCAGAGGGCTCAGTCCACTCATGCAGGGAGGTCACAGGAGAGGGCTCAGTCCACTCATGCAGGGAGGTCACAGGAGAGGGCTCAGTCCACTCATGCAGGGAGGGCACAGCAGAGGGCTCAGTCCACTCATGCAGGGAGGTCACAGCAGAGGGCTCAGTCCACTCACCCAGGGAGGGCACAGCAGAGGGCTCAGTCCACTCATGCAGGGAGGGCACAGTAGAGGGCTCAGTCCACTCATGCAGGGAGGTCACAGGAGAGGGCTCAGTCCACTCATGCAGGGAGGGCACAGGAGAGGGCTCAGTCCACTCATGCAGGGAGGTCACAGTAGAGGGCTCAGTCCACTCATGCAGGGAGGGCACAGGAGAGGGCTCAGTCCACTCATGCAGGGAGGGCACAGGAGAGGGCTCAGTCCACTCATGCAGGGAGGGCACAGCAGAGGGCTCAGTCCACTCATGCAGGGAGGGCACAGGAGAGGGCTCAGTCCACTCATGCAGGGAGGTCACAGGAGAGGGCTCAGTCCACTCATGCAGGGAGGGCACAGCAGAGGGCTCAGTCCACTCATGCAGGGAGGGCACAGGAGAGGGCTCAGTCCACTCATGCAGGGAGGTCACAGTAGAGGGCTCAGTCCACTCATGCAGGGAGGGCACAGGAGAGGGCTCAGTCCACTCATGCAGGGAGGGCACAGCAGAGGGCTCAGTCCACTCATGCAGGGAGGGCACAGGAGAGGGCTCAGTCCACTCATGCAGGGAGGGCACAGGAGAGGGCTCAGTCCACTCATGCAGGGAGGGCACAGCAGAGGGCTCAGTCCACTCATGCAGGGAGGGCACAGGAGAGGGCTCAGTCCACTCATGCAGGGAGGTCACAGGAGAGGGCTCAGTCCACTCATGCAGGGAGGGCACAGGAGAGGGCTCAGTCCACTCATGCAGGGAGGTCACAGTAGAGGGCTCAGTCCACTCATGCAGGGAGGTCACAGGAGAGGGCTCAGTCCACTCATGCAGGGAGGGCACAGGAGAGGGCTCAGTCCACTCATGCAGGGAGGGCACAGGAGAGGGCTCAGTCCACTCATGCAGGGAGGGCACAGCAGAGGGCTCAGTCCACTCATGCAGGGAGGGCACAGGAGAGGGCTCAGTCCACTCATGCAGGGAGGGCACAGCAGAGGGCTCAGTCCACTCATGCAGGGAGGTCACAGGAGAGGGCTCAGTCCACTCATGCAGGGAGGGCACAGCAGAGGGCTCAGTCCACTCATGCAGGGAGGGCACAGCAGAGGGCTCAGTCCACTCATGCAGGGAGGGCACAGCAGAGGGCTCAGTCCACTCATGCAGGGAGGTCACAGCAGAGGGCTCAGTCCACTCACCCAGGGAGGGCACAGCAGAGGGCTCAGTCCACTCATGCAGGGAGGGCACAGGAGAGGGCTCAGTCCACTCATGCAGGGAGGGCACAGCAGAGGGCTCAGTCCACTCACCCAGGGAGGGCACAGTAGAGGGCTCGGTCTCTTATGACAAGGATGTAACTGAGTGGCTCATATCATATGGCACAGGAAGTGGAGAAGAGAGGATATAGGAGAGGCCAAGGCAACTATACCCTCAGAGGACAAGCTTCCCGTGGTCTGCTTCTTCCTACCAGGCCCCGCCTACCACCTTTCATTGCCTCCCACTGTGCCATTGTCCTCTGAGTTCATCTAATCCTTTCCTTAGCTTTGAGTCCTTGTGATCTAATGGTCTTTGCACACGCTTCGTAGACAAACTAAAAGGTGTGCTGCTACTCTTCTGAGTGTTTCTTAGCCAAGCTAACAATCACAGTTAACTCTCTGGCAGCTGAGGTGACTCAGCCACTGAAAGCACTTGTTGTGCAAGCCTGACTACGTGAGCTCCGTGCCAGAAACCCATCCCACAAGTTGTCTTCTTACCCCCAACTTGTGCAGTGTGGCACCCAGCTCCCAATACATGCACATCCGACTAATGAATAAATAAAACAAGGAGCCATCACAGCATTGCACATACAAGGCAAATTTATTAAAGAAAATGAGGCTGGTGAGATGGCTTAGCTGATAAAAGCACTTGCTGCCAAGACGGCTGGTGACCTCGATTCCATCCCTGATTCGAGGTATGAGAGAGAATGGACTCACCCAGAAAGAAACCCACACACCTATGGGACCCTTGATTTTGGCAAAGAAGCCAAAACCATACAACGGAAAAAAGATAGCATCTTCAGCAAGTGGTGCTGGTCTAACTGGATGGCTACATGTAGAAAATACAAAGACACCCTTATTTATCACCCTACACTAAACTAAAGTCCAAGTGGATTAAAGACCTCAACATAAAACCAGACACACTAAATTTGTTAGAAGAAAAAGTGGGGAAGAACCTTGAGCTCGTTGGCACAGGAGACAACTTCCTGAACAGAACACCAGCAGCTCAGGCTCTAAGAGCAACAATTAACAAATGGGACCTCATGAAACTGAGAGGCTTCTGGAAGGCAGAGGACTCTGTCAACAGAACAAAGCGACAGTCTACAGACTGGGAAAAGTTCCACACCAACCCTACATCTGACAGAGGGCTAATATCCAAAATATATAAAGAACTCAAGAAATTAACCACCACCAAACCAGATAATCCAATTAAAAAGTGAGGTACAGAGCTAACCAGAATTCTTAATAGAGGAATTGCTAATAGCTGAGAAACACTTAAAGAAATGCTCAACATCCCTAGTCATCAGGGAAATGCATATCAAAACGATTCAGAGCTTCCATCTCTGTCAGAATGGTTAAGAAAAAAACTCAAGTGACAGCACATGCTGTTGAGGGTGTGGAGAAAGGGGAACACTTCTACATTGCTGGTGGGTGTGCAAACATGTACAACCACTTTGGAAACCAATCTGGCACTTTTTCAGAAAATTGGGAATAATTCTACCTCAAGACCCAGCCATACCACTTGTGGCCATATACCCGAAAGACTCCACCATGCCACAAGGACACTTGCTCAGCCTTGTTCATAGCAGCTTTATTTGTAATAGCCAGAATCTGGAAACAACCTAGATGTCCCTCAAACAAAGAATGGATAAAGAAACTGGTACATTTACACAATGGAATACTACTCAGCTATTATAAACAAGGAAATCTTGAAATCTGGAGGCAAATGGGTGGAACTAAAAAAGATCATCCCAAGTGAGGTAACCCAGACCCAGAAAGACACACATGATAGATTCTCATTCATAAGCAAATATTAGCCACATAATACAGGATAACTACACTACAATACAGAGACTGAAATATCAACCAAGGACCATATATGATGTAGACCTAGACCCTCTGCTCAGATGTAGTAGACAGGCAGCACAGTCTCCTTGCGGCTCCCACAATATGGGGAGTAGGGACTACTTCTGACATGGACTCTGGTGCCCACACTTTGGTCACTTCCCCCTGGTAGGGTGGCTTTGCCAGGCTATAGAGAAAGAGGTTACAGGTAGTACAGATGAGACTTGATAGGCCGAGGTCAGATGTTAGGGGAGGAGGGCTCCCCTTTCTGAGGACTAGGGAAGGGCTGGAGAGGGTGTGAGGGAGCATGGCATTGGGAGGGGATGAGGGAGGGAGCTACAATTGGGATGTAAAGTGAACAAATTAATAAAAAAAAGAGAGATGGACTCTCGCTGGCTGTCCTCTGACCTCCATATACTCCCACCCACCCCCAAATAAATAAAATAATTTAAATTAAAGCAGTAAGCTTTTATACTTACAATTCTGATTTCTAAATATAGAGGGAGCTTAGCATTTAAAGCAATATGCGTGTATTTTTTGTTTTTGTTTGTTTGTAGTTAAACCATACTTTTTGGAAAGCTGTACTTTCTCAATACAGTTAAGACCTTTAAAGCAAATGTCATCTGTGGACATTTTGAGTTTTGTAATACTCAAGTTGAGGGAATAAATGTAACTCTAAAATGGTTCAGGTTTTAAAAATAATTCCATTCAGGTGCCTTTCAAATTCAAACCATACACAAAATCAGACATATAGAAAAATGAAATAGAATCAAGGACCCAGAAATAAATCCACATAGCCACAGCCACTTAATTTTGACAGAGGTGGCAAAAACATGCTTTGCTTAAAGACAGCTTCTTCAACAATGTGCTGGGAAAGTTGGATCTCTGCAGGCAAGACAGTGAAACCAAACATACAGCTCTCACTTTGTGCAAGGCTCACTGTAAGACCCAAAACAGAGACTATTGGAGGTAGAGGCAGGGGCTGGGGTGGGGGTGGGGGTCAGTGAAGGGCATGCACCCCTCTTGCAGAGGACCTGAGTTCAATTCCCAGCAACCACATGGTAGCTTACAACCATCTATAATATGATCTAATGCCCTCTTCTGGCCTGCAGGTGTATATTCAGGCAGAGCACGGTATATATAATGAATAAATCTTTTTAAAAAAAAAAAAAAGAAAGAAAAAGAAAAAAGTAGCCACTATCCTTAGCCATCAGGGAAATGTACATCAAAGTTGCGTTGAGATTCCATCTCACAGGGGCATCGAGATGGCTCAGCACGTCAAGACACTTGCTGCCAAGCCTCAGGTCATGAGTTCAATTCCTGGGACTCGTAGGATAGAAAGAAATCTGAGATTCCATCTCACTTTAGTCAGAATGGCTATCCTCAAGAAGATAACTGTTGGTCACTGCTACCGAGGATGCGGGGGTGGGGGGCGGGGAAGACAACTAATATTTGCTTCTAGTGGGAACGTAAACGAGCAGCCACCGTGGCAATCAGAGATCCCATTCTGAAACCCACTGCTTGTAAGCCAGCTTGAAGAGGGAGAGTAAAGTGGAAAAGCTTAAACAAGAAAGCTGTCTGACACCTGCCTGTAGTGTGGCAGGGGGCAGCCGGGGCACGGTCCTGCCAGGACCTATATAAAGTCTTGCCCTGCTGGTTTGTTTTGTTTGAATGATTTTCCTAGTATTCTAGATACTGATCTTCTGTTAGACGAATAGCTAGCTGCCCAAGAGTTTCTTCTGTTCTGTATTTCTGTATTCTGTCATCTTAGAAGTTAGACATATCCTTGCTCTAGACCCTGGAAGGCAGTGCTAGCGTAGGCATTGCACTTGGGGAGCTGGGCAGAAGGCTCACTAGAGCCCAGATTTAAGACCAGCCTGGGCTGCATGGAAACACCCTGGCTCAAAGTTAGAGCAAGCGGACAGCAGAAGGCCAGGGTGCTGTTTGTCCAGGTGGACAGTCCCAGGCTGTTTGCAGATCCATGTCCTCACTTGTCTTTGCTGATTCCCCAACGGGAACGCGATGCCCGAGTGCTTCCTCCGCTCATTGTCAGGCTTTCACAGAGCAGCGGAAGTGTAAGCCAGGAGCGCTCCCAAGCGCAGTCAGGGCTGACTGAGTGACACTTTTGTCTTCTCATTGACATCCTGTGCTAGCCAGGCATCTAGTTTATAGTCGTGTGTGTGTGTGTGTGTGTGTGTGTGTGTGTGTGTGTGTGTGTGTGTATTTGGAGGTCAAAGGGCAATCTTGAATATCACTCCTCACGTACTTTCCTCTTTTTGTTCCAGGCAAGGTCTCTTAATAGCCTGGTACTTTGCCAAGTAGACGAGGCTGGCTCGGCTTTGAGCTTCTTTGATCTGCCTATCTCTGCCTACCATCTCGCTACTGGGACTACAAGCATGTGCCAATGTACTGGCTTTTCTTATTTTTTTCCTTCCTTCATTTCTTTTGTTCTTTTAAAGAATAACTTCTAAATTGACTCATTAATTTAAAAAATTACTTTATTTGTTTTTTTATATGAGTATGTGCATATGCCATAGCTCATGTGCAGAGGACCAAGGACACTTGAGGAGATCAGTTCTTTTCTTTCCTTGTGGGTCTCAAGGATCAAACTCAGGTCAGTAGGTTTGGCAGCATGCCCTGAGATATCTCCCCAGCCCCAACTTTTTTTTTTTTAATTATATGTATGCGTATGTGGTGGGCATGCGTGATGGGGGTCAGAAGACAACTTTCTGGAGTCGTTTTTTTCTTTCACTCTGTGGAGTCATGAAATCAGATTGAGGCTGTCATGCCCAGTGTAAAAGCTTTGACTTGCTGAGCCATCAGGCCCTGTGCTGCCTTCCTAGGTAGATTCCAGTGGTCCATGGTCAGTCATGCTTAGGAGGTAAGTGCTTTATAACTGACTCAAATCCTCATCCCCATCTTTTACTTTTTGTTTCGTTTTTAGTGTTTAAAAAGTTAGTATTCTCTTGAGCCGGGCATGGTGGTGCACACCTTTAATCCCAGCACTTGGGGACCGGAGGTGGGCGGATGACTGTGAGTTCAAGGCCAGCCTGGTCTACAAAGTAAGTCCAGGACAGCCAAGGCTACACAGAGAAACCCTGTCTTGGAAAAAAAAAAAAGGGTCTGGAGAGATGGCTCAGTGGTTAGGAGCACTGTCTGCTCTTCCAGTGGTCCTGAGTTCAATTCCCAGCAACCACATGGTGGCTCACAACCATCTATAATGTGATCCAATACCCTCTTCTGGCCTGCAGGTGGACATGTAGGCAGAACACTATACATAATAAATAAATAAGTCTTACAAAAAAAAAAAAAGGTAATATTCTCATGTGTGGGTGTGGGGGACATACGTGTGTCACAGTGAGCATGTAGTGGCCCAGAGAACAACTCTGTGGAATCAGTTTCCCCCTTTTAACCTCACAGGGTCCCAGGGTTGAAGTGGGTCATCAGACTTTCACAGCAAGTGCCTTTAACTGGCAGAGCCACCTCCATGGCCCCGTCTTTTGTTGCATGTCATTCCCCTAGGTGTAGCTCTGACTCTCTGAGGGCTTCTAAGTATGAGAAGGCCATGTCTACCCCACAGAGCAAACAGGTGTGGTGGACAGCCAGTGTCAGCATCTGTGAACTCAATGTTGAAAGCAAACATATGTGACAGAACATGCCAGTTTATGTCTAGATCAATTGATAAAACTGCCAGGACCAGAGGCTTCTAGGAACCTGACCCCGTGTTCGTCTTAGCAATGGATCACAAGTTGTAATTCACTGTTGACAGCCCACTTCATAGACACAGACTACCATGAATAGCCAAAATCAACTGTAGTTAACATGGTTTTTGTTTTGTTTTGTTTGTTTTTTGAGGCAGGATTTCTCTGTGTAGCCTTGACTGCCTTGGACTCACTTTGTAGACCAGGCTGGCCTCAAACTCACAGCGATCCACCTGCCTCTGCCTCCCAAGTGCTGGGATTAAAGGCCTGCACCACCACCGCCGGCAACATGCTTTTTTTTTTTTTTTGAGCTGATAAAGATCAGTGTAAAGCCCACAACCCAATGTGATGTGAACATGTGTTTTTCATGTTTGTGGGGGCGTCAGGCTCACAGGTTTCGTGTGCCATGCTGCCTCTTGCCTCAGGAGCCAGCCTTGCTGGCCTAGTCGCTGTTCCCCTGGGAGCTCTGCCAAGTGGAGAGGCGCCAGCTTGGGAAGTTGCGCAGTCCCGGAGTGTCAGGGCATCGGGTTGCTGCTTTCCTTGGTTCCTGAATTTCTGAGTTTCTGTCACTCGGGGAACTGGAGTCTGTAAGCCTCCCAGCTCTGGTGGCTCTAAGCCCCTAAGCATGCTGGAGCCTGGGCCAGTGTGGCCCTTGGTTCCCAGGGAGAGCCTTCCGGGGTCCTAAGCATCTAGGCTGCAGTGATGTGGCCACCATGGAACCGGGTGCTCCACCAGGCACCAGCCGGAACAGGTTTTATAGATGTGAAGCTTTACAGACCTTCCTAAGCCCCGGGCACTCTCCCTTTTCAAAGCCCTACCTGTTGGCCTGTGTATTAGGGTGTGCCCAATCTAAGTTCAATACGACAGGCTGAACTGCCTGTCATATTGGGTAACTGTTAAATGTTACCTTTTATAGATATTTAAGTATTAATTTGGGTTTTAAAATGTTGTTGCTGTTGGGAAACAAGGTTTTCTTTACATCTCCTTCCTTCTTTCCTTCTGTCCTCTCCTCCCCCCTCTTTCCTCTCTTATGGGCCTCTTGCCTCTCTTTCTCTCTCTCCCCTCCTGTCTTTTCTCCTTCCCTCCTGTATGTCCTTCCTTCCTTCACCCCTCCCTCCTTCCTTTCTCCCTCCCTCCCTCCCTTCCTTACTCCTTCCCTCTTCTCCGCCTATCCTCCCTCCCTCTCTGATATCCTTTAGGGTGCCGGGGACCCCAGCCGTATGCATGCTAGGCAGGCTTGCGCTGTAGCGCTCTCAGCTGTCATACCTTCCCTGCAGCCCTAAGGCATCACTGCAAGACTGCTCGGCTAGGTTGTCCTCAGCCCTGCCTGTCACCAGCAAACATTCCTGATGCCCCTGACATCCCTCATGTGGCCCAAGCTGATGGCTCTAGAAGGAATAAAGCAAGTAGGGTGCCTTCCTGTAGGAACTCTTCACCAGGAGAGCCAGGGCCGGAGCTCAGCCCGAGGGAGAAGCCACTGGCGTGCACGCTGGCCTGCATCATGTAGGGAGGCTCTGACCTGCTTCTTGAAGAGTCCCAGTGGTGGAGGGTGAGGGGACTGACAGTGGGGCGTGAGGCACAAGCGTGGTGACTGCGTGGGAAGCCCTGAGCTGCCACTGTAGCTGGCAGGGTGCGTGGGAAGTGGGTTACGATGGTGGGGCCTCCGAGGCTGGGCTGCGTGGAGGAGGCTTCCAGTGCCACCCAGACAGGTTCAGACTCCCTCCAGGCATGTGACCTGACTCTGCTGCCCCAGCCCCTGAGTGCTGTTTGGATGTGTCTGCTGTGGTTCAGGGTGTAGTTGGAATAGAACCGCATGATGCTGGGAATTGAGCCCAGGGGCCCCTTCATGCTCAGCACCAAGTTCCATCTCCACCCCTGCACACTGCTACACTGGGGGCCAGGTTTCTGCAACCCCAAAGGACCATAGTCCATGTCTGAACTTTACCAGTCTAGATACATGACTGTCGCTTTTACTGCAGTTTTTCTTTGTGTGTATGGTGTGTGTGTGTGTGTGTGTGTGTGTGTGTGTGTGTGTGTGTGTGTGTGTGTGATCACTTCGGTGTTGGTTCTTACCTTCCACATTTTGTATATTTTACTATTTTAAATTATTTGTTTATGGCCTGTGTCTCTGTATGGCACATGTGTACAAGTAGGTGCCCGAGTAGGACAGGAGAGGGTACTGGGTCTCCTCCAGCTGGAGTTACAGGTGTTTGCAAGCCTTCTGGTGTGGGTGTTAGGAACGAAGCTCCGGTCCTTTGAAAGTATCAAAAGTGCTCTCAGCTGCCGAGCTGTCTCTCCGGCCCCATTATTGCATTATTTCTAGTTTATGTGTATGCCTGCTTCAGTGTAGGGATTTGTGTACCTGAGTGCAGGTGCCCATGGAAGCCACACGAGGGTGATGGGCCCCTTGGAGCTGGAATTTCAGGTGGTTGTGAGCTGCCTACCATGGCTGGGAATCGAACGCAGCTCCTCTGACAGAGCATCATGTGCTCTAAACTGCTGACGCATCTCCCCAGCCCCTTCCTCTTTGTCATTGGTGCAGAGTTCCTTGCTGGTCCCTCTGGCTTGCAGGCTCCTGGGATCCTCCCATCTCTACTCTCTTCACAGAAGCGCTGGGGTTACAGACGTTCACTACCAAGCCCGGCTTTATGTGTCCCGAGGAGCCGAACTCAGGTCCTCACATTTGCACGTGAGCACTACAGCAGCTGAGCCTAGCCTCGGGCCCTAGACCACCTTCTTCGTTTCTTGTGAGTTTGCTGAGGAAACCAGGTCCCTCCTCCAGTGGCCTTCCTTAGCGTCTGACCTTGGCTGGTGTCACTAAACTTGGCTTCACACCCTGCTGAAGCAGAGTCACTGGAGGATCTGGGCTTGATACAGTCATCAAATCTGGCTGGTGCATTTAGGTGCTCTCAGCCAGTGGCTGCACTGGTGTCTCCATGGCAAGGTCTCTGCTAGCCTCCTCCCTAAAGGCTTCAGTCCTCTGGTGTTCAGTGTAGTCCCTTCGTCAGGCTCATCTCGATAATTTCTAGAAACTTTTATTTTGAGATAGTTGTAGTTTTACTATCTCTCACCCATTGTCACTCTGCTGTGGTGCCTGACTTGAACGTAGTCTATTTTCATAGCCAGACAACTGCTATTAGCACAATCCGTGGTTTCAGTTCAGATTTCATTAGTTTTACATCCACTTGTGTGTACATGTCTGGACACTCCTGTCTATGTGTGCATGCATTTATTTTATTCATTTTTATCATATTTGTAGATAAATCTGAATAAAATTGCAGTCAAGAACCAGAGCGTGGTCTAGAGGGTAAAGATGCTCACTGCAAATCCTGGTTTGAGTGGTGGAGAGAGAGAACCGACTTCTTTGAGCTGTCGTCTGATGTGCACATGAGTACCATGGCACAGTGCACACAAATGTACACACACACACACACACACACACACACACACACACACACTTAGTAAGAATGAAAACATGGACTGAAGAGATGGCTCAGTCAGTAAAGCACTTGCCTTATGGCCACGAGGACCTGAGTTTGGATCCCCAGGGCCCATGTTACAAAGCTGGAAGTGGTACTGTACTCACTCCTATACACACAGGATCTGGTAGACCCTGGAAGCTCACCGGCTGGCTGATGTGGCCTGTTTGATAGGATTCCAGGCCAATGAGAATCAATATCCCAAACAAAAAGTAGAAGGCACCTGCTTTAGTCAGTGTCCTGTTGCTGTGAAGAGACCATGACCACAGCAACTCTAAAAGAAAGCATTTAATTGGGGCTTGCTCACAGTCTCAGAGGTTTAGGTCATTGTCACCATGGCAGGAAGCGTGGCAGCACGCAGGCAGACATGGTGCTGGAGAAGGAGCTGAGGGTTCTACATGGGGATCTGCAGGCAGCAGGAAGAGAGACACTGAGCCTGGCTTGAGCATTTGAAACCCCAAAGCTCACCCCAGTGACACACTTCCCCCAACAAGGCCACGCCTCTCGATAGTGCCACTTCCTAGTGACCAAGATCTATGAGCCTGGGACGGGGGTGGGCTGGGAGTGCGTGTGGTGAATTCCTATTCAAGCTGTCACAGCACCCAGGGAACAACATGTGAGATTGTCCTCTGACCTCTACACATGCACACAACATGCATGCACCTGTGCATTCACTCATGATGATCATGAACAGGACACTCAGGGCTGGGCGGGGAGCAGCTCAGGAGAAGATCGCTGGCCTAGGATACACCAGGCTCTGAGACTGCCCCATCATGCGAAAGAGATTTAGAATATTTCATCACAAGGTCCCTTATGCCCCCTTTGCCAGCTGCCCCTGCCTTGCTTGGCCTGGTAACACTGGCCTCTCTATTTCTGTGATTTCATTTTAACAAGGACAAAGGGAACAATTAGCTCCACCTTACCCGCCTCAGTTTAAGTCCTTTGGGATCCATCAAAATGTGGCTCCCTTCAATAGCTCATTCCCAGCTGGATGTGGCGTTGCCTTCTTCAGAGGCTGAGGCCAGCCTCGTCTACACAGTCTGCGTGGCGAGACCCTATCTAAACACACACACACACACACACACACACACACACACACACACACACACACACACACACACACACACACGTATGGTAGTGCAGGCTGCAGAGATGGCTCAGTGATTAAGAGTGCTTGTTGCTCTTTCAGAGTTTGGGTTCTCACCCACCTAAATGACTTAAAACCACTCGCAACTCTCATTCCGGTGGATCCAGTGCCCTCTTCTGGACTCTACAGGCATTGCATGCACAAGACACTTAAAAAAAAAATCTTAAATGATAATTTTAAAAGTACTACTGGGACAGATAGCTAGCTAAGTGGTTAGGTTAAAAGCCCTGGCAGCACTCCCAGAAGACCTGGCTGGGTTAAGTTCCCAGCACCTGTACAGCCGTTCACTACTGTCTATAACTCTAGTCTCAGGAGAAGCTGACACCCTCATCTGGCCTCTACAGGCACCAGGCTCGCAGGTGGTTGCACTTACACATGTAAGCAAACACACACACACACACACACACACACACACACAATTTTTTTTTAAAAAATTGAAGTATTACTTTGAATTATGGATTAAAATATTTAATGTGATTTTTGCTGGGGTCAACTCTTGGAAGATATATTGCCATATGAACAGCGGGGCAAATTCAATCTTCGTGTGTTTGTGTGTTGTGTGTGGGTGTGTCCATGCGTGTGGATGCGTGGGCGCACGGAAGTATGCTTGCCCTAGTCAACGTCAGGTATCTTTTTCAGTCAATCTTGTCCTTATTTTTTTTTTTTTAAGATTTATTTATTTATTACATATACAGTGCTCTGCCTGCATGTACACCTGCAGGCCAGAAGAGGGCACCAGATCCTATTGTAGATAGGTGTGCGCCACCATGTGGTTGCTGGGGATTAAACTTCTGGAAGAGCAGACAGTGCTCTTAACCTCTGAGCCATCTCTCCAGCCCCCTCTTGTCCTTATTTTTAAGACAGGGTCTCTCACTAAATCTGGAGCTGGCCAGTTAGCGAGGCTGGCCCACCAGCAAACCCCTGTGATCGGCCTGCTTCCCCAGCACGGGCATTTCCGGCAGCTCTGCCACACGCAGCTCTTTCTGAACTCGGGTCCAGGCTTGCATGGCAAGTTCATTAGTGACTGAGTCATCTCCGCAGCCCCAAACTTAAAATTGTTACGGATTTCTTCACTCACCTCCCCAAAACTGTGCCATTTGTGTCCTTACTAACAGCATATAAAAATGTGTGTTCCCTCATGGTTTTGCTTAACACTGATGAGGCCTTTGAGAATGTTTTGTTCTTTAATTTTACAGATGTAACGACAAAGTTGATTTTCCCATATTTCTATTACAGTTCTTTAGTTAGAACTAAAGGTAAATTAGTTTGAATTTACATCATTGACTTAAAACATGTAGACAAAGCAGGATGTGGGGCACACACCTGTGATCCCAGTACTTAGGAGGCAGAGGCACAGCGCTCAGGGAATTGGGCTTGTTCTCGGCTGTGTAGTTCATTAGAGACCAGCCTGGGCTACGTGAGGCCCCATGGCCAGTCTAGACAATCCCCTGTTAATGACTGTTACCCATATTTTTATTAAGCTATTGGTCTTTATTTAAAGTTTTAATTGCTATATCTACTTTTTTTTTGTTTTTTTAATGTTCCTGCTTTCTACTTGCTTGGAGCCTTTCCTACCTTAAGATTAGAAACGTGTATACCTACTTTTGTGGTACTTCTGTATGACTGTATTTCAAATGTTCCTTACTTTGTAGAAAGCGTGGGACTAAGGAACCAGCGTTGCTTTTGCCCAGCTGTCTGGTCAGCTTTCTAAATGCAAATTTATGAAGTAAAGTCTCTTTCCCCGTTAACCTTGCTAGCAAACTCAAGTCGCTGTGCACACTACCAGGAAAGAACTCCAGGGACTCAATTACAAATTCTTGGGGCAGAAAAAAAAAAAAAGACTAATTTAGAATCCTAGTGGAGGGGATGTGCGGCTCAGTTGGCGGAAGGCTTGTCTAGCATGCCAAAGCCCTGGGTTCCGTCCCCAGCACTGCATAAGCCAGGTGTGTGGTGCACATCTGTAAGTGCAACACTCAGGAGGGAGAGGCAGGAGGATTGGTCATTGAGGGTCATCCTCAGCTATGTGGTGAGGTCGAGGCCAGTCAGGGGCTACTGTGAGATGCCATCTATACCAAAAACATGACACAAACAAGGGAGCAGAACGTCAGCAAGGGCAAGAAGATGTAGGCTAGCACCCCAAACAAGCGTCCACTCCCAGGTTCAAGTGCAAGCTCTTCATCATAGGCCAGGGAGAGAAGTAGGGTTGGGGGACACGGGATAGTGACTTCCAGATTCCTCAGGGTCAGAAGGGCACCAGGTTATAAAAGCTAGTAGTGGCAATCTGCTGATCATAGTGCTCCAGAAATCCTAAACAGTCTGTTGCCTTTATCTTGACATCTCAGCTCGGGGGGGGGGGGGGGGGGGGGGGGGAAGGGCAAGAGAGAGATCAGAGTTCCAGATCACCCAGCCTTCTTCTATGGTATGGACAAAGGTCCCTAAGTGATTGACATGTAGAGTAGCCAGAGTCAAAGGTCAGAGTCCTAATGAGCACAGAGCAAAGGCAGAGACGGCTGGCTCTGCACCCTTGCTTTAGTCACCTGTGGGACACTTACATGGACATAACTCAGGACTTTTGACAAAGAGGTGTCTGATCCCTGAGAAGTGATTCTGTTGAACCCCGTTAGGATGATGGTCTGCATAGTCTAGCTGTCGGTTTGTCCCAGGGATTCTGCCTCCACCTCCACCTCCAGAGCACGGGCGTTACAGGTGCACCACCATGTCTGGCTTTATGGGGGCACTGGGGACTTGAACTCAGGTCCTCATGCCTGCATGGCAAGTGACCCACCAACTGCGCTTCAATACTGCTTTTCTAGCAGAGTCTCTTTCTCAAGAGTTGCTCCTTATTAAGTGTCTCTGTATGTTGAACTCTTTTATTATGTGGATGTTTTTGAACTGTCGTTTGGTAGATTTTAGGACTATGTTCATCTCAGGAGAATGGGAAAGGAGCTAATGAGAAAAGCTATAATAACCAATATTGGAATTATCAAAAGACAAGATTAGGTTTTTATGGTAAAGATCTATTTCAGGTGTTATGGAAGCTGTTTATTATAGCTAATATGTTCATTTTAATTATAAATTATTTGATGCATTTGAATAGTAAACTCCCTGGCTTTTCCTGCTTAGTGTGCTGTATCTCCCCCAAACTTAGTAAAATAGTTGGACAAGCACTTGCTTATTCAGAAAGATTTCCTAGGCCAAGTGTATGTGACTTCTTTGTGTGTTACGGACTATTTCAGACAAGCTGAAATGCATAAAAGTAGCACACCGGCCATACACTTAATATCTTGCCTGAAGACAGAATGTTGCCTAAGAAATAACTTTTATTTGAATTCTATTTATTTTAATGTATGTGTGTACGTATGTATCTATGTGTGGTGTATGTGCATGTGTGTTTGGGTGCACATGTATACATGTGGAGGAGGCCTGAGGTTGGCATTGGGTGTCTTTCTTGGTCACTCTTTTCTTCATTTATTGAGGCAGAGGCCCCAATTCTGGCTAGTCTTGCTAGCCAGATTGCCCAGGAGTCTCGTGACTCTGACTCCCAAGTGCTGGGATTGCAGGAGGCCGCCCCATGTGCCCAGATTTTGCGTAGATGCCGAGGCTCTGCAGTCTGGCTGCTCGCACTTGCAGCACTGTCTTTATCCACTTTACCCATGTCTTACCACAGGTATCCCTCCCATGGCTGCTGCGGAAGCAACCATCACAGTACGCCTCATCCGTTCGTTTGAACATCGGAATTTCAAACCTGTAGTATATCATGGAATCAATCTGGATCAAACTGTGAAGGAGTTTATACTATTTCTAAAGCAAGGTATGAGAAATTAGAGTTGCATTGTTTCATTTGTGCTTTGACAGTGACAAACATCTGACTATGATGTTAATAGTAATCTTTGAAAAGTACAAAATTAGGCTGGGCCTAGTGGTGCACACCTGTATTCCCAGCACTCAGGCCATAGAGCCAGGATAATCATGGTTTTCAAGCTAGCCTGGGCTATCTAGCAAGTTTTAGGCCAGCCTAGGCTATATAGGGAGTTTATGCCTTCGCTACATATCAGTATTTATGTTTCAAAAACAAAACAAATCAATAAAAGCACCAAAGCCATTCTTCCCCCATCCCAGAAGCCCTTTCGGAGCTGGTGCTAGCAGGGGCTATGCTGGCCCGTGTTCTGGGCTAGCCCGTGTCCTGGTGCTGTCATCAGCTGCCCCAGTTTGTCAGCGAGTCGTGTGAACACACTCACCAGGGTTTATTACTAGCTAGGACAGAGGAGGGGACTGTCAAGTGCTTGTCACAGAAGCATGAGGAGGATGTGTGTGTGTGGCCCCCCAGAACCAAGTAAAGGAGCGGAGGTGTGCACCTGTGACCCCACTCGCGAGACAAAGTATGCCTGGGGTTCACTGTCCACCTTGTCTGCTGCATTCTACACTGTGTGGGTCCCGCAACCCAGCCTAGGAGTAGCAAGGGGATGGAGAAAGGACAGACACACAGACACACGGACAATGAGGCTGGGATCAGGTGGGGCTCTCTGACGGATACCTCTGCTGTCTGGAACCTCAGCCATGTGCATGAGGTGCAGCACAGGATGGCATGCAGCTTAGCTAGTCCCTGTGGGAGATCTCTGTAGCAAGCTGCCCCAGGCCATAAGCTTCCTGGAGGAGGAAGCTGCAGTCTGCAGTTCACAGCCATCCCGAACCACTCACACTTGGCTGCCCAAGCTTGGCCAACCCCTCTTGAGCCTAGCCCACGTGGGTAATGGCTTTGCCAGCTTACTGTGGACCTTAACAGGCCTTGCTCAAGTCAAAATGTTCATTTACCCAGGCTTTTGTTCACTCTGGGCTGCCCCTGCTCCTACAGCTGTCTAACAGAACTGGTGAGCTCCAGGTTCAGTGAGAGAGCCTGTCTTAAAAAATAAAGTAGAGCTGGGTGTGGTGACTGTACCACTAATCCCAGAGATTGAGGAAGACTCCACTGTTGACCTCTGGTCTCCACACACGCATGTGCATACATAAGCATGTACACACACACACACACACACACACACACACACACACACACACAAAGTTCACCTGTAGTGAGTTTATGTCTTTGGAGCCTGAGTGTCACAGTGTGTGTGTGTCATGATTATGAAGGTTTCCTGGGTTACTTTTCAGGGACTTGAAAGCCACTTTTGTTTAAAGCCCTCAGTTTCCTCTTGGGCCTGTGTAGGCATGACTAAACAAGGTGATAAAGCTAGGTGTTTTGTTTTTTTTTTTAAAGCTGGATGTTTCTGTGCTCATGTTGTGTCTGTCTCTTTGCTACCCTAACTTTGGGTCAGATAGTGTAGACACGTCAGCCACTTAATGTGGTAAATAATGGCGCGTACTAAACTCACCCACGCTTTCCTCTCTCTTCAAAGCCAAGCAACGTCAGGATACTTTCCAGGTTTCAGGCATGTGTGTGTGTCTAACCTGTGCCCTGAGGGCCGTGTGTGCCCCAGGATGGTGGAAAGATGAGCCCAGTACAAAAGCATAGCTCCCTAAGGAGCGGCTTCAGTGGCTCAGTGGCTGAGAGGGCTTGCTGCTCCGGGGAGGACCTGGCGTGGTTCTTATCGCTAGAGGTCCAGGAGACCCGAGGCTCCCTTTAGGCCTCTGTGGGTGCTGAGGCATGTGGTGCATACACAGACAAGGAGGCACACACACATATACACAAATAGTTTCAAAAACAGTAAAATTATTATGAGATTTTTTTTCTACCCTTTTCCAACTTGATTAGGCTGTTCTTGAGCATGAACGTTATAGATGTGTATGTATGTGTACATGTATGCATGCCTGTTACATATGACAACCATGTTGCAATGAGCACCCTTATGTTGAGATTACACGCATACTGACCACTGGTTTCACAACCCAGACCCATTCCATTCTATGGGAAAGTGGCACAGGACTGTCCAGCCATGAGCTCTTTCCTTACCTAAGCCCGGCCCTCGCTTGCCTCACTTAAACTGAGGTAAGGTGTATTTCTTAGGCCACTGGGATAGCTTAACCAAGAAAAGCTCTTGACAGAAAGCCTGGTGACCCCAGTTTGAGCTGAGGACCCACAGGGTAGAAGGAAGGAACTGGCACATGTGTCTACACTGATACACAATAAATAATAAATATAATTGTAAATTTATTGTGTTTTTTTTCAAGGCATTTGTCTGCCTTCTTCCTAGTTTTATAGGCATTTTGAGTAAATTTTTTTTAAAAAAATTGTTTATTTTAGTGTGTTTACCTGTATGTGTGTGTGTGGCATGTAGTGTAGGCCAGAAGAGGGTCCCAGATTCTCTGGAATTGAGGTGCTGGACAGTTGAGAACCAGCCTTCAGGTTCTGGGAGCTGAACCTTGGTCTTCTGCAAGACCCGTGGTCTTAACTGCTGAGCCATCTGTCCAGCTGTGAGTAAATTCTTTTCTTGTATCAACTACACATCCTTAATTCCTTGGGCTCTCTTTCTGAGTGGTAAATAAATGGGCTTTATTTATAAGTAAATGGGTTTGTTAACAGGTTTCCTTGGCTATGGTTATTTAAAGCATTTTAAAGGCCATGGTCATTCATAAAGTAACTTTTGACTTCCAGAATATAAAATTTTGTTTGTAAAAAAAGAGATCTTCCTGCCTCTGCTTCCCAAGCGCTGGGATTAAATGCAAGTGCCAGCACACCTGGCTTTTTATTGCCATGTTTTTAATTATTATGGAGACATTGATATCTCATACTAAGAGATAATCTTATAGGGAAGAAAAAGTAACTTTTCCTCACTCTTAAGTTTTTAAAAATGTTTGTATGTGTATGGGGGTGTGCGCATGTGTGTGCATACATATATGTGTGTGTGTGTATGTGTGTTCATGCACACACATGCACACATGTGTCACAGAGCACATATGGTGGTCAGAGGACAGCCCTGTGTCAGTCCTCACTGTCCATCTCGTTTGAGACAGGGTGTCTTGTGTTTCCTGCTTTGAAACTGTTCTGTGAGCTTACAGTGATTCTCCTGCCTCTGCCTCTCATCTGCCCGTAGCTCTGGGATTGCAGATGTGCACTACTGTGCCAGGCTTCCTGTGGGCTCTGGGGATCACTCAGGTCCCACACATGCTTGGCAGGGACAAGCAACTGATTCCCCATGGAGCCATCTTCCCCAGCTCCAGCCCTGTAAGTTCTCAGTTGAAAGGGCAGGTGAACAAGAGAAAAACCAGCAGCCTTTTATTGCTAAGTGCCCACCATATACGTTGGATACCCAAGAGCAAAAATCCTCAGAAAAGTGCTAGACAAGGAAGAGGACATCAGGTACCTAGGGGTGGATGCTTGTGGACAAAGATGAGAGAAGGCCTGGTTGCCAAAGCTTTGCAATGTGGTACACTCTGGTGCCCCCTGCTGGTGATGAGTGGCACAGCAGTCTTCTAAGGTTGCTCTGCGCAGACTCTGTCTTAGGCAAACAGGGAGCATCAGACATCATCTTCTAGCTCCAGACAATGCTTGTGTTAGCTAGGAGTGGCATGTTCTGGCAACCCTTTGTGCTAATTACAGAGTGGCCTGATTTTGGAAAGTCATTCCTCAGCATGTTCTGATTTTGAGCAACAGATTTTTATAGAGTTATTTCCAAATTATGTAAACATTTTTGTTACATTTTATTCATTTTCTCTGTATCTGTATGTGTTTATGTGCATGACAATAAGCTTGTGGTTATGCATGCACATGTGTGTACCATTCTCTGTGTGTGTGTGTGTGTGTGTGTGTGTGTGTGTGTGAGTATGTGTGTAGGGGAAGGCCGTTCTTCCTTCTACCATGTGTAAGTCCCAGGGATTAAACACGGGTGTCAAGCTCGGTGGCAGGTGCTTCTACCTGCTGCTGAGCCTTCTCACTGACCCATGTTTTCAAGATTTCAGCTGTGTGGAAGGTTCTTGTGTCTCTCAGTATCAGTGCAGCCAGAGCCGAGATGTTCTTCGTACAGGCAGAATAGGCCCCTCTTAAAGTCCTTATGAACAAGATGTGATTTTCAAGTTGCTATGGTGGCACAGGAAGTTGTGGTTTCCCTGGGTCACTCTGTTCTTTGCTTCCCAGCTACCACAGAATTCGTTCATGGTAACCATTGGTTACCACTGTCCTCAGCAGCACAGTGGTGCCTGTCATAGCGAGAGGCCTGCCTGCTTGACCTTTCACCTGCCACAGTAATGACATAACTAGTGCCTGTTTCTGTTAAGTATGTGGGGAAGTGTAGCTATGAAAGTGAACTTTGGGGGTGTTGTGATGTCATTTAGTTTGTAGAGTGCTGACCTGGCATGCTCAAGACCCTGGGTTCCATCTTAAAGCACTGTATGAATTGGGCATGATGGTGACATCCATAATCCCAGTACTCAGGAGGTACAGGCAGGAGACTCATAAATTCAGCTACTTAGGGAGTTTGAGGCATGCTGTGTCACAGGAGACTTGGTGTCAAAAAAAAAAAAGTGAGCTTTAGCGTATGGAGTCCTTTGAGTTGTGGGCTCTGTGTGCAAGCCTGTCATCTGGCTCAAGGTCCTAGAGAACACTGAAAATCTAGTGGGTCCACACATACATGCAGGCAAGACACCAGCGAGCATCAAGACTAAGCAAGAGTCTTAGCCAGATTGTCTCAGTTCTTCCTTTTGGCTTCCTTTTAGAGCTAGTAGACCTGGTAGTTTTCCCATTTTAAAAGTGAAGCGAGGAAGAACGAGGAAATGAAGAAGTGTGGAGCGGAAGTTAAGTATGGGGACAAAGAAGTTAAGTAGTGACGGAGGTTCACTTGCTAAGGGGCTTGCTGTGCAAGCGTAAGGACCTGAGTTCAATCCCTGGCCCTGAGGTAGGCTGTGCATGGTGACGCGCAGTTGTAATCTCAGTGGTGGGGAGGCGGAGCAGGACACTGGGCTCACTGGCTGCCAGCCTAGCTGACTTAATGAGTTCCAGACTAATGAAGAATCTGACTCAGGAAACCAGGTTAGGCCAGCGAGATGGCTCCGCGGGCCGGTGCTTGCTGTCAGGGCCCACTCTCCCTTCCTAAAGGTTCTGTAGCCTCCTCAAACAGCGCCACCAGCTAGGGACCAAGTTGTTAGAGCTTTTTCTTTATAAAATTGTGTGTGTTTCTCAGTTTCACTCTTAACCTCGCTCCTACCAAAATAATTGAGACTCTAGTATGTTATTTGTTTAATAAGCTTTACAGCATAATACTGAGCAGTTATTACTCCATTTTTAATCCTCTAAACTAGTCTGGCCCTTCCAGCATAAACCCCCAGGATACTTGTACTTTATGGCTTTCTCTCGGCGCGGCTCTCCTGGACCTCTGCCAAGGCTCAATCTCTTTCTCTTCTGACTCCTCCTCCCCTGGCTGGCAGGAAGATTGGTTCCCAGTACCCATGTCAAGCTCCAGGGGATCTGACCCCCAGGCCTCTGTAGTCGCCCTCACATGTAATTAGTAATAATAAAAATAAATCTTGAGAAAAACAGAATTGATTTACAGGATCTCACGTAGCCCGGGTTGCACTCAAACCTTTCTTTGTAGTCAAAGATGACCTTAAATGTCTAATCCCCCTGCCTCAGCTTCCCAGGAACTAGGATTATAGACGTGTGTCACCATGCCCAGTCTATGCAGTGCTCAGTTGGATACCCAGGGCCTCATGCATGCTGGGCAAGCTTTCTCCAGCTGACTCATCCTGCTCCCTTGTTTGTATTACCGTGGCTTTGTAGTGTATGTGTTTTTTGTGTTTCTATAGCTTTGAGTGTGTTTTTGTATTACTGTAGCTTTGTACTATGTTTTTTTTTTTTTCTGTAGCTTTGTAGTGTGTTTTTTTGTGTTTCTGTCTTTGAGTATGTTTTGAACACAGGCAGTGTGATGTCTCCAGTGTTTTTCTTTTCACCCAACAAAGCTTTGGTTGTTCCGGGGCTTTCGTGCCTCTGTAGGAGTGTAACTGTTGGTTCTAGTTCTGTGAAGCTTGCTGCCGGGATCTGGGTGGGGACCACATTGTCTGTGTGTGAAAACCATTAGAGCCCGAGAAAGGTGGCCCAGTCTGTAGAGTGCTTGCCCTACGAGTACGAGGACCCAAATGTGGATCCCCAGTACCTATACAAAAATCTGGGCCCAGCGCCGCATGCCAGCGCAGGGGAAGGCAGAGATAGATTCCTGAGGCTCACCGGCCAGCCAGTCTAGCTGCGTCAGCATGCTCCAAGTTCAGGTCAGTGGGAGACCCCGTCTCTAGCACTAAGGTGGTTGTTGAGGAAGATACTTGACATCTACTTCTGGCCCCCCCCACACATGCCAGCACACGTGCCTTGTGCACCTATATGCATAGGGACATGTATACATGCATATACCACACATGTCCCCACATGTCTTACACACACACACACACATACACACACACAGAGTGTACACATGTACATACACACCAGCCAGCTGTGGGCCTGACCCATTTGTGCCATGCTTAGCAAATTTCATATGCAGCTGGTGGTGAGAGCAACACTGAAGGCCACAGCCCTGGCCGAGGCCAGGACCTTGCTGCATGAGTTACCACTGGGCGTGCACCGTCATGAGTGGGGCCTTGGTGACTGCTCACTGTCCTCCTCCTAGAGATATGTATCTGGTGGTAGGCACTATAATGAATACATTTAATTTGTGTCTTATCGGCTCTCCAGAAGGCAAATGCACTTGAAGCACATTTCTAATTCAGATGTATGAGGTTCTGTTTGTTTCTTTGTTTGGCTTTCTTTTGCTTTTGTTTTTCCCAGAGCGGAATATTGAGCCTAGGGCCTCATGTGTGTCATCAGGTGCTCTACCACTGAGCTACATCGCCAGCTCTCTTCAGTCCTCTGTTGTACCTAATGCATTCCCACTATTGGAATACAATGGAAATTCTCCTCTCTTGTCCCCATCTGAGCAGAGCACCCCCATGCAAGTACAAGCTAATACCAACACATGGATTTTTTATTAACGTGTGTGTGTGTGTGTGTGTGTGTGTGTGTGTGTGTGTATGTGGGTGTGTGTTCCAAGATGTGCACGTGGAGATCTAAGGGCAACTTTGTGGAGTTTTTTCTCTTTCTGTTCTCATGCTGGTTCTAGGAATTGAACTGACGTCACTAGATTTGTGCAGCAAGCACCTTTATTCATGAACCATCTTGTTTGCCCCAAAATAAACACTCTCATTTTACCCTCTATTGCCTAGGTCTCCTACAGTGATGTTCCCCCATCTCCTTTGCCCTTGACATATAGATTTTTAAAATCTTACCTTACAGAATGCCTCCTCCTTTTCTTTTACAGTTGAGGAATGTTTTATTATGCAGAGTAGACTGTATTTAACAAGTACTTTACTGGAGGTCATTTGGATTTTCCCAGATGGTTGCCACTGGAACAATGCTTCACCTGGTGCCTCTGTACACATGTCAGCTCTCACACATGTGTATGTGAAAACTCATACATGAGAGTGTGTGTGCATGTGATGTGTATGTGTGAGTGTACATGTACTATGTCACAGTGTTCAGAGGCCAGAGGACAGCTTTCAGAAATCAGTTTTCTCATTTCATTGTAGGTTTTGGGGATCATCAGGCTTGCACTTTAACTCACTGGACCATCTCTCTAGTCTTACATATTTGGATATGTGCCAAAACTTGTCCTTTGTTGGTGTTGTACCATCAGCTGTTAATAGTTAAAATTGATGTTGGGATTTGGAATATATTTTTAAAAGAATGCTTACTCTGTATTGTTGCATATATTCTCCTGAGTTAGAATATTTGTTTGTTTGTCTCTTGAGACAGGGTTTCTATGGGTAGCCTTGGCTGTCCTGGACTCACTGTGTAGACCAGGCTGGCCTCGGACTCACAAAGATCCACCTGCCTCTGCCTCCCAAGTGCTGGATTAAAAGTGTGCACCACTACTGCCCAGCTAGAATCTTTATTTTATATGATATTAGAGTAATAGTGTTCTGAGTCACTGATTTCCACTATTTGCCAAAGACCCTCAAAATCATATCTGATTTATGTGCTAAGCAAACATCAATGATACAAAAATAGTAATAGCTCATACATTCACGATAGTCCATGTTTTGAGTGTACGTAGATAACATTGTATTTAACAAAGTAGTAGTTCTTGTGTGTGTGGTGCTGTCCATGCATTATGTGTGTACTTGTTTGTAACCATACTTTTTTGTTTCTTTATTGGCTTCTTTTACCTACCACCTTTTCCCAGCCCAATTCCTCCTAGCCCCCCAACACTAGGTAGGAGAGAAAGAAGGATAAGGGGGAAAGCAGGTGTAGATCTTTATAGACTACTTCCTGTTGAGTAGCAGCATTGAGTTCTTTGGGGCAGGTCCAGCCTTCACCATCAGGCTATCTCCATCCAGCAATCCAGCACACAGAAAAAGCAGCATCAGGACCAGCAGCAGCAGCCACCAGAGCTCCCTTGGGGCTCTCTCATTTATACCCTCTGAAGAATCCTCAGAATTTCCAATGTAAACCATCTTCAGCTGGCAAAATCATGCCCCTTCTAGAGCTCGAGACAAATCATAGCTGCTGCAGTCAATCTGAAGCAACCCTGTACCCCACACCTGGGACTGAAAAAAAACACATTCCCAATATAACTGGGTTTTTAAAGAAACCAAAATTGTCACCACACTTGTTGGTACATGTGTACGCACATGTGTGTTCAGATGTATGTTTAAGTCAGCACACATTTGTATGGAGGCCTGAGGTGAAGAGTGTCCAATGTCTTTCCTTGATCATTCTCCGCCCTCATTTTTTGAGAAAGGTTTCTCACTGACCCTGAACCTCATTTATTGGGCTTGGATGGCTGCTTGCCTGCAGGGGTCTTCCTGGATCCATCCCTCCCCCAGTGCTGGGATCACAGAAGCATACCACTATTGCCTGGCATTTTCTGTGGGTCCTGGGCATCCGAATCTGGTCCTCACGCCTATGCAGTAGGTACTTTTCTGACTGAAGCTCTCCCCACCCCCAGGAATCATTCTTTCAATGGTCTCACTGACTTGTCAGGTCAGTGGCTACCACTCCGCAGCTCAGGCATAGGTTTGGCATAGTAGATGGCCCTTGGGTTTCGATGCTGCCTTGGCCTCATTTTGTCTAATTTCTCAAATTAGCTTAATCTATAGTTGGGGATGTAGCTCAGTTGGGAGTGTGCCTGAGTTCCACTCTGGTACCATGCAAACCAGGCATGGTAACACACCTATAATCCCAACACTCAGGGTGGAGGCCAGAGCATCAGAAGTTCAAGGTCATTATTAGCCACACATGGAGTTAGTTCATGGACAACCTGGGCTACACATTGAGAGTTCATAGACATCCTGGGCTCTATGAGACTCTGTTTTAGGAAAGGAAAAGTAAAAAGAATCTGTCCTTCAGGTCTTTGAGAGCAGAACTGAAAGACTCTGCACCCTATTTCAATATTTTGTAATGAAAAATTGTCATTTTCTCTTGTAGATATCCCTTTGAGGACCAGCCTGCCACCACCACTCAGAAATTACAAATATGGTAACCAACTTTTTTATTATTTAAAAAATATATAATTTTGCATTATTTTTGTTGACATGAATTTAAATGTGATGTTCAAATATTAATTTACTATTAATTAAAATCACTATGGAGGGGCAGGGGCTATAGCTTAGTGAGGAACATGTGTGTGGCATGAGCAAGACTCCAGCTTGATCCCAACACTAATAAATATATATATGTAATATGATATATATATATATATATATATGTAGTATGATATATCTATGGAAGTGTGCTAAGGAACATAGGAGTCATAGCATGCAGTGGAAGCCAATTGTAATTGTATAGTTAGGTGGTGGTGTGCTTGTGAGGAATAGCATGCGTGGTACACATGTATTAACATACATACATGCACACAAAGTAAATGAAATGTAATAAAAAGTAAAAACACAGCACTAAAGCCAGAGGCTCTGTGTCATTATTTGTTATAAGCCCGCCTAGTTCTTTATCCCCAGTGGAGTGGCAGTCAGCAAACTTGGATTTGAAACCCTGCTTGAAAGTTATAACGCACCCAATAAATATTCCTGCTAATTAGTGCAGACATTTGGAAGTGTAAATTTTTTATAACCTTAAGTCACTTTCCAGAGTGCCTTTTCATTCCGTTCTCATCTGATAGGGCAGCCGATGACCTACAGTCTTTCAGATCGCAATCTCCGTGTGCCTGCATTTTAATACGCAGAGTCTAATTGTGAGGTCGCAGAGGCTCAGGCAAGCGCAGAGGCGATGAGTGGAAAGTACTTTGATTTCTGAGACCTGAAGCATTTACATACTCAATATTGAGGCAGAGAAAGGAATAAAAAGCGTGATTGAGGTAAATATGGAACTTCTC
The DNA here is from genome assembly GCF_964271855.1 of Acomys minous. Classification (NCBI taxonomy): domain Eukaryota; kingdom Metazoa; phylum Chordata; class Mammalia; order Rodentia; family Muridae; genus Acomys; species Acomys minous. The sequence goes on along the minus strand of NC_140483.1, from coordinate 68,890,829 downwards.
AATTGTGGCTTTCACAGCTTTTGAAGGAGAATGCCTTGAATAGAATCTTGAAATCTTAAAGCTTGAATCCACCTGCAAATTACATATGGTTTCCCATTTTTGCATATTGTAGTGTGTGTGTGTGTGTGTGTGTGTGTGTGTGTGTGTGTGTGTGTGTGTAGGCAAATGCATGCAGTGTCAGCTCTTTCTAAAGATAAATTAAAATATTGACAATAATGAATAATATTAATATTCAATATTGAATAATATTAATAATAAAATAATGAAAGCAGAGCTGGGGAGATGGTGATGGCTCATTTAGTAAGGTGTTTGTGGAATAACTGTGGGGACCTGAGTTCACTCAGTCCCCCAAAGTCATACGAAACATGCTGGCCACAAGGCACATGTATATAATCCCGGAGCTGAGCAGGTAGAGACAGGTGTGCTTGGGGGCTTGCTGGCCAGACCAGCCTAGTGTAATCAGTGAGGCCCGAGGCCAGGGAGACACCCTCTCTCACTAATAAGTAAGTAATGGGGTGGATGGCTCCCGAGGAAGGACAGTCACACATACACTCTGTGTACCCATACGTACACACAACAGGATGAAATAAGGTAGTGTAGCCATCAGAGACTCACTGGGGTAAAAACCACGTCATCTAGATTACTCTGTCTCATTAGCTCTGTTGCATCATAGCATCTTTGCATATTCAGGTGAACTGACAGAAAAATAAGAAGGAATTGCAGAAGTAGTGGATGCTGACAGGCGTGGAGAGGCTCTTCGGCTGGCTCTGGCTGTGTAGCAGTTGATGGCTTTGTCTCGCTTAGGAAAGGCTTGGTGTGTCTGCCGGGGTCACCTGGTACTTATCCCTTGTTCTGGTCATTGGTTCTGTGCTCTTACAGCCACCAGTGCTGGTGACTTCTCAGACCCTCCTCCCATTTAATTAGCATCTACCTCTGTTGATTCAACCATTCGTCCCAGGGGCCCAGCCACCATGCAATTGGACACGTAGTAATCCTGGCTTCTGTACTGTCTGCAGATGCTACACCTCGTGTTGGGGACTCACTGGCAAGTCAGCTAAGCAGAGTATGTGAATTCCAGGTCCAGTGAAAGACTGTTTCTAACCACTGTGTGGAGAGCAATAGGGGAAGACGTCAACCTCTGGCCTCCATGTGTGTGCACATGCATACATGTACCTGTTCACATGTGTACATGCATATACACACAGAGGTAGCAGATATTGGTGAGTTTTTTGGGCAATGACCTGCTCACATGGCCATAAGCCTAATGGCACTTTTTCAGCCGGATCATTTGACCTGGAGGCCTTGTAACTGCCCTAAAGGCTTAAGGATGTATGTATGTATGTATATATGTATGTATGTATGTATGTATATATGTATGTATGTATGTATTTTTATTTTTATTTGTTTATTTTTGCTTTTTCAAGACAGAGTTTCTCTGTGTAGCCTTGACTGTCCTGGACTTGCTTTGTAGAACAGCCTGGCCTCGAACTCACAGCAATTCACCTGCCTCTGCCTCCCAAGTGCTGGGATTAAAGGCGTGCACCACCACTGATCAGCAGCTTAGTGATTTTTATAAAACACTTTTTTTTTCATTTGTGTCTTTTTTTACCTTAAAGACAGGGTCTCACCATGCAGGCCTGGCCAGAACTTGCTCTGTTGACCAGGCTGGCCTGGAACTTACAGAGCCCTGCCTGCCTCTGCTTCCTGAATACAGAGATTAAAGATGTATACTACCATCCAGCTGTTCACTTGTGTCTTAGTTTAAGGTTTATATGCGGATTGTATTCTTTTTATTCTTTTTAATTGTTCACTCTTAACTTTTAGTGGCTCTGGAAGATAAGATGCTGTTATGTGTTTGTGTTTCAGACGTCTGGTATTTCACTGTTACATGCCAAAGGCCTAAACTCTGAACGCATGTAGGCGTGTCTGACCCACAGGCCTCATGAGGCCCAATACAAAAGTGGCACTTACTTAAAACATTATGGCAGGTTTTGTGATTTGTTTTTTGTAATTTAATGCCTCCCGATTATGAACTCTGTTCATATGAACTTATGACAGTTTCATCGCTCTCAATGTCAAAAGGTTGGACACTTATAAATTTAAAGTATCTTTGTGTGTCTCTCTTGCTCCCTCTCCCTCTCTCCCTCTCTCCTTTTCTGTTCCTTTCTCTCCTCTCCCCTTCTTCCTCTTGCCAGGGCCTTCGTATTCCAGTGAGCTCTCCACCACTGAGCTCCACCTCTGGTCTCCTATACGTTGAATAATTTGCTAAAATGTATTATCTTTCACAGCAGAGCAGATATTAAATAGGACACCTCATCTAATAATTATGACAGGTTTTGGATAAATCAGTGTGAAGGAAGAACTTGTTTTCTTTTTCTTTCAGATACACTCAAGATTCTTCATCAAGCTCACAAAGCAAAGGTATGTGTGTGTGTGTGGGGGCGTAGCTGATGGGTGGGGTTTTGGATAGGTGAGGTGTGTGATGGGTAGGGGAGCTGACGAGTGAGGTTCCTGATGGGTAAGTGCTGTTTTTAAACTATTGGATGTTCCTTAAGCTTCTACCTCCCTTCAAACCTCCAATCCTAGGTATGAGAGAAAGGTTAGAAGGAAAAGCAGGCATGGATCTCTTTAGACTTAGTTCCGGATGGTTGGGGTTGCTGGGTTCACTGAGACAAGTCCAGTGGTTGTCAGGATATCTAGCAGTTTGGCAACAGCAAACAGCAACTGCAGCAGGAAGAATCGGCAGCCTTCTTTACTCCATCTTTCTCCTTGAAGCCCCCTTCTCTCTCTGTGCTCTGCTATTTATACTCCCCAAGAGTCCTCAGAATTCCACTAACTTCTCTCTCTGGGCTCTGCTATTTATACTCCCCAAGAGTCCTCAGAATTCCACTAACTCCAGCTGCCAAAGACCATGCCCCTCTCTGAGCTGCAAGAGGCAATTATCAGCTGTGGACAAACTAAGGCAGTCCTATATCCCACACTTGAGATTAAAACAAAAACATGTTTACATAACATAACTGAGTTTTTAAAGACACCAGAACTTTCCACTATACATTCTCCTCTTTTTGTTTAAAAAATGATTTTTTTCCTCTAATATGAATGAGACTTGTTGCTTTCTTGAAAGGATTATCAATGAACCAAATACTTTTTGGATCAATAGTTTCTTCTGTGACCTGGTCACTCTTAGTTACCTGCTGCTGAGCCTCGAGCTAGGACTCCAAAGCGGTTTCCTAACGGCAAGACGTTACTTCATATTTATGTCCCTCTTGCACCTGCATTCACTAGTCAAATGACTTCTTTCACCACAAGCCCTGAGAAGCTTAGACATTCTTGCCAAGAAGCCAGTACTGCTAGGAATGGCTTGTTTGAGGTGCCAGTGGAACATACCGTATTTCTCAGCATTAACGCACAGGCCATTTGAGCTGTGAGGCTTTTAGTAGTTTTCTTTTCAAATGACCAAGTTTACCGCAACCGAAACACTAAGCATTTAGATATCCAAGGTTTTTGCTGGCTACTGGAAAAGCTAATGGTGGTGACCTCATAACCCAAGGCTGCTCTGCTGGCAGCTCAGTTTGCTCAAGATTAACCCTTTTTTCTTGAAACACGCTGTTTCTCTTTAACCCTTTCACTCTGTATGTTTTGTTTGTTTGTTTGTTTTGTTTTTGGTTTTTTTTTGTTTTTGTTTTTTGCCTGTCCTGGCTTCCCAGTCTGCCCAGGGGCTTTGGGAACTTGAAACTGAAAGTGCACGGAGCAGAGCAGGGCAGCAGTTTCACGTAAGGTTTTGATGACGTTGCCAGCAACATTGTACTTTGCAGATGGGATGGGGCACATCTCTTCTCTTGAGCCTCAGAGGCCTTCCATAGATTCCTCATTGAAACTGTCAGCTCACTTTTATATGAGCTGCTCAAGGGTAAGGGCCACCCCTCTGTGTGGGTATGTATGTGTCTGTGTGTACATGTATATCTGTACATGTGTGGAGAGAGACAGGTGTATACGTGCATGTACGTGTGCTGTTGTTTTTTGAGACAGGGTCCCACTATGGAGATCTGGCTGGCCTAGAACTCGCAATGTAGACCAGGCTGCCCTCACACTCACAGAGGTCCACCTCCCTCTGCCTTGAGAGTGCTGGGGTTAAAGGTGTGCACCACCAAGTCTGGCTTCCACCTTATCTCCTAGGCAGGATCTCTCACTGACCCTGGCCTTGTGATTCGTCTACCCTGGCTGGCTGATGTCCAAGATCATTCTTTCTGCACGTTGTCAGCACTGGAATTGTAGGCATGCACCACCATGCCCAGCTGTTGACCTCAGGTCCTCAAACTTGTGTGGTACACACTTCACCGACTAGACTACATCCCAGCCCTGAGGGACCATATCTTATTCATGCCTCTTTATAACTCTAGCACCTAATGTGATGCCTGGGTCATAAGTATTTCATAAAGTTTAAAATCCTTATTGCATTGTTACGCATGTACTGCATGTGTATGTGGGTGTATGCGTGCCATGGTGCGTATGTGGAGGTCAGAGAGCAATTTTCAGGATTCTCGACTTCCACTATGTGGGTTCCAGGATCAAACTCGGGCCGTCAGGCTTGGTTTCAGGTGGTTTTGCCCTCAGCCATCTCACGGACCCTCCCTTCTTATTCCAAGTCCTTGGCACAGTGTAAACTCGAAGTTTCAGATAAACGTGTCACAGATGACAAGAACAAGTGGCAGAGGTGTCAGTTGGTTTCAGGTTAGGGACTTGGTGACAATTAGTGCATGTGAAAATTTGACAGTGTCTCAAAATATTGGGCTCACACATGTCTGAGGCTACAATGTGGCCTTTTATGTTCCTTTCGTGGGTCCAGAATATTGTAGCACAGTTTGATCATGGGCTTCATCTGAGGAGTGTTTCCATTCTGATTTCTAAACAGTAGGGAAGTCAAGGTACGGTTTTATTTTACATTTTTATTAGTTACTTTTCTCTCTGCTGTGGCAGAAATACCTGACAAAAACAACTTATTTATATTTTATAGACTTAAAACACAGTTCTAGGGCTTAGTCCATCCTGAGGGGGAGAGCGTGGCATTTATAACCAAGAAGCTGAGCCATGAATGCTGGCACTCAGCACCTCCCTCCCGCGTGTGTGTATGTGCAGAGCCAGAGGAGGATGTTGCTGTCCTGTTCTGTGTCTCTCACTGAGCCTAGAATCAGGCTGGCAGGGAGTAAGCCTGAGTGACTCCCGTCTCCACTCCATATAGCATTGAAGTCACAGGCACCTTCAGCTTTTTGAGGGGACTGGGGCTTTGAAATCAAGTCCCCATGCTTGCTCAGAAAACTTTCTTACTCGGTGAGACTTCTCTCCCGCCTTACAAGCCATATTTTTTAAGAGAGAAAAAAAGTAAGATTGTATAAGACAGCACATACAGACGATTTACTTCTATCTGCACAGCAGGGTTCACAGGCACATCTCCACATGCGTGACACACGCAGCGATGGTGTCAGGAGGCACACACGGGCAGGCACAGGCTCTGTGGAGGACAGCGTAGCTGGGCATAGGGGATAGGGGGCGTTCCAATTTTCACTGTTCATGTGTTTGGAGACTTTTGTATTTAGACTGTGTTCTAAAAGCACTTTTAATAAAGTGTTCATTTTATCTCAGAGAGTGTGCGCTGGAGTTCAGGCCCTCTGTCTGTAGTGAGTGAAGTCCGTGAACCACGGAACGTGGCCTCTGGCTTGTGGGGCTTCTGTTTGGGCATCAGACATTTCTGTTGAGTCGGCCTCAGATATATTCTAGAACTAGGGTACACTGGGATTGGGGGATGGTTTAGTCAATAAAGGGTTTGCCTTGCTAGCATGAGGACCACGGTTCAGGTCCCCAAAACTCACATAAGGAGGCAGGTGTGGTGGCAGTCAGTGTAATCGGTGCAGGGGAGCAGAGGCAGGCAGATCCCCCGGACTTGTGGCCAGCTAGTTTAGCCCATCAGTGAGTTCCAGGTTCAGTGAAAGACCCTGTCACAAAAAATAAGGTGGAGTAGGGATCGAGGAAGACACGTAACATTGACCCCTGGCCTCCATTCCACACGTACTCACACATTCACGTGCTTTTTAACTGTGTGCCCTCGGGACCACTTAAGGCCAGGTTGTTCCTCTCAGTTGTCACATTGTCAAGAGTGTGTCTTCAGTTCCACCTCTGGTGAGCCATGTGCCTGTGGTGACTATGTAACCTGGTGACAGCAGACCCAGAGGGCTTAGTCAGTGCATAGATGGAGCATCGCGCATCCTCCTGCTGCACTGGTTTCCCTTTCCCTACCTGCAAGGTCACAAGGCTTGGAGAAGCTGGCAGCGTTGAGTGCAATGAGCTGGGCCCCAGGGGACCCTGTGTTGTAACCCTGGATTGACTGAATGAACTGTTTCCCTGACCCCTCCAAGCAACACTCAGGGGTCTTCAGGATGTTTGACCGAGTGTTCTGATCCAGTGGGGTCCTTTCTTTTTAGACAAATGAGCTTGTGTTGGGCTTGGAGGATGATGACACACTCCTGCTGAAAGAAGACAGAACGCTGAAGGACTCGGGAATAGGTGAGAAGGGCCCGGGTGGACGGAGGGACACTGGGCTTCCCGGCCTGCGTGCCAGGCCTCCTGGCTGATCGACTCTGGAAAATTCTCGGCAAAGTAAATGCCCCTGTGCTGAGAATGCTGTGTGTTCCGAGCATTTGACCAAGGGCACTGGCATTTGCTCTGCGTATGTGCGGAATGCAAATAGTTCTTCTCAGGTTTTCTGGGAACTCTGGTGAGGGTCATTTCAAATGATTGACAGGCTATTAGCACAATAAGTGCCGACTGTTATCAGCACTATTGGAGAGAAATGGACCTAGTGGAACTAATGTGGAATAATGAAATGAGATCTTGTTTGTACAACACGCAGCGTAACTTCTGATAAGTCACTCAAGACTCCGAGCGCTAGCCAAGCTCTGAAATTTAAACTAAGGCTGGTGTGTACAGTGGAAAATTACCTGATTTAGCCTTTCAACCCAGAGTGTACGTTCAGTGCTATTTGAAAGAAATATTGTGTCTCCTGGCCATTAGATGTCACTGTTATTCCACTTCTGCCTTCACTAAAGAGGGTGCGTGTGAATATTAGTAGGAGTCCTGAGCAGAAGGCACGCGCTACCTGTGACACACCTCTATGGTCAGGGAGCAAGGTGGTGTCACAGTGCACACTGCCTCCGTAAGTCCCCATGTACAGGGCGTGAGAGACACAAACAGTGAAGGCTGTTCTGGGGAGCTGTACGGCTTTGCGACTGACTTTCACTGACAAACGTCAGGAATTCACATCTTTCCGCTGCACTAGGATTTAAAATAATAGGTTAAGGGGCTGGAAGGTGGCTCTGTGGGTAGGTGGGCGTGCTATGGAAGCATGAGGCCTGGACTTGATTCCCAGCAGCCCTGTAAAACAGCTGGTGTGGTTGTGTATGCACCTGTAACCACCGCAGTGCGGGAGGTGGAGACAGGAGGCTCTCTAGGGTTTGCTGGCTGCCAGCCTCGCTGCAAGTTCAGTGAGACACTGTCTCAAGGGAATAAGGTGGCAAACAGGACAACCGACATCCTCTTCCGGCTTCTATACACACAAACTCTTGCATCTGCATGGGTATTTACGTGCTCTCTCTCTCTCTAATAAATAAATGGCAGATTATAAAGTCATAAATCGCATCTCTTTGTTAAGTCTATAAACTTGCTACAATTAGTGCCTGCTCATATTATGAATATAGTAGATTTCTTGCTGTTTGAAATAAAACACATTTTTTCTGTCTCTATGAATCGGGCACAGGAATTGTATTCTCTAGTGCTTATATTATTTTCTGTAACTTCATCCAGGATCAAGTTCCCTAGAAGTAAAATTAAATTTGGGACTATTTAATGGCTTCCTTTCTGAGCACAGTGGTACGTGCCTTTATCCTGGCCTGGGCTGGAGGACAAGGTTCAGGTCAACCTGGACTGCATTATGAGTACAAGCCCAATCTAGACTACCTGATGAGAGCCTGCCTAGAAATAAATAAGTAATAATTAGTGTCTCTGCTACTTGGAAAAAGCCTTCCATCAGATAGGCACTGCATGGTTCCTCTGTGTCAGTGACTTTTTAACTTGACGCTTGGTGTACCCGTGCTGCGTCTGTGGCCGGTGGCTCTTCTCTAATTGAGACTTCTAGAGCCTGGAAGAAGCCTGGCTTGCTGTAAAAGCCTAAGCCAAACTGAGTGTGATAGACCTGCCTTGGGTGGGAATGGACAAGTAGCTCAGCGAAAAGCAGTGTAAAATCCAGTGCCAACTGGAAAAAGATAATAAAGTTAGCGTCTCTCGGAAAAATAGGGAAGAAATGAATTAGCCAAAAACGATGTGAGTTTCCAGGAAACACATTGGTAATCTTCAACTCAGTCTTTATTTAAAAAGAAATTCCAGATGGATTAATGTTACAATGTTAAGATAATTTTAAAATCTTTTTTATTTGTTGGGTGTAGTGATATATGCCTTTAATCTCAGAACTTGGGCAGCTGTATGAGTTTAAGACCATCATGGTCTACATAGTGAGCTCCAGGACAGCCAGAGCTGCACTGTGAGACTCTGTCTTGAAAAAGGAAAAAAAAAAAGTATACATGTTTTGCATGTGTGTATGTGCGTGTGCGTGCGTGTGTGCGTGCATGTGTGTGTGTGTGTGTTGCAGTGGTGTGCACCAGGTAAGCATTTGGAGATCAGACGGCAGCCTGAGGAAATGGTTCTCTCCTCCCAGGGAATGGAGCTTAGGACTTCAGGCTTGTCAACTAGTGCCGGTACCGGTTGAGCCATCTTACCATCTCATAAAGACGTGAGCTCATGACCTCAGAGCAGATGCTATAGAGGGGGAAAGGTGATAAATGCGACCCTGACAGTGGTAACCAGACTGCAGTGGTCAGTTTTGTGTCAACTTGACATTTGTTGTGTGGAGGCCAGCGGATCTTGTCAGGTGTCTGCCTCACTCAATCTTGATGTTATTTTTGAGACCAGTTCTCCTATTGAACCTAGACCTTACCAACTAGGCTAGGCCAGCCAGCCAGTGAGCCCCAGAAACCTGCCTGTTTCTGCTCTCCCAATGGCGGGCTAACGAGAGGGTGCTGCTACGTCCGGCGTTTTTAAAATGTAGATTTTTGAGGATGGGACTCAGGTCTTAATGCTTACAGAACAAACACTTTACCCATTCTTGTTTAAATGATTTGATCAGACTTTGATTCAGATTGGATCCTTTCTGTGGGCTCACCTCTGAGCCTGGAGTGATCCAGGGATCCCCAAAATGCCCTCTAGACCTGGCAAGGCAGCATGTGGGACCCTCCTAGAAACAATTTCCTCGGCTTCCTAGAGCCATGGCCTGTCCTCTGGGGAGCAAGCCTTGCTTATAGCTGGGGGAGGACGTAAGGTCCCCCGAGAGCAACAGGAAATTACAAGTGGGAGTGGAGTTGTCAAGTGTGATTTTTCTAGGGAATTTTCCTTCCCGCCTGCGTCTGGCTAGGCTTCGGAGAGGTTTAAGAGACAAACTCAAAGTCAGCCCTTGCTCCCTTTTCCCTCCTTGATCTCGCTGAGGAGCTGTCACTCTCTACCACAGCCAGTTGCCATGGGAATAACACCAGCGTGATGAACTTGCCGTTCTGACTTTGTACAGGAGTTGAGAAAGAAAGGCTGGGGAGGGGGAGAACGGGGGGGGGGGGGGACAGAGAGAGCAAGACTGGGTCCCTCTGTGGCCTTTCCTCCTTCCTGGGACCCTGTGGAATATTCCACACCTGACCGTGGCACCCTTTTGGTTTGTGGCCTTGTATAAATAAAGATGATTTGCTTCAGGGCTGGGAATTTACTCTGTGGGTAAGGGCGTTTGGTTGCTCAGACATGAGGACCTGAGGACGAATCCCAGCACCCATGGGAAAAGCTGGGCATGGCCGCCCATGTTCACCTATAACCCCAGAGCTGTGGGGGACAGAGACAGAGCTCACGGGGGCTCCTGGCTGCCAGCCGAGCTCCAGGTTAAGTGAGCGGCCCTCTCAAGGAAATAAGATGGAGGATGGCACTGCCACTGTCCTCAGACTTCTGTGTGCACATGTGTGCAGATAGCACATGCACCTACACAGCACACATTAAAAAAGAAGTATACTATTTACTTCCAGGAAGGGAGAGGGAGTTTCACCAAGATTTTCAACTTAAATGAGTTAACGGTTGGTTGTTCTTGATAATTAAAGTTTCATGAACTAATTCACCTCGGAAAGAAAAGTGCCCCTAAGTTTTTGCAGTGATATTTTTTCTATTCCATTTTGTTCTGTGCTACTACTGAATCTGTGCCCTTTGGATCTGTCCTGCTTTGAGAAGGACTTCCTGGCTTAATGACTCTCATAGAGCAGGGTGTTTTACTGTACAGACGTTGAAGCCGGTGACAGTGGGCCACGCCAGCTCTGCTTCTCTGAGGGAGGGGCTTTTGCCGGCCTCTGTTCTGTAATAATCCCACAACTCCCCTGCGGTTGGTTTTCATTTTATGTGTCACTTCTGCCATCAGCCTCCTGGCCTCTGCCTCCACCCAGAACCTCTCCATCACATCTGACACACAGAACCTCTGTGGAAGTTTCTGGCTCCCACTGCTTCACAGCGTGGGGTTTGCAGTTCCTTAAGGTTCGAGGCCCTTTCCTGATCCTTTCCTGGGGAGCAATATCTTGGGACAGACATGTTTTCTTTTCCTGACAGTATCACGATGTGGCTTCACATTAACATTGTAACAGTGACAGACTCAGTACTGTTGGCTGGAATTCCAAAACAGATTCATAATGAACCCCTACAGACTCGTGTGTGTGTGTGTGTGTGTGTGTGTGTGTGTGTGTGTGTGTCTGTGTGCACGCAGGGGCACGTGCATATATAAGTGTGCATATGTGTGTATGTGAGTGTGGAGGCCAGAGGACAGCTTCCACTGTCATTCTTTCTTTCCTTTTTTTTTCTTTTTCTTTTTCTTTTTTCTTTTTTCTTTTTTTTTTTCTTTTTTTTTTTTTTTTTTGGTTTTTCGAGACAAGGTCTCTCTGTGTAGCCTTGACTGTCCTGAACTCGCTTTGTAGACCAGGCTGACCTCGAACTCACAGCAATCCACCTGCCTCTGCCTCCTGAGTGCTGGGATTAAAGGTGTGCGCCACCATGCCCGGCTTTCCACTGTCATCCTTCAGGCGCTGTGCACCTTGTCTTTTTGAGACAGGGTCTCAGTAGCCTGACAGTCATCAAGGACACTAAGTTGGGTGCCACATGTCCCTGCCTCCACAGCACTGGGATTACGAGCAGTGACCACTATGCCTGTCTTTTTTTTTTTGCCTCTGGAACGGGATTTGAAAAGGCAGATCCTCAGGCTTGGAAGGCATCACTTTACCCTCTGCGCCGTCCTCAGCCTGTCCTCCTTTATTAGTGTCAGTGTTTGTCTTTTCAGGTTTTGTTTCTGTTTTCCTTTCTATCAAGCAGTGCTAGGGATTAAACGCTGGGCCTTGCACACCCTGGCGGGCAAGGCACTACCGAGCTCTACCCCTGCCATTTTGTTGTTGTTGTTGTTATTTTAAAGTATCACTTTTTGACTCATAATGATTGTATATATTTTTATGTATTTACAAGTAAAGATATTTGTGCACTCTGTGGAGTATGCTATCATAATTTGATACATAAACACACACGTATATATACACACATTACACACATATACAATGATGAAGGCTATCACTTAGACATTTATCACTTCTTTACGTTGGAAACATGCCAAAGCCTTCCTTCTAGCCATTTCAAATTGCAACATACCCTGACTCCTACAAGCCATTAGCCATTCCATGAAAACAGCTTTTTTAAACAAATGTGTATAGAATTTGTATATGTTTGTGTGCATGGGTGTCTTAGGGTTTCCATTGCTGTGATGAGACACCATGACCACGGAAACTCTTGTAAAGAAAAGCATTCAATTGGGCCTGGCTCACAGTTCAGAGGTTTAGTCTGTTGTCATGCATGGCGGCCTGCGGGCAGAGATGGTACTGGAGAGATAGCTGAGAATTCTATATCCAGATCTGCAGAGAACAGGAAGAGGGAGTGAACCACTGGGCCTGGCTTGAGCTTCTGAGACCTCAGAGCCCACCCTCTGGGGTGTACTTCCTCTATCAAGGCACAGCTACTCCAGCAAGGCCGCAGCTACTCCAGCAAGGCCGCAGCTACTCCAGCAAGGCCACAACTCCTAATGGTATTACTCCCTATGAGCCTCTGAGGGCCACTTCTTTTTGTTTTATTTTAATTTTATTAATTTATTCAGCTTACAACTCAATTGTTATCCCCTCACTTGTATCCTCCCGTTCCTCCCTCCCTCCCGCTTTCACCCTATTCTCCTCCCCTAGGTCTATGACCGAGGGAGACCTCCTCCCCACTATATGGTCATAGGCTCTCAAGTCTCATCTTGGTAGCCTGCTTATTCTTTCTTTGAGGGCTACCAGGCCTCTCCACCAAGGGGAGGTGGTCAAATATGGAACATCAGAGCTCATGTCAAAGTCAGTCCCTGCTCTCCACATAACTGTGGAGAATGTCCTGTCCATTGGGTAGATCAAAGAGGGGTCCAGTGTTTACTACTGTATTGTCCTTGGTTAGTGTAATAGTTTGAGCAGAGCCCCGTTGGGGGCCACTTTTATTGAAACCACCACAGTGGGGTTAAGTTCATGTGTGTGTCTCTCCATGTGAAGGCCAGAGAGCAGCACTGATTATCTTTCTCAGTTGTTCTCTACCTGATTTTTTGAGACAGTCTCACTGACCCAATTAGGCTCAATTAGACTCAATTAGGCTGACTGGCCCATGAGCTCCAAAGATCCTCCTGTCACTGCCTCCTGCTCCTCAGTATTAGGGTTGTAGACGTGGACGTCCATGCCCGGCTTTCTGCATAGGTGCTGGAGATCTAATGCACTGCACTGAGCACTTTCCTCACTGAGCCACTGGCTGGTGTATGCATGTCCTGGTTGTATGTATGACTGGTATATGTCCTTATCCTAATGCATCTGGTCCCATGCATGCTGCTACTTATGCTTGGATTCTATTCTTCTCATGGCTGGATTGCATCCCACTGCATAGATGTTTTTACCTTTCCAACACCATGCAGGCCTGAGCCTGATCTATGGAAGTTCAGATGTATCATTATGTGCTGTTTTCGACGTGTTGTTTGAAAACTTCTCTGTTGGCTGATTTACATAGCCAGCCCAATACAGGCATTCAAAACGGGCATGACAGAGAGAGAGCCCAGTAGTCTAGACCTCCTCCCTGCATTCCAGACTCCGTCAATAAACATTTAGAAGTGAGCGCACCTCTGAGTTCTACTCTGCAGAGTTTATAGATCTAAGTTGGGATTTCCCTGCCCCCCAACAGAGGACCCAGGTTCAGTTCCCAACACTCACATGGTAGCTCACAACCATCTGTGACTGTTTCAGGGCATCTGACACCCGTTTCTGGCTGTCACGGGTACTATACACATGTGATGTACAGACAGATATGCAGGCAAACGCCCATCTACATAAAATGAAAAGAACTAAATCTCAGAAACAAAGCCAGGTGTGTGGTGTCTGACACATAACACATAAGGGTGACTTCCGGCTGCTATATGCACATCCACACATACATATGTACACACATTCACATGCATACAAAAGGAAGGATAGGTTATTTTCCTGGGACAGAAAAGAGGGTGAAACTTTGTCTTTGGACCTCAGTTGGCTCTGAGAACTGGTTTTTCTTTGTTTATTTGGGTTTTTTTAATGCTGTTATCATCACTTGACAGTCTGTCCAGATTGTGTCACAAAGCCAGCACACACACGTCAGTTTTCCTCAGACTGCACAAGTCACAACCTAAGTCAGGAATATGGATAGAGAGCCTGTAGTGTGCCTTTGTTGATACCTGATAAGTTTGTTTTCATAGGTCAGAGGAGTAATTAAATTGTTACTCAAAGTTGGAATAGATTATTCTTGCTTTCTCTTAATTCAGGTAATCATCAGTCTCTCATTAAAGAGGTATGTGTGTGCACATGCGTGCATGTGTGTGTTTGTGTGTGCGTGTGTGAAATCTGCTTAGAAGTGTTATAAAATTTGTAAGTCTAGATGTTACTCTGGCATGCCCGTATTAAGAGGCTCCACCGCCTCTTGATATTTGGGGGGCTCTCCTTGATTTCATTTGATAGTGACATGAAGACACTTGCCTGGTTTGGGATCTCACGGTCTTCAGATTCCCTCACTGAGACCTCTGTGCCTGACTGTACTGCGCTCAAAGCACATTTACTTCAGAGCCAACTGCCCTTCCTGTGGGCTCTTCTCTGCTGTGCTTAAAGAAATCAAACCCGGAGACTGAGAGCTGAAGGGGTATTAGTGGAGAGAGTGATGATGTAGTGGTCATGAAAACCGTTTGTGGGCAGGGCTGCAGCTCCCTTGGCGGAGGGCTTGCTGATCACCACAGGGCCGGTAGCTTCTTCCCCAGTGTGGTACGTGCCTGTCACCCCAGCTTGGGAGGTGGGGGAGGCAGGAGAAGAAGTTCAGAGTCATTCTCATCTACATAGGAAAAACCTGGTCTACAGGAAACTTTGTTTTAAAAAGAAAATCAGCTAGCTAGGCCTGATTGTGTAGGCCTGTAATCCCAGAACTGGAGGAGGCTGAGGCAGGAGGATCTCTGTGAGTTCTAGGCCAGCCTGGTCTACAAAGGGAGTCCAGGATAGCCAAGAAACCTTGACTTGAAAAACAAACAAGAGAAAAGGGGTGAGGTAGGGAGGCAGAAGGGGAGAGAGGGAGAGAGAGAATCACCTGTAATTTCTATTTAAATTGTTAAATAATTTAAGTACATAAACTCATTTTCTAAAATGTTTTCAACATATACCGAGTTTTTGTTTTGTTTTGTTTTGTTTTGTTTTTTTGTTTTTCGAGACAGGTTTTCTCAGTGTAGCCTTGACTATCCTGGACTCACTTTGTAGGCCAGGCTGGCCTCGAACTCACAATGATCTGCCTGCTCCTGCCTCCCGAGTGCTGGGATTTCAGGTGTGTGTCACCACATGGAGGTTAAATTTGTCTCATGCTTTACTCTGTATGTGTGCATGTGTGTAGTGTACATGTCTGGAGGGGGTGGACGTTCACAGAGGCCAGAGGAGGGTGTTAGGATGTTCCGTTATGGAGTTCCACCTAACGCCTTTGAGACCTGCAGCTAGGGTGGTGGCCACCAAGTTCCAGGGAGCCTCCTGCCTCCACCTCTCACAGAGCTGGGCCTGTAGGCGTTGTGTGACCACACAAACAAATTCAGGTCCTCTTACTGCAGAGAAAATACTCTTAACTACTGAGCCACAGTCCATTATGTTTTACCTTTGAATAGTCAAAATAGTTTGTAGTGTGTGCTTTCTGATTTGTTATGGTTGAACTGTAAATAATAATAATAATAACAACAAAAATAATTTGAAGCATTAAAATGATCCATTTGTTGGCCCAGTTTTCCAGAGAGACTGGGAGGCAGTGAGCTGAGAATAATACCTTAGTGATTTTATTCTGAGCCTTGGTAGCTCTCCACACTTTAGAAACACTGAGTTTCAGCTAGCTGTGGTAGCACACACCTCCAATCTTGGTGCTGGGGAAACGGGGGTCAGGGGTGGTGGACATGAGCTCCAGACCATCAGCCTTCATTGTACAGCACAACCTTTCCTCAGACACCCAAGCTAAACAAACAGAAAACCAGCACACTCTACGCTTGCATAACAGCCTCTGTGGGCTGAGCGCAGCCTGGTCTACATAGTGAGACCCTGCGTCAGAACAAACAGAGGCAAACAAAAGCCATAAATTCCGAGTTACTAAAGCCTCACCACCAAAGTGCCTGGTCAGTGTTTGCTTTCTGTCCGGTTATCCTGAGGGGCTGCACGTGAGTGTCAAAGGCAGGCAATGCAAGGGGTGAGGACCACTCAGTGACGTGAGCCAAGCACCAGGCGGGCAAAGACCGCACGTTCCCTATGGAATGGCACATGAAGACAGAGTCCTGCCCTGTGATTATTAAGAACATATGCCTTTGCTTTCTGTACTAGACACACAGCTGGAGGGCTAGAGACATAGCCTGGCGGGTAGAGAGTGTGTGTACACAGAACACACAGAACCCTGAAATCCAGCCCCCATACAGCATAAACTGGGCTGATGGTGCAGACTTGCTTTTCAGGAGCTGGGGAGGTAGAAGCAGCAGGATCAGAAGTCCATGGTCATCTTTGGCTACATAAAGAGTTCAGAGCCACCCTGGGCCAGAAACCCTGTCCAAAAGAAGAGAAGGGCGAGAGGGAGGAATCGGTGGTGTAGCTCTACCTCTGAGTATGCTTCCCTGCAGAAAGGAGCTTTGTTTTGTTTTACAATGGATGGTGCTCCAAATACCTTACCTTGGACTAACAGGACATCTGGTGTCTTCCTCTACTACCCTCTGGCTTTTTTACCTTGAGACAGGGTCTCTCACTGAACCAGAGCTCTGTGACTCTTTCTTTGACTGTTCCAGCTAGGCTGGCTGGTGAGTCTGCTCTCAGGACCCTCCTGTCTCCACTCCCCAGTGATGGGGTAACCAGCTCACACAGCCATGCTCAGCTTTTATGTGGACGCATGGGATTCGAACTCATGTCCTTAGCCCTGCAGAGCAAGTGCTCATACCCACTGAGCCGTCTCCACAGCCCCTGTAGCCCCCTTTTTTTTCAAGCAGCCAATGGTCGGTGTAGAGCCTCTTGGCCATTCTTTGAGATGTGACTACTTGCCAAGCTGCAAAACTGCACCACACCAGCTCACTGTTTGCCTAGGGAGTCTCGGCTCCCAGCCCCTTTGAGTCTCAGTTTCTCTCTGAGGTGTCCTCCACCCAGGCTCAATGTGATGAGGGCTCCCAATCAAATTATCCACCACTTGGACTAAACTTAATCCCGAGGATGCAGTAGGTCTGGATCGAGGATCTGTGGATATGGCCATATAGTTTTTTTCTTCTCTCAATATTTGTTTTCTCTAGAGCAGCTTATGGTAGAGAGATACTACATATGATATTCTTGCAAACAACAAAAACATTCCTAATGAAATGTCACACTAATCTCTTGAATTTCATTCTTTTGTGATAAAATCTAATGATGAGATTAGAGTTGTACGCCACAGAGCAGCAATAATCCTCTGCACTCCTCATCCTATTTATTTGGGTTGAAGAGTTTTACTTGTCTCTTTGGAGCGCCTATGTTAATTGAGTATTCAGTATTCATTACGAATAATCATGTCTGTTTTCTTGTTGAGCTTCGGAAGGGCCCTTTTGCCTTCTGTGAAAGCTGAGCAGACTGTATTAACTCCGGGTTTAATTTAAAAAAAAAAAAAAGTGTGTGGAACTTGTGGGCGCCAACACCCTTGAAGAACCACATGTTTAATAATGGGAAGGCTCGCCATCAGATCTGAATTAATAATGCTGCTGACTTATTGTTTTAGAAGACGGAGTCCTTGACCTGCTAGGTTGAAAGCACTGTGGCCGCCCTGAACCTCTGTGGGTCCTTTAGCTGAGCCATTTCCCCCGTGAATAATTAGAGGCATTTGAAGGTATTGTACAGAAGCCAATTTGTGCCTTTCACTTTGCATATTGCTGAAGCCTCATGAATTAGTCATGAGCAGGGCCAAAAATTAACTTCTTCAGACACATATTTTGATGGGTCATGAGGGAGAATGTAAAGTGATCTGTAAAATATTCTACTGATCCTCTAAGTATTAAATTATTATACCTACAGGCTAATTTCGGGAGGCGGAGGGAGACCCTTCCTTTCTGGAATTGACTAGCCTGTTTGAGAGAGATCAGGGCTTTTTATTTTCCAGGAGTATAAATGAGGAATGTTAGTATTTCTTGAGAATCTTCACTCTTGTGTTACCTCTTGATTTTAATTTTAGGAGTTATTGTTTTTAAGTGTTTAAAGTGTGTGTGTGTGTGTGTGTGTGTGTGTGTGTGTGTGTGTGTGTGTGGACAGCATGAGAGGGTCAGTTCTCTCTTTCCACCATGTGAACTCTGGGATCGAACTTAGGCTGCCAGGCTTGGCTGCAAGCTCCTTTGCCCACTGAGCCATCGTGCCAGCCTGAGTTACTTTTTTTTTTTTTCTAAAATAAATTATTTGAGTTTGATCTCCTATAACCACACTAAAACTTCTGATTGATTTGATTAAAAAGTTATTATGCAGTCCAGCCAACAATTTATCTTTTCATTTTAAAAACCTACGATAACAAACCAATGTAATATGGATTTCCATAGTTGCTTAAAATCTAGTTTCACATTAAAATCTCTTTTCTCTCCTTTTCTGTTTTTCTTATTTTCAGCCAGTGAAACTGAAATTGCATTCTTCTGCGAAGAAGATTATAAGAGATACAAAGCTAATCCCATCTCATCCTGGTGAAGGTGTCTGGGGGACACCTTTGCATACCTTCATTGCGCAAGTAACTTTTTTTTCTAAATTGTCAAATAAATCTCTTTTTAAAAAATCCTTGCCTTGCTTTCTCTCTATAGAGGTCCCTTTCTGCCATTCATTTCTCTCTTTGCCTTCCTCCCTCCTTTTTTCTCACCTGCCCTTCCTTCTTTTTCTTCCTTCCTCACTTCCTTCTTTCCTTTCTTGTTATAAAATGAGCAAAACCCTTGATTTTTAAGAATAAGTGTTTAAAAAGCATCACTTCTTAGGGCTCGGAAACAAAGCTCAGTGAGTATGCTTGCTTAGCACACACAAAGCCCCAGTTCCCTCTCCTGCAGTGAATAAACCCTGTGTGCTAGCACATGTCTGCCACCCCAGCCTGTGCAGTGGCACATGCCTGTCACCCCGGCCTGTGCGGTGGCACTTGCCTGCCACCCCGGCCTGTGCGGGAATACATGCCTATCACCCGGCCTGTGCGGTAGCACATGCCTGCCACCCTGGCCTGTGCGGTAACACATGCCTGTCACCCCGGCCTGTGCGGTAGCACATGTCTGTCACCACGGCCTGTGTGGTGGTAGCACATGCTTGTCACCCCGGCCTGTGCGGGAGCACATGGCTGCCACCCCGGCCTGTGCGGGAGCTCATGCCTGCCACCCCGGCCTGTGCGGTAGCACAGGCCTGGGTGGTACAACATGTCTGTCACCCCGACCTGTGTGGTAGCACATGCCTGTCACCCCGGCCTGTGTGGTAGCACGTCTGTCACCCCGGCCTGTGTGGTAGCACTTGCCTGTCACCCCGGCCTGTGTGGTAGCAAATGCCTGTCACCCCGGCCTGTGTGGTAGCACATGCCTGTCATCCCGGCCTGTGTGGTAGCACATGCCTGTCACCGGGCCTGTGTGGTAGCACATGGCTGTCACCCCGGCCTGTGTGGTAGCACATGTCTGTCACCCCGGCCTGTGTGGTGGCACTTGCATGTCACCCCAGCCGGGTGGTACAACATGTCTGTCACCCCGACCTGTGCGGTAGCACATGCCTGTCACCCCGGCCTGTGTGGTACATGTCTGTCACCCCGCCTGTGGTAGCACATGCCTGTCACCCCGACCTGTGCGGTAGCACATGCCTGTCACCCCGGCCTGTATTGTAGCACATGCCTGTCACCCCGGCCTGTATTGTAGCACATGCCTGTCACCCC
Organism: Acomys minous; assembly: GCF_964271855.1. Taxonomy (NCBI): domain Eukaryota; kingdom Metazoa; phylum Chordata; class Mammalia; order Rodentia; family Muridae; genus Acomys; species Acomys minous. The sequence goes on along the minus strand of NC_140483.1, from coordinate 68,871,203 downwards.
CTATTTGTGTGGTAGCACATGCCTGTCACCCCCTACTTGTGTGGTAGCACATCCCTGTCACCACAGCACTTGAGAAGTAAAAGTAAAATAAGCAGGAGTTCAAGGCCATCCTTGACTTTGTAGGAATTTCAGGACCAGCCTCCGCTACGTGAAACTCCATCTCCTAAATAAATAAATATCATTTGCTTTCTAAAATTAGGGACTATGTTGTGGTTTAACATTTTGGGTTCTTTAAAAAGATATACCCAGAGCTAGAGAGAGGTTAGGAACAATTGCTGCACAAGCATGAGGAACTAAGTTCAAATCCCAACCACCCATGTGAAAAGCAGGGTGAGGCTAGATTTTCTACTGTGACCCCAGGGCTATAGAGGGCAGAGCCAAGAATGTCACTGGGGTGTGCTTGCTCCCTTCTCAAAGGAAAAATCAGAGCATGAGAGTGCGGTACCCAGGGTTCTCTTCTGACTTCAGCATGGAGGTGCCGCCCTGCCACACATGTAAAACACACACACACACACACACACACGCACGCATGCACGCACGCACACACAGACACACACACACACACAGACACATACACACACATACACAGATACACACACACACACACACACGCACGCATACACGCACACACACACACACACAAACACACAGACACATACACACACAGACACACAGACACACACACGCATGCACACACGCACGCACACGCACACACAGACACACACACACACACACGCACGCATACACGCACACACACACACACAAACACACAGACACATACACACACAGACACACACACACACACACGCACACACACACACAAACACACAGACACATACACACACAGACACACACACACACACAAAGAAATGGGGAAAAAATTTAAGATATAACCAAGAGCACACTATTTCATTGCGGGCTTTTGCTTTGTTTTTGTTTTTGTTTTTGTTTTAAATTCTCTTTAGAGAAACTGCTACTGTCTTTGACTGCCAGAGATTGCTCTTAGGCTCTTAGGGGACAGTCAAGGCCATCGTTTACCACGGGGTGTGAGACGTGCACCCCTCAGGCATTGGTTAGTGGCCCTTTTAGGGAGATGGCTCCTGCTACAAGAGGTTGCTTTGCTTCTGTTTTTAGTATCAGATCACACAAACAACACTGTTAGCTTTTTTTTTTTTTTTCTGGGCCATTTCCTGGCATTTATTATAGCAAAGTGTAGCAGCCAAATTCATTTGTCAGAGAGACCAGGTAGCTGGATATGTGTGCTTTCAGGAGACAATGGTGGAGATGCAGTCTGCCTCCTGGAAGACACGTTCTTCCAAAGCAGCATAACTTCCTGGTTCCTGGGGATGGCTGAGCAGTGGCCATGCTGAGGGGCTCTCCCAGCTGGCACGTGTCTGCTCGGACTGGATAGATGGGTTGGCTGCCTCTGGACTTCCACTGCTGGCCTCGTACTTTGCCGACAGGACAAACTGGCTTCACTGTGGCGATGGAGTCCTGAGACAGACGGCCCAGTGCTTCCTCTTTAAAGGAGTCTGATTAGCATGGTCGGAAGCACTCCGAGTTGCCGAATGGTTTAATAGAGTTCTTTTTTAAAACAGAGATTGTTTGTTTTAGTCATTCGTTCATTAAGCAAAGTGCTGAGCACACACACATGGCCTCAGACAATTTTTGCCTCAGTTAGGGGAAAGGATAGACGCACTTTTACTAGAATGGCAGGACAAACAGCCACAGGAACACGGATACGGGGGCGAGCAGTTCTATGAGGATTTATTTATTTATTTTTTCTAATTCCCTGGTTGAGCTACATCTTCAAGAACTGAAGACAGTTTTGCTTAGGGAAAAGTGGTTGTTGTTGTTGGGCATGTGGTGCCACAGTGTGCACAAGGCAGTGAGGGGACGGCTTTGTGGAGTCATTTGTCAGTCCTCCCCTGTTTCACAAGAGTTGGGGGATCGAAGTCAGACCCTGAGGCTTGTACAGCAAGTACCTTATTCCCTGACAGAGTCTTGTCTTTGTTGTTGTCCGGTTGCTTTGTGAGTTTTGTTTGTTTGTTTTCAAGAAGCGCTAGCAAGCTTGTAAGCAGAGTGACATGAGAGTGTTTGGGGCTTTAGCAGAACATGTAAGTTCCAGGGGTTGCAGGGGACAGGGACTTGATTCCAGTTACAGAAATAAACAGGGAAAAACGATGAGCTTTTTAGAAGAAAGTTTGGATAATGTTCATGACCTTGGGATAGAGAAGACCTTCACATGTGGCTTCTGACGTTCATCAAGTCTGACACACAAACACGGAAAATGGCGCACGCCTATAATCCCAGCACCCGGGAGGCAGAGGCAGGTGGATCACTGTGAGCTCGAGGCCAGCCTGGTCTACAAAGCGGGTCCAGGACAGCCAAGGGCACACAGAGAAACCCTGTCTCGAAACAAAACAAAACAAAAAAATCACAGTGGCTGGGGAGATGGCTCAGAAGCTAAGGGCGCATACTGCTCCGACAGAAGACCTGAGAGTTCAGTTCTCAGCACCCTCCTCTAGGAGTTCACTGTGCAACTCCATCTCCAGGGGATCTCACGCCCCCTCTGGCCTCTGTGGATACTGCACTTGTGCACAAACCCACACACAAGCATACATGCATACATACAATTAGAAAGTGAACCTTCACATCACAATGACTGGAGAAGTCTACTTGCACATATAAAATGAAGGATTGGTTTCTAGAATATTTAAAGGACTCTTGCAAATCAATGAAAAGAAGATAACCATACAACGAAGTTTTACAAAGATTTGTATAAAAGGAAAATGGGGGCGGGGCGGGGGGTGCACTGGGAAGGCAGCAAGATGCTCAGCAGTTGAAGGACTCAGTGCTGAGCCTGAAGACCTGAATGTGATCCGCAGGACTGACAAGGTGGAAGCAGAGAGCTGATTGCTGCTAGTGGTCTACACACACACACACACACACACACACACACACACACACACACGGAGGGGGGAGGAGGGGGGCAAGTGAGAGAGGGAAGGAGGGGGAGAGGGAAAGAATAAAAGGAACACACAAGTATGTATGACAAATAAGAAACTACACATCCTGTTTTTTCAAGGAAATTTGAGTTAAAATAGCAGGATATCACTTTCCATTAACAGATTGGCAAAAAAAGAGAAAGGTTTGTCAGTGCCCTTGCCTGTGATTCTGCCTGTACTACTGATAGGAGTGTAAATCTTGTACAGCCATTTTAAATGAACAATTTGGAGGAGTGTTTGCTAAAATAACTGCAAATTATAGGGACCCAGAAGTTCCAATCCTTGGAGTCTTTTCCTAAGAAATCTCTGAGAAAGCAATTCACTGTAGTGTTAAAATGGGAGACTGCAGCCAGCCTAAAAGATAGTAGTAGAAAGGCTGGGTAACCTGCGTGCCTCTGAGTTCCAGATTCCAGTTGATCAGCAGTGAGGACATCATGCCAGTTAGTGTCATAGACTCTGAGACATAATGATGAATGAAATCACAGAGGTCTCTAACGAACGTGATACAGTTGTTAAGAAGCAGTTGGGCCCATGAGATAAGGCCTGATGATGCGCAAAGGTGCTTGCTGCCAAGCCTGCTGGCCTCAGTTAAATCCTTGGGACCACACGGGGGAGGGAGACAGCTGGCTCCCACAAGTTGTGTGTGCACACATAAGGTGATTCGTATGATGCACAACGCTGATTTTCACTTTGACTGGTTCTAGAATCACCTAGAAGACAAACCTCTGGGCGTGGCTGAGTTTCTAGCTTGGGCTAATTATGATGAGAAGGTCCACACTAGCTGTGGGCGGCTCCATCCCGTGGGCTGAGTGCTGGACTGAGTAAAAAGGAGAAAGCGAGCCAAACCCAGCACTCATCTCTCTGTTTGCTGACCGGGGATGCCGTGTGACCAGCCGCCTATGCTACTGCCGCCCTGCCTTCCCCACCAAGATGGACTGCACCCTTGAAAACGTAGCCCCCCAAAATCACTTCCTCCCTTAAGCTGTTTTTGTTGGGAATTTAGTCACAGCAACAAGACAACTTATGCAACACATATGCGAACCAAAGGACACACAGGCAGAAGCTGGGATTGGGATTCAAAGGCACAAAAAGTCTTATCTATAAGGCTTAATTTTACCAGAATATATCTGCATTCAAATTCAGCAAAAACAAACCTAACACATACATAGCCAATCTTAAAACAACAAGAAAGAAAAGAGAAATGGAAGAAAAAGCCCATCAGGTAAATGCTGTAAACAAATGAACATTCTGGTGTATTATTTCCATCTGAATTGTTCTTCCCTGTATTAATATTTTAGTGTTTATCTTATTTTATGTATTTAATTTTTACAAGTAACATTTACTTTTTAGAAACCATCTTGGAGGTAATAGCCAATCCCAACACTTGGGAGGCAGAGGCAGGAGGAACTCTGTGAGTTGGAGGTCAGCCTGGTCTACAAAGTGAGTCTAGGACAGCCAAGGCTACACAGACAAACCCTGTCTAGAAAAACAAACACACACACACACAAAAAAAAAAAAAAGAAGAAGGAAAACCATCTTGGAGATAATATAAATGATATATACTGTAGCCTAGGCTAGCCTTAAACTTGTTTTGTAGCCAAGGATGAACTCGAACTCCTGATCTTCCTGCCTTTAGCTCCCAAGTACTGGGATTCTGGGCCTGTGTCATCATACCCAGGTAATACTGCTGCAAGGGACGAAACAGAAGGTCTCATGGGTCACATGCCTGACTCCTAAATGCCCTAATTCTAAGGTAAGTTCTTCGATGACCTTTTTGTACATATTTTAAGACATTTTCTGCACATATAATTTAAGTATATAGGCATAATGTAGGTACACTGCATATGTCTATAGTCCTAAGAACTTAGGAGGCTGAGGAAGGAGAATACATATATATGTATATATATATACATACATATATATATATGGATTTTCTCTCCCCCCCCTTCCTCCCTCTGTGTGTGTGTGTGTGATGGCACATGTGTGCAAATCGGAGGACAACTTTTGGGACTTCTCTGCTTCCACCATGTGAGACTAATGGATCCGGCTCAGGTCCTCAGTCTTGGCAGCAAGCGCCCGTTGAGCCACCTCGGCATCGAAGGAGAGTAACCATGAGTGAGGCTGAGAGGTCTCGTTTTGTTTCAGTCGCTGCAGTCAGACATCAGCCGTTCAGCCCCACAGCAGAGCTGGGAAGGAGCATCAGTGGATCTTGCCTTCCCCATGAAGAAAATAACATGGGCCACATTGCAGAGTTGTCACGGTAACAAGATATATAACTTTTGCGATATACATGGGCACAAATGAGTGTCAAATGAGACCCTGCCTGAAAGTCCCTTATTAACCAGGGCCTGACCCAAAGTACGCTCTCATCACACCTGTCACGGTTCTTACAGTGAAATTTGGAATAAAGACCTCTGGCCCTCCTAGATACTGAGCCACTTGCCAGGGCATTAAATCTGATTAGAGAATTTCATTTTGTTTACATTGCAAGAACTGAGTTGTCTGGGTCAATAGGATGTACACTTCGGGGCCAGCGAGATAGCTCAACAGGTAAAGGTGCTCGCTGCCAAGCTTGCTTTCCTAAGTTTGATCTCCAGGACCCACATGGCGGAAGGAGAAAACCAACTCCTCCAAGTTGTCCTCTGAGCTCCACACGAGAAACTGTGGCATGTGTATCTGCACGTGTACAAATATGCACATTGGTTCTGACTTCAACCCTCACTTTCAGAGATGCTATGAAAATAGCAGCAACGGGCCCTCAGGGAACATGATAGGAGTGTTGTCCACCTTGCACCAGTGGGCGGCTTCCGCTTCCAACTGGGCTGACCCACAGGACTTAATGCCTAGACTGCCCATGGAGCCCTGGGAAATCTACCTGCCTCCTCTTCCCTATAGGCCCTTTTATGTAGCTCGTGCTTTGAACTCAAGGTACCTTGTCCTTTAAAAAATTTTTATTCATTTATTTATTTCTTATTTTTATGTATGCATGTGTTCATATATATGAATGTGTATGCATCTGCGGAAGTTAGAAGAAAATTAGTGCTCACTGTCCACCGTATTTTGAGAGGGTCCCTGTTGCTTGCTAGTTCTGGTGCTGAGCTGGCTGGCCTGCACGCTTCTGGAAAATGCTCTTGTCTTTGTATTCCATTTCACTGCATGATTGCTGGGCTGTGGACAGACTATACAGCCACTAGTTTTACATGGGTCCTGGGGTACTGGCTGGACCATCTCTCTGACCCCCCAGGAACCTGGACTTCTGTTGTCCTTTTCTCGTTGGGTATACATTCGGAGGGGACAAGCTTAGCTCGTGACTACTGTTCACTGACTGTATCACCTCACGCTATTCTCAGAAACTCCTGAGGAATTTGCTTAGGAGCATTAACTAAAGAGGAAAATGGTCCCTTAGTTGATTTAGCAGTGACTTGAACTCCGCCATCAGGACAAGTGACTTAGGTCTTCAACATCCCCTTACCTCACAGTGACCCCACCGTATGAGGCCCTGGCTCTCCTCTTCCCTTGCTTTGGCGCTTCCAGCACCTCTGGGCAGTGCAGGTGTGGAGGAGACAGCATGACTTGTCATTTCTTCCCATCTGAGACACTTATTCAGTGACTCAGACCTGAGATCAGCCTCTGTTCCCAAACGTGCATTTGGCTGAAAACATGCACATAAGAGTTTAGATAAATGGCCTTTGGAGACTCATCTCTTTTTCATGGTCGTTAGTCAGTGAGGGATCATACAATGTACAATGGCGTAAGAGAGGCATCCGGGATGCGTGTCACAGTGCTCACATTGTGTTTGGTACATCTGTTCTCTGCTGCTCTGAGTGAGTACTCAGACAATAGCGACATTTGTAAGCAGCCAGACTGAAGATGCAGAAAATCCACTTTGGGTCCCAGATGATGCCGGATGACTCTTGAAATAAGGCAGAGGGAGATTCAGTGGGTAATGTGCCTGTAACACAAGCGTGAGGACCTGAGTGGAGATTCCCAGAACTCACTTGAGAAAAGCAGATGAGGAGCTGGAGAGCTGGCTCACCTGGGCTCAGTCCCCAGCACCCACACGGTGACTCACGACGGTCCACAACTCCAGGTCCAAGTGATCCGATACCCTCTTCTGACCTCTATAGGCTCCTGTATGCATGTGGTGCACATACATACACTTAGGCACATACATACTCACATATACATAAAGTAAATGTTTGTTTTAAGAAAAAACAGGTGGGCCAGTGAGATGACTCCATGGATAAAGGTGTGTGTGGCCAAGCCCGAGGGCCTGCGTTTGATCACCAAAGTCCTACATGGTAGAAAGAGAACTGATTTCTACACAATGTCCTCGTCCTCTGACCTTCACATACACTCTGTGGCATAAACACACACACACACACACACACACACACACACACGCAAACGCACACGCACACGCACACCACATTCAGCCAAAGCTGAGGAGGCTTAGCAGTCCTAGGAGGCCAGCCCTTTGACATCAACTCTTTCTTCCATGAGTGAATGACTCGGAGATTGTGTTTGGATTTTAAAACAAAGCTTGGCAAGTCCCCGACACTCATATTATAGCAAAATAAAGTCAGTGGCTCTGTATATAGGGAATACATTAATATAATCAGCTTCATAAACTTGTATAGACTGGGTTCTGGAAAAAAAAAAGGCTCAGTGTTCCTGAGTGCTTACGAATTTCAAAAGGAGTTGAGAAAATATGATTAGATGTGTGAGGGGCTGGTGCCGTGGCGGCTGAGCTGCTAGGCTGCTTGCCCAGTATGCAGGAAGCCAGGGTACACTTCCTATGGTGGTGCCTGCCAATAGGTCAGCCCTTGGGAGATGGAGACTTGGGGAGCGGAAGTTCAGAGTCACCCTTTATCACAAGGTCAGCCTGGGCAACATGAGACGTCTACAAAAGAGAGAAAGAGAAACGTGGTTGGTGTCCATCCCCTCCCGGAGGGGCTGTATCTGCATCTCTGGGTATCAGATGTATTTCTCTGCCTGGAAGTTCCCTGTATGCCCAGAGGCGATTCTGTGCCTTATGAGGACTTTCTTTCCCCCTTAGCCAGAAAACAAAACACTATTCTGATTATCCACCATAGGAAAGGGAATTGTCCCAGATTGTCATCTGCTTCCCTTTGAACTGACCCTGGAAAACTGGGTAGAGCTCAACAGTGGCCTCTAGAACTGTACACAAAAAGTACCTTGTGTAGAAGTGACCTAGAAGTGAACTTGTGGTGACATTTAAAATTATACAAATTACAGAAGGCAAATGGTGCACTTCTGCGCGGGGGTGAGCTGTTTGTCTTGCTGTGTTTGCTTTAGACAAGCGTGAGGCGAAGGCGGGAACACCCGCTCTGCAGTCAGGCAGAGCCAGCGCCCACCACCACTAACCTAGAGGTCTGACACGGGGGGCGGGGGTGGGTGTGGGTGGGCAGAAGCCCGGGTCTTCTGCTCCATTAAATGGGAGTGTGTGTGTGTGTGTGTGTGTGTGTGTGTGTGTGTGTGTGTGTGTGTGTGTGTGCTGAGCCCAGGATTGCCCCTGGGCTTCAGGAAAATGACCTAGCAAGGCGTGGGGCACACACGTGTTATTCTAGCACATCCATGCTTCATTAACAACATTGCACCAATTTGCACGCGCTGGGGCTGGGGATGTGGTTCAGTTGGTTAGGGGACTTGTCACTCAAGCACAAAGACCTGAGTTCTCATGCCTAGCACCCACATAAGAAAGCTGGGCGTGGTGGCGTATGTCTATAATTGCAGCGCTGGGGAGACAGAGACATAAAGGTCCCTACAGCTCACTGGCCGGCCACTCTGGCCAAATAGGGGACCTCTGGGTTCAGTGAAAGGAAGATGCTGTTTCAGAGAGTACAGTGGACGGTCTGGAGAGATGGCTCTACCGTCGAGAGCATGTGCTGCTCTCACAGACGATATGAATCCACTTCTCATGTCCGTGGTAGGTGGCTCACAAACGCCTGTTCCAGGGCATTCGACGCCCTCTTCTGGCCTCCTATATCCATGTGCACATACCTAAGCAAAAAATTAAATCCTTCGAAGTGTACTGCACGCATTGTCCTTGGCTGGTGCCGTGCAGTAAACTTTGAACCCTGACCCAGATCTAGCCAACAGACAGGACAGTCTCCACAGTTGAGTGGAGAGTGGAGACTGACTTTCGTATGAACTCGGGTGCACCATATTTGACCCCATCCCTTTGATGGGGAGGCCTGGTGGCCCTCAGAGGAAGGATAGCAGGCTACCAAGAAGAGACTTGATACCCTGTGAGCATATACAGGGGGAGGAGGTCACCCCCAGTCACAGTCATTGGGGAAGGGAGTAAGGGGAAAATGGGAGGGAGGGAGGAATGGGAGGATACAATGGATGGGATAACAATTGAGATGTAATATGAATGAATTGATAAAAAAAATTAAAAATAAATTAAATCTTTCAAAAAGAAAGTCTGGTAGAGAGTGCTTGAGAAAGACACCTGACATTGAACATGGATGTACACACATGTGAATGTGCACTCTCACGCACACATGAACACTGCACACATACACACATATATACACCTATAAAAGAAGCTGTAGATGCTGAACAAACTGCTGTGTCCCACATCAAGTAAGCGCTTACGGTGCCAGGACTTCCCAGAAGGTGGGCACATCTTGCCACCCTACTTGCCAGCGTCTGCTAGTCAAACCCTCAGCTCTGCAACAGTGGCCCAGGTGTTCTCAGGCCCAGGAAGGGCTCTTTTCCAAGAACCCCTTGCATTCCCATCGCCTTTTCCAGATGCCTTATACCTGGATACAGGCAACCCAGAGCATGTGACCTGTCCTTTTCATGTAGCCCCCTTTCCTGCTTGCTTTGTTTTCCAGTGAGGGAAAGTAGGCTCCTTCAAACCAGCACAACAATTTATACTTCCTTTGTTTTCTGGGCATAACTTGCTTCAAGTTCAGGTGCAGAACAAATGGATGCAAAGAGAGGCCAAACATGGTTTCTGCCTAGAATAGTCTTGCAAGGTCAGTTTTCGCAGTTTGAATTTTTGAGATACGCAGCTCAGAACCAGCTGATGACTGCTCCGCCACTGATCCATAGATCTTGCATCTTCCAATGAGAAGATGCTTGTAGCCTGCATTCCTTACCAGGAGTCCAGACAGTAGTTGGTACCCATCTGCCCTCTGTCAGCCACCAGGTGGCAGCAGAGTCTGCCAAGGGCCAAAGCTGGGGGCAGAACCTGAGTCATCTATTCATGACCTAGAGTAGGTGGCTGGCCCATGTGAAGGTGACTGGCCTTGGAGTTCTTTAGCTCAAAGTCAAATCCTTAAACTTGTGACTGGTGTGGCACTTGCCAGTTCTCAGAAGTTATGGTACGATGGCTGGTGTCTTAACATTTGATTTAATTTAAAAGCAGGACCTGGTTACTCTTAAAGTCATAGCACAACTTCCATATTGTGCCTCCGTTATTGCTGGAATGTGTGTGTGTCCACGTGCAACTGTGTGTGTGCAGGTGTGAGTGCAGGTGTGTGTGTCTGTGTGCAGGTGTGTGTAGAGGATTGTTTGGGTGCCTTCCTCTATTTTGGGGGGACATAGTCTCTCCCTGAACCTGGTGTTGGCTAGACTTGCTGTCCAGGAAGCTCTGTTATCCACCTGTTTCCACCTCAGTTCCTGTCCTGAGGTTCCAGGTGTGCAGCACTATACGTGACTTTACACAGGTGCTGGGGATCAAAGTGGGGCCCTCATAGGAGTACAGCAAGCGCTTGTGCACTGAGCCATCTCCCCAGCCTCCTTCCATCTTGCTGATTTCCAGAATGCCACAGACGGGCTCACACTTCACTGAATGCCCCCTGCTTATATGCTGAGGGTTATTTTTCAAAGCTGAGGACCGATAGTCGTGAGCAACTTCTGAAAGTTCCTCACCCTGATGCCTCCTGGTCCACTGCAGACTCCATTGCTTAAGCCCAGTGAGGTCCTAAGATAAACTGCTGCCCTAACCAGTGCCTCAGCAGGGGAGCTGGGAGCTGTCCTCTTGTTCCTGGGCACTGCCAGAGCTTTGGGGGCACTGGACACCTGGACAGGAATATGGAGATTACGCTGAAGAAGGGAGCATCTCTCTTTTCACCATGAAGGCTGCATATTCTCATATAAGATGGGGCCATGCGGCTGACTCATACCTTGTATAAGACTCCATGCTTGCCTCCCAATTACTTTGAACATTAAGGTTAAGAAACATCACATGGAGGGGAATAGGGTAAAAGCGGGAGGGAGGGAGGAATGGGAGGATACAAGTGATGGGATAACAATTGAGATGTAATCTGAATAAATTAATTTAAAAAAAAGAAAGAAACATCACATTTAGGTAGTGTGTTAGAACTGAGGACAAGAGCGAACATAGACTATTAAAGGGACTCTGCAGGTTAGTTTACATGACAGGCGAGGTAGTCCAGCAATGGCTCCTACATCCTGGAGAAGCTGAGAACCCAGCAGATACTCACTGGACACCTCCTCTGGAGCATCCCTGGAGAGGTGCTGGTCTTCCTGCACACTGGAAGGCTGAAGACGCTGGGTTCTGATGTCTGTGTGGCATGGAGTGGAGGCAGCGGCAGCAGCTGCAGCAGCAGCAGGTAGATGCACTCACCATCAGGAAGCAGAGGCAGGCAAGCAGCGCTGCTTTTTCTTTGGACCTCTTTTTATTTATTTACTAATAGAATATTTTCTGTTTCCTTTGACAGTTTTATACAAGTAAATAATTTATCTTGATTATCTGCACTCTGACTTCCTCCTTCCACTCCCTTCAGACACCCCCAAAATGACTTCCCTTTATCTTTCATTCCCTCTCCAACCACTTCTTTGCTTGTTTGTTTGGTTTTGGTTTTGGTTTTTCAAGACATGGTTTCTCTGTGTACCCTTGGCTGTCCTGGACTCCCTTTGTAGAACAGGCTGGCCTCGAACTCAGGTTGATCTGCCTGCCTCTGCCTCCTGAGTGCTGGAATTAAAGGTATGTGCCACCACACCCGGCCTTCAACTGCTTCTTTTGCTTTGTTTTGTTTTTGTTTGGTTTGGTTTAAGTTTTTTATTTTATTTTATTTTATTTTATTTATTTTACAGGGGGATGCCCCGGCGAGGGGGGTTTGGCAACCTACTGTGTCCAATGAATGGCGCCTGCAGGAATGTTGACTTGCCATGTGCAGGTTACCACAGCTGCAGTGAGTTCACAAGTGCACTGCCCATGCCTTGGCCATGTCATGTTCTGAAGACAGCATTTCACAGCCCTCCTGCCTTCCCCCTTCATTCTTTCAGTTTCTTTCCTGAGATGTTTCCTGAGCCTTGGGCAGGTTGACACAGATGTCCTTTTTTAAGGCTGAACACTCCATAGTTACTTATTTTTATCCAGTTCAGAGTCTCTGGGCTAACAGCTGCCCACTGCAGAGAGAAACTTCTCTGGCCAATGTATAGGCAAAGCCATAAATATTTAGGAGGCAGTATGACACCATGCCATGGACCTCTTCACAAAGCCACCTGCTCTGAGGATGGGTTTTCCCTCTGCTCCCCAGTTTCACTCTTGAAGATGCCCCAGAGATGTGTCTCCTAGATGGTTCCAGATCCCATTGCATTGTCAGTTGGATTCGCCATCATAAGTTGGAATAAATGGAATAAAATCCAAGTGCTGTGTCCCTGTGGTAAGTCCCTGTCTGGCTGATGACAGGGAGTGGAGGTGGGCCGAGAGTGGAGTCTGAGAGTGTGGCTTGGGTCAGGGTTTTGTTTTGAGAGGTCTAGTGACTCCCCCGGTGTGTTCAGTCCAACCAAGCTGTGTAGATGTTTAACCAGTCTGTAGATGTTTAATGTGGGTACCACACCTGGAGATGCTTCCAGACAGGAGGACCAAGTTTTATTATTAGAAGATATTGGGAAGTGGGAGGGTCTTAGCTGTTAGAAGTGCGTACTGGGTTTGCAGTTCCTAGTACCCACCTATAGCAGCTCACTGGTACCTGCACCTCCAGCTTCAGGGAACCTGTACTCCCCCTTCTGGCCTCTGTGGGCAGTGCACTCACGCAGATAAACACACAAACACACACAGACATAAACATGCTTTAACTTTTTTTTTTTTTTAAAGATGGTGGGATTTAAACAGTAAGAATTGGTTACCTTTTTTAAACTATGGAAACTGGAAGAAAGGCTTAGGTAGCATTTTCTAGGTCCTGAATTCCAAGTAGAGGGGCCTGATTTTAATCCCCGGAACTACATTAAAATGCAGTGCACATGGGTGCAGTTCCAGAGAGAGCTGGAGGATCCCTGCAGCTCACCGCCAGCGACACTGACAAGTAGGTGAGCTCCGGGCCAATGAGAGACCCTGTTTCAAAGGAACTGGACAGCATTGCTAAGGATGGCATCAGAGCTCTCCTCGGATCCCCACATGCATAAACGCACACATACACATACATCTGTACACATGTAAACAAGAACACACACACATACATTAAAAAAAAACCAACCGACTATTAGTTATATCCTTCAGGGGTGAGATGAGAAGGGTTTACTGTTTTCTAGAAAGGCTTTTGAGAACATCAGGTTCCTTCATAACCGACAGGACCTTATGTCACTGAACAACTTGTTGAGAAGATGGCCAGTGAGATGGCCACCAAGCCTGACAACCCAAACGGGATCCGTGGGTCCCACACGGTGGAAGGAGAGAACTGACTTCTGCAAGCGTGCACATGAGTCCCCCTCCCCCCCCCCCCCCCACAGAACAAGAAACAAATAAATGTAACCTTAAAAATTGAGGTTGGGGTCTAGCCTCTGCTTTGCTGCAGTCTCATCACAGACAGTGATGCAACAGACACTGGCGGGCACCCTCCTGCTTTCCATTCCCTTCCCTGCCTCCTGCCTGGGAGTCAGAAGGCTGCGCTGTAAGCCTCCCCACCCGACTCTCGGGAGATGGAAGAGCAGACACCACTTCTGCCATGCGGGCTGGCGCGCACTCTCTCTCTGTCTCTGTCTCTCTGTCTCTGTCTCTGTCTCTGTCTCTCCCTCTCCCTCTCTTTCTCCGTCTCCCTCCCTGGTGCTGGTGCTGGTGCTGGTGCCTGAACTCTCCTTGGAGTCCCTGCTATGTTTTTGCCCATTTGTCTGTCTGTCTGTCTGTCTGTCTGTCTATGTTATTAATAACTCTTCTGATAAACTCCTAGTCCCCAATAATCTATTTCATTGTCCTCTTGCACCACTTAACTCCCCCTATTGAACACCTCACAGCGAGCAAGCACCCGTGTTACACCATGCCTGGCTCTTGGTTGACCCTCAGTAGACCTTCCATGAGCAGCAAAGGCCACATGTCACAATTTTGATTTGCCCAGCAATGAGGGTGAGCAAGCTCTCAGGGGAGACTAAGAGGCAGTGCGTGTGAACCGGTTACTCTGCCAGGTCTTGGAAAAGCATAGACATCTGTCCACCATAACCTTGGAGGCTGCTTCCAGGACCTGTGGCTGCTACCAAATGGTATCAGGGCTGCCTTTGATTTGCATACATCCTCATAAGTATATGTTCATGGGTGTGCAAGTGCACATATGTGTGTTTGGCCAGCAAGCCCCAGAGATCTGCATGGCTCCACCTCTCCAGAGCTGATATTACAAAGGAATACTGCCATACCCTGCTTTAAAAAACAAAAACGAACAAAACAACAACATGGCTTCTGGGATCACTCAGGTTGCTGGCCATGCTTGGGTGGCAAACATTTTACTGATTAAACCGTTTCCCCAGCTTGAAAAGGGATCTTTTCAAAATCCAAGTCTGACTCTGTCCCTCCCAGTGTGCAGCCCTGTTTTCCCCCTGATAAAGTGCACTCTCTGCTGTGGGGACCCATGCTCTCCCTAGTTGCATCTCTCACCGATTGTCACACTGTCTGCTTTGCCCCTCCTTGCCTAACACAGGCCTCCACCGCTTCCACTGCTTTCCCTGGACACACCAGGTCCCCACACTGCTCAAATCCTCTCAGCTCTCTCTCAAGATGCTCAGCTCCCCAGCCTTTCTCCAGACCCTTTCCACCTTGTGAGTTATTGCCCAGGAACACATCCCTAAAACATTGCCTGTCCCGCTGCCTAGCCTCAACCCTCCTACCCCACCCCTCACCCCATTCCACTACCATCTCCAGTCAGCAGACTAAGCTCTGCTCTCTTTGGGTTCCTTAGTGTAGCCATACTGTTAGGAGTAAAGCTTTTCTTTTCTTTTGGCTTTCTGAGACAGAGTTTCTCTGTGGAGCCTTGGCTGTCCTGGACTTGCTTTGTAGACCAAGCTGGTCTTAAGCTTACAGTGACTCACTTGCCTCTGCCTCCCAAGTGCAGGGATTGAAAGCGTGTGCCACCGTGCCCCGGTGAGAAAAGAGGCTCTAAAGAGGCTCTTGTGCTCCTCCCCTCTGCCCTCAGACACCCACACAGCAAACACTAAGGAATTAGAATCTCCCCAGGAATCTCCTGCTGGCAATAGATGCCCACCAGAAGGGGGAGTGTGTCTCCCAGGGAGAGATTTCACACAGTACAGGGCAGGACCACAGCTTGGCCAGAGCTGCTTAGCTATGCAGAGATCTTGCCTGCTGTTTAGATCGAAACCTCATGTCAGGACCCCAAAGACAGAATTGGGCTTGGGGGGTTCACTGGTTCTCTTCCTGCTGTGGCTACAATGACTAACTCTCCTTTCTCTACTTTTCACTAACACTTATCTCCTCAGTTGGCCTGTGGAGGACGGTGGCTGATTGTAGTGTGTTTCCTGCTGCCAGGCTCTGACCCTAACAACTGTGAGCACCAAACAGCTCTCACCCGAACGGGCATAAGACAGAGTTTATTCTGGAGCCAAATATGAGTGACTGGAGCTCAGAAACACATTTAGGTCACCCCAGACTCTGTCTTCCAATGTGGACGTCATTTCGTGATGTTTTTACGTTGACTGGACAGTCATAAATCATGCTACTTTTTAATTACATGGGTGGGTTACAGCCAAGCAGAGATGCCTTAGCTGGGGGCCTCAGGATTCTTAGCCCTTTGATTGATGGAGAGTGGGCTTTTGTTACTACAACCCAAAAGGTTTTGACCCATTAGTCATGGGATGTTAGGTCTGACAGACGTGGGCAGTGAATGGCTATTTAGAGGCCTAAAGATAGCATAGCCCAGGATAAATTGTAATTAGACCCCAGACCCACCACCTTCCATCCTCTTTCCCATCACTGAAGCTCCAGTCAGTTTTCGCAGATACCGCTTCTTTCTAGGAATTCTCTCATAAAACTGTGACCTTGCCAGTTTATCAGAACACCGGTAGTAAAGCTGTGACTTTTTTGTTTTGCGTGGTGAGGATGGGACTCGGGACCTGACACATGGTGGTCAAGCCTCTGCTACTGGGCTATGCTTTTTCTACTTCTCCTCTTCCTGCCACACACTGGAACTTAGCAAAAGTATGCATCTGTTTTATCTGTGTATGGTGAGTCACGGCTCTCCATCACGCATTGTATATCCTTCTTGAATTTACTGGGCTTTCCCAGACTTACATTAGGAGGTTCAGATACCCGCAATAATCTCCCAATGCATCAGCTGCTGCACAAATTGCTCAGCAGCGTTATCTGTGCCTCACGCTGGGGGCCACACTTTCGGCATACAAACTCCCTGCCACACTTTGGGATAGGTACCTGGTTGGAATTTCATTTGTAGACTTAAGCTGGCTGGGAGTCTGGGGTGTGATACAAGAGACAGGCAGGGTCCTAGCTACTGAGAGCCCTGACACATAAAAAGAGGTAGGTTAGCGTGCACAGCAACCACCCAAGTTAACTAAGGAGGTTCTGTTCCCTGTCCCCAGAGACGCCTGCACTCAGCTACAGCTGCCCCTTCTGAGCCGTGTGACCCCATCAAGGGCTGCTTTCACCACTGTGATTTGTTGCAGTAAAAATAAAAAAGGAGTCTGGAAGCAGTTAAGGTCACTTTGCGCCAAGACCACAGCACTACATCATGTTAAATAAAGTGTCACTCGATCGTTAGCCTGTCATTCTTTTGAGAATGCATCGCAGATAACTCTAGAAACTGTGCGTGTATGGCTTGGACTTGACTCCACTGTCAATTTTTAGAGAATCTGGTAAGAACATATAAACAGCGCTGGAGAGGTGGCTCGGAGAGTCCCGCTCTTGCAGGAGACCCCCGTTCACTTCCAAGTACCAAGGGCAGTGGCTTCTTATGACCACCTGTAATGCCACTTCCAGGGGTTCTAACGCCTCTGGCCTCTGTGGGCACCTGCACTCACATGAACATTGGTACACACACACACACACACACACACACACACACACACACACACACACACACACACACCCCACAGGCACACACAACTTTAAAAAGAGAACTTGTAAATAGATCTACATTTTCTATTGATTGATTGATTCATTGAGTGTGTGTGTGTGTGTGTGTGTGTGTGTGTGTGTGTGTGTGTGTGAGAGAGAGAGAGAGAGAGAGAGAGAGAGAGAGAGAGAGAGAGAGAGAGAGAGAGAGAGTTCATGTGGGTACATGCATATGCACGTGCACGGAGAGGCCACAGGTTGACTATGACTGTCATTCCTTAGGGACTGTCCTTCCCGGTTTCTTGCAGGCAGAATCTCTCAGTCACCTGGGATCACACATTATGCTAGGCTGTCTAGCCAGCAGCCCCAGGGGTCTTCCTTATGTTTATGGGTGTTCTCCTTGCAAGTATGAGTGTGCACCACACCCATGCCTCATGGCCACAGAGGCCAGAAGAGGGCAGTCAGGTATGAGCCTCCATGTGGGTGCTGGGAACCCACAGGGCTCATAGGAAAGCAACCAGTGCTCTTAACTGCGGAGCCACGTCTCCAGCTTTTTAATATGGGTCCCTGACATAGGGCTCGGGTCCTCATGCTTGCCTGACAAGCACAGTCCTGACTTAGGCAGCTGCTGCCCAGACTAAAGAAAATGAGAGCCAGTGGTGGTTGATGGCACTGTGTAGGTCCTTCGCCTCTCTCCTCACAAGATCTCCCCCATGGAGCATAGGTAGCAGACCCCGTTCCAAGGAGAAACACCACAGCCCAGCAGGTGAAGCTGTCTGAAGTCTCTTACAGCCCACGTCACAGACGAAGAGCTCATCCTGCCTAGACCTATCCAAGTCTAAATTCACTCACGTGAAACCGTGAGTGAAGTGTTTTAGAAAATTGACACCTGGGAGTTTCTGTAAGTAAATACCTATGGTATGTTATTTTTGAAGCCACATTGATCCATGCATGTGTATTTCAGGTTTTTCTTATGAAAGGGTATTTAAAAAAAATAAACCAATGTAGTCCAATGCTGTCACATAATAATCCACTGCTATACCTAGGTAGCAAAAGTGAAGGTTTCTTGTGTTCTTATATAGACATTGTCAATGGCAGTACAGCCACATTAGCAAGAAGTTAGCTTTGGGTGAATGAAGCATCCTTGATAGCTCTACCACCTGTCAGCACTGGAGATATGCATCTACGTGAACAAGTAGGTACTAAAAGCCTCACCATTGAGCTACACACTGAAGCTGCACAGAGCACAAGGGGGGGATGAAAGCTAAAGACTGAAGACTACTCAGCTCTCTCTCTCTCTCTCTCTCTCTCTCTCTCTCTCTCTCTCTCTCTCTCTCTCTCTCTCTCCCTCCCTCCCTCTCCCTCCCCCCCCCCCCCCGTGTGCATGCACGCGTGCGCACATGTGCACATGCACACGCAGGTGTGCTTGATTGTGTGTGTGTAGGTCAGAGACTGACATCCAGTGTTTTCCTCAAGTGCTCTCCAGCCTTTTCTCTGGCACAGCGTCTCACCAAACCTGGAGCAAGCCAAGGGGTCCTTTTGTCTCTGTCCACCCAAAGCTGGGATAACAAATGGATGCCACCATGCCATGCAAGGATTTTTTAAATGTGGGTTTTGGGGGATTGAAGTCAAGTCTTCATGCTTGCAAGGCAAACACTGCCTGGCTGAGCATCTCCCCGGCCCCACACTCAGGTCTTTTAAACCTAAGTCAGTTAGGGGCTGGAGAGAGAGCTTTGTAGTTAGCTGCTCCTGCGGAGGACCCATGGAGTAGCTCACAGCCATTGATAACGCTAGTTCCAAGGAATTCTCTTCTAGCCCCCAGGGGTGCCTGGCAAGCATGTGGCACACATACATACATGTAAGCAAACACTCATACACATAAAATAAAGAGAAATAAACTTTAAAGCTGGCCACTTAAAAAAAAACATAACATGTACCAAAACTCCAGGGTATCTCAAAGGCACAGGGGTTAGAGCCCTGAAGCAGTGAACCTGTTTCTCTCTTCTTTTAGGATGGAGGAAGCCATGGAAACAGAATGCTGTGGCTGCTGTGGTACCCAGTCTCCCCACACCAGAGAAATCATGCTGGCCTCATGTGTTCATTTTGGGTTTTAAAACAGAAGAATACTTTATTGGAGTGGGGAGAGAGAGAGAGAGAAAGAAAGAGAGAGAGAAAGAGAGAGAGAGAGAAAGAGAGAGAGAGAGAGAGAGAGAGAGAGAGAGAGAGAGAGAGAGAGAGAGAGAGAGAATATTTCTAGAATGTGAAGGCGACATGGTTCATAGAGCGTATTCTCCGGCTTGTGAACAGTGAAGGCATGCAAGCAACTGAAGTCAGTCCTGGGGGCTGTTGGGAGGAGGAAACATCGTGCCTTAAGGAGTAAAGTGAGTCTGATGTTTTTAAATTTTATGTGTGTGTGTGTGTGTGTGTGTGTGTGTGTGTACAAATGTACAGTGTTTGTGTGTATATTAGAGAACAGCTTTGGGGAATTGGTTCTTTCCTACCATGTGGGTCCCTGGGATTGAACTCAGGTAATCAAGTTTGGAAGCCGGTGCCTTTAGCCACTGAGCCATCACACCTCCCCCAAGTGTGGTGTCTAAAAATCTGCTTTCCTTTCTTGGACTATCAGGGCATCTAAGAAACCACCTTCATCACGCTATGAAGGTGTAGGCCATTTCAACTTGCAGTCTCCTGAGGCTGGACTTTTTGGGGGAGCCCTACTGACAAATTTCAGTCCCATTTGTCAAAGTATCAGTTTCAATTTTGGAACGGAAAAAACAATAGAAAGATCCTCAAGTTCCGATTCTTAAATGTTGCGAAGTTGAGATGGACGCAAGACAGGAAAGAGAAGAGAGACGGGAAAAAACAGAACGCAAGAAGGATGATGGAGTGAGGAGGAAGCTGGATCCAGTGCAGAGGCTGGGCTGGGCTCCCAGGAGTGTGGGGAGAGGAGGTTGTAGGGGGGCCGGGGAGGGGCAGTACGGGGCTTCGCCTGCCAAGCATATTACATAAGCACAGAATGGGAGGGTAGGGGTGGCCACCCAGGCTGTTGGCTTAGCTCCTGTGTTTCCCCGACTGCAAGTCACTGAGGCCATTGTGGGCATCTAGCCAAAGCCTCAAAAGAGATGCTCTCAGCATCTCTCAGCAGCTGAGGAGCCAGAAAGGGCTCAGTGCAGCCTCCCTGTGCAGGCAAAGGGGCCTGGGGTGAATAATATTGATCATCAACTTGGCAGAAGCCAGATCACCTAAGGGACAAACCTCTGGGCACATGTGTGGAGGGGTTTCTAGACAGGGTTTATTGAGGTAGGAGGACCCACCCTAAATATGGTTGTCTGCATCCCGTGGGTTGGGGTCCCAGCCTGATTAAACCATGAGAAAGTGAGCTGGGAACCAGCATTCTTCTCCCCTGCTTCCTCACTGAATGCAAGGCGAGCAGATGTCTTGCTCTCCTGTTGCCATGGCTTCTGCGTCACTGATGGATGGTACCCTCAAAGCGTGAGCGAGAACGAACTCTTGCATCCTTAAGTAACTGTGGCTAATGTCTTAGTTACTTTTCTGTTGCTGTGATAAAGCATCATGACCAAGGCAACCTATAAAAGAATTTAATTTCGGGGGTCATGGTTCCAGAGGGTTAGAGCCCATGACTGTCGTGGTGGGGAGCATGGCGGCAGGCGGGCAGGCGGGATGCCGGGGCAGTAGCTGTGAGCTCACACCTTGACCCACAAGTACGAGGGAAAAGGATGTAACTAGGAATGGCATAGGCTTTTTGAAATTTCAAAGCCCTTCCCTAGTGACACACCTCCTAATCCTTCCCAAACAGTTCCATCAACTGGGGACCAAGCATCCCATTATATGTGCCTCTGAGGGCCACTCTTGTTCAGACCACCACAGTTAGATACTCTGTCACAGCAAGGAGAAAGGTAGTTAATATAGGGACCTAATGGTGAATGGTGACCCCAAGCCATGGGATGGTGACACCGACATTAAGGGTGGGTCTTCCCACCTCAGTTAACCCAATCTAGAAAGTCTCCCACAACATGTCCAGAAGTGTGTTCCCTAGGTGACTCTAGCACCTGCCAAGTTGATGATCAGTATTATTCACCACAGCCCCCCTTGCCTGCACAGGGAGTCTGCACAGACCTCTTTCTGAATCCCCAGCTACCGAGGGATGCTGACAATTTGTGGCACCCTTCCAAGGCACTTGGACTTTCACAGCTTCTTCTGTGTACATCCTCAAAGAGAGAGTGTCAACATGAAATACTTTCTTCAAGTGGGACTTAGGTGAATTCTCCAAGGGCAAACAGATTGTTACCTAAGTCCTGAGGTAGGAAGAGTGTGAAAGCAGCTGGGGAGATGGGCCACTTGGTAGAATATTGTTTTTAAAATTATCTGTATTACCAGTAGGCCCGGCTAGCGACCAATTAAGACACAGACACTTGTTAGATTTTAAAATAGCCTTAGTTAACCTGGGGCAGGGCAGATATCAATCCTTTAAACTACCTCCCATAGTGGGGTAGGCATGGGATCCCTGTCTCAATCCCATGTCATCTGTTTTTAATAACTTTTATTAAGCTACATCCTATCCATAATCCCAAATAATTGTTAACGTTCTTCATCTGGGCTGGATTCTCCATCCACGCTGCCACGTGCTTCTCCTCCAGCTAACCCATGGCGGCCTTCCTCTCTTCACTTTAGGTCTCTCTCCTTCTTTTTCTCATGGCGGTCCTTTTTTATTTTATTTTTTTTTATTTTTTATTTTTCCCAGAATTTCTTTTTCTCTTAGCCCCACCTATCTCTTTTGTCTTGTCCAGGTGGGATGGCTTTTTATTAAGTAAAAGATAGGTCACAGACAGAAAGCAGTAATTAACATCAAAATACATCAGACCATCCCCCAACAGCAGAACGCTTGCCTTTCAGGCATGAGGACCTGACTTCATCATATAAACCCATATACATGTATGTATAGATGTCCATATGCATTTATGCGTACAAGCTAGGTGCAAGGGCACATGCTTTCAATCGGGGCACTAAAGAGGCAGGGCCAAGAGGAACCCTGCGGCTTGCAGGCCAGTGAAAGACCCTGTCTCAAAAACAAACACATTAAAAACTAAATTAGACAGTGCCTGTGGAATGGCATCTGAGGTTCTCCTCACACATACATGTAGGCATGTTTACCTGCAACACACTGGCAGTTCGGGTTATGACCCCCCTCATCTGATTTGCTTTTCCTCACAGCCCCTCTGCACCGCAAACCTGGATTACTTTTTAATCTTCTTTCCTATTTTTGTTATTCTGCTGTTGGACCTGATTATGCAGAACTGCTGGCGTGCTGTTGACTCCTGCTGCACCTGTTCCCCGGGGACAGAGGCAAAGCTCCGCTTTCAAACCATCCCCTTGATCCTCTCACAGGGCAGCGATGCACCCCATGCTTGCTCACCCTGCCCACTGAGACCCTAGAGACTGACACTTTACATGGCCCTGTCACACCAGCCACACCGGGCAGCAGGCTCAGAGGCACCCAGATCCCAGATCGATTACTACCCCCTAGCCTCTGTCTCAAGTGGTCAATGCATGGAAATCAAGAACGAGCAATTAGCTAAAAGAGGACAAATGGCAAGTTGGCTGTGCAAATGTCACCCGGAATCACCTCCCTCCCGGGAAGCGCTGACTCACCCTAGATGAAGGACAGCAAAGAGGTGAGTGACATTCCCAGTCCTGGCTGTGCTCAGGACAACAAAGCCTCAAATCAAAGTGAAAACAGATTCCTGCATGAGAGTAAAGCAGGCTGTGAGAGCCTTCTCTCGGCTCAAGGATGACCGCATGTCCACAGGGTTACTCAGGACACCTCCAGCTTCCTCAACTTTCTACATCTTAATGGCCTTTCCAGAATGTTCAGCCATGTGTAACCATCCTGGAAGGCATGAAGGCATTCTAAAGAGACATTGTGCCTGCCACTTGGGTTATCAATGGACCCTAAGAAATTAGAATTTCCCCAGGAGTCTCCTGCTGGAGGAAAGAAAAGACTTGGAGCAGGTGCCTGTCAGAGGTGGGGCATGTCCCCTGGAAGAGACGTCCCAGGGTGTTGACAACATGTCAGACCACCTTGCAGGAGGGATTGAAAGTGGGACAAGGATGGGTCAGGACCACACTTGACCAGGACAGCTTAGCTATGCACACGTCTTGCTCTCTTGTTTAAGCCTGAGCCTGGGTCAGGACCCTAAAGCTAGAGTTTCAGGGTACAGGATCTTTTCATTTGTCCATTTTCTCAAGGTAGCTGCTTTTCACTACTGTCTGTTTAGCTGGCCTCTTGAGGACAAGTTCTCAAGCTGAGCCTCACTGCCGGGACCCAAGCTCTGGTTCTAACTGCTCCAGTAATGATGGTGGAGTGGGGCGTGATCCTGGGTGGCAGAGCAAGGAGAGAGTTGCTCTGAGTTCTCTCATGGGTCTCTCCTGGCTGAGGGAAGAGGCTGTCTCAGCTTGCATCATGTCTGTCTGGTGTATTGGTAGCTCCCTAGAAGTGAAGACTAGCCTCGGGGCTGGGCTTGTAGTTCATTTGGTAAAGTGCTCACCAACATGCACGGCTCTGTGTTTGATCCCCAGCACAGCATAAACCTGGCACTGTGCATGCACCTGTACCCTAGCACGAGGGAGGTAGAGGCGGGAGGTATTGGAAGTTCAAGGTCTCAGGTACGCAGCAAGTTTCAGGCCAACCTGGGATACATGAAACTCTTATCTCAAACAAACAAATACAACAACAGAGACTAGCCTGGATTTTGTTTTCATCACACACACTCACACACACACACACACACACACACACACACACACACACACACACACACATCCTTTTCTTTAAAGCATGGTTTTAAAAATCACATATCTAGGGCTGATATGGTGGCTCAGTGGGTGAAGACATCTGCTGCTAGGCCTGGCAACCTTCACTTGATCCCAAATCCTACAAGCTGGAGAGAGAACAGATTCCTTCAAGTGCTCCTCTGGCTCCCACATGAACTCTGTGACACACACACACACACACACACACACACACACACACACACACACACACACTACATTTAAAAAGATGAATAAATAAATGTAATTTAAATATGTTAAGGTACACTGTCAAATACTAATGTTGAGTTTGTTGTGTCTAATTATAAAAAGAACATAAGAAAGGACAGAATCTACCCTACGTTTGTTTTTAGCTCTAACGCTTGCTTGAAACACTGCTGCCCTCCCCCTTGGTTTTTCAAGATAGAGTTTCTCTGTGTAACAGCCCTGGCTGTCCTGGAATTCAATTTGTAGACCAGGCTGGCCTGCAATGGACAGAGATCTGCCTGCCTCGGCCTCCTGAGTGCTAGAATTAAAGGTGTGTGCCAACACACCCAGCCTAAAAGCAAACATGAAAGACAACTTTAGAAGTCATGTAATTATGCATCTCTAAATAGTATGTTTTGCTTTGCTTAGCTTCTGAGGTTTATGCAACCGATGTCTAATGACATATTGTGTGTTCTGTTACTCGCCTTTGCTCACCCCATGTTATTTTTATTTTTTTAAAGATTTATTTATTTTATTTATTGCATATGAGTGATTTATCTGCAGAAGAGGGTATCAGCTCACATTATAGATGGTCATGAGCCACCATGTGGTTGCTGGGAATTGAGCTCAGGACCTCTGGAGGAGCAGGCAGCGCTCTTAACCACTGAGCCATCTCTCCAGCCTCACCCATGTTATTTTTAAGTTTCACTCAGCTATAGATTGTTCATCATCTGCATGGCACAGTTTGTCCATGAAGCCTCCTATAGATTGAATTTGAGTTGCCCTCCAGTTTGGAGCAATTATGCACAATAATGTTATGTACATTTAAAAATACTTATTTGTTTATGTGTGTGTGCATACATGTGTGCGTGTGTGTGTGTGTGTGTGTGTGTGTGTGTGTAAGTCAGAGGACAGCCTAAGGGAGTGAATTCTCTCTTTCCACTGTGGGGGTTCTGGAAGGATGGAACCTGGGTCATCAGGCTTGGCAGCCAGTGCCTTTGCCAGCTCAGCCATCTCTCCAACCTACTAGGAACAATGCTTAAAGTGACAAGGGCCTGTGAAGGAACAGAAGATAGGAACCTCCCAGACACAGTAGATCTAAACAGAAAACAGCAGGGAGGAAAGAAAAAGGAGGGTGGAACTGTG
Organism: Acomys minous; assembly: GCF_964271855.1. NCBI lineage: Eukaryota > Metazoa > Chordata > Mammalia > Rodentia > Muridae > Acomys > Acomys minous. Next base: position 68,845,724 of record NC_140483.1, on the reverse strand, counting down.
GTAGCTAGACTGGAGGCCTGCTGCACAGAAAAGATTTGGGGCAATTATTGCAAAGGTGGGGGGTTGCTCTGGGAAGGGAAGGGAAGGGAAGGGAAGGGAAGGGAAGGGAAGGGAAGGGAAGGGAAGGGAAGGGAACACTGTGTTTGGGAGAGGGAGGAGCAGGCTTACAGGGTCAGAGCAGTGTCTTTCCCACAGACTGCCTCAAGTGTTCATCTTTCTCTGTCATTAACAGTTACCTCGTTTTATACTGAATGCTCGCCTGCATCAACAGTTACTTTAGCGATCAGATGTTTTTCCTTTTAGTCCTTTGAATGTTAGATATCTCCAGGTCATTCTTGGAGGGTGGGGGAAGGGAGGATACACTTTGACTTTAAATATGCTTCTTTTATTAATTCCTGGAGATTCCACACATGCATGCAATGTATTTTTATCATATTTACCCCAAGTCTCCCCACAGTTCTCTCTCTCTCTCTCTCTCTCTCTCTCTCTCTCTCTCTCTCTCTCTCTCTCTCTCTCATCTTCCTCTATAGGCCCCTCTTGCTGATATGACCCACATATGTCCATCATCCCCAAAAGGTGCCCATGTTCAGGGACCACTGTTTGTTACTGAGTTCTCGCTCATGTCCCTCCACTTTGCCCTCTTCGAGCATGTGTGGATTCAATGTCTGACTTCCCCTGGCTCTGCATACAGTCTTTGTTGGTGACCCAATAGTTGTACGGATCAATAATTATGTTCTTATTACTATGCAAGACTTTCAGAAGGATGATAGCCAGTTTGATGACCTAGTTGGGTTTTTTCCTGGAAATTTCCTCCATACTGTGAATAACTATTCAAAAAGTTGTAGTAGAAGCACTGTCCTCATTTCCTTCTTCCTGCCCTTCCTTGGTTGCTTTCTTTCCCTCTCTGTGATGTTTTGGGGACTTCTGCACTCTGGGTGGCTCCAAACATGCCATGTGGCAGAGGATAACCTTGAGCTCCTGATCTTTCTGCCTTGACTTTCCAAGTGCTGGGATCACAATGTTGTGCCACCCCACACCCCCTCAGTGTCACTCTCCTGATTTTTACCAGCGGGTAGCTATAACGTGAGTGCAGGGGCTGGCGAGATGGCTTAGCAGGTGGAGAAGTGTGCTGCCAAGCCTGACGACCTGAGTTCGATACCAGGGCCCCATAGGGAGAGGGAGCACCAACTCCCACAAGACTGCCTCCGACTTCCACATGTGCACTGTAGCGTGTGTGCACCCACGCATATACACACATTCGCACATGCATGAATAAATAAATAATTGTACAATTAAAGAAAACACCTAAAGGCTGGTGGGTGGTAACAGTGGAGTAACTGCTAGCCAGTGGTGCTGCAGAGGCTTTCAGGTGCAAGAAGCGTTCTGACTTAAGAGAAATTAAAATGCACAAAATGCGTGTCTCCGAATCAATAAAATGCGGCATATCAGGTTTCTGTATCTGTGTGAGTCTGTTTTTAGGTTTTCTGTTCTATCTATTCCTGGGCTTCCACCACATTGTGTTAATTAGGATAGCTTTAAAATACATCTTGATATTTGGTCGGGTGCATCTCCACATCTGATTTGTCACGAGTACCTTAACTTGACTTGGGCTTTCGGTTTCTCTGCCGAGATGTTGGCACCAGCCTCTGCGTTTGTGGCTCCAGCTTCTGGAGAGCCTGTGCTTCCACACCCACCCTAAGTGTGTTTGCCAGATACACCTTGTTTTGGTCAGGACACCTTGCCTTGGCCCCTTGCTTCTCTGTCACCCACTTTCTTTCAGGGTGCACACTGTGCATGTGTGTGCGTGTGTATGTGCACTTGTTTGTGCGCACGTGTTTGTGCATGCATGTGTGTGTGCGCCCGTGCATGCGTGTGCATGTGTGTATGTGTGTGTGCGTGCATGTGTGTGCATGCATATGTGTGCATGCATGTGTGTATGTGCATATGTATGTGTGTGTGCATGCACGTGTGTGCGTGCATGTGCCTGCGTGCATGTGTATGTGCATGTGCATGCATGTGTGTACATGTGTGTGTGTGCGCGCGCGCACGTGTGTGTGTGTGCACACGCAGAGGTCAGAGGACGATGTTGGACATCCCATTCTATCCTGCACTGTACATGGTGCCAGGCTGCACAGCCTCAGTGACCCTCCATTCCTCCTTCCTATAGGATTGGGGTTACAGAAGCACGCAAGTCTGTATTTTTTTTTTAAATTTTACTTATTTTTGTTTTATGTGTATGGGCATTTCCCCTGCATGTCTGTATACCACGAGGGTGCCTCTTGCACAACAAGGCCAGAAAATGGTGTTAGATCTCCTAGAACTGTTACAGACAGCTGTGAACCACCACGTGGGTCTGGGAAATTGAACCTAGGTTCTCTGGAAGAGCAACCCACGCTCTTAGCGGCTGAGCCATCTCTCCAGCCCCGACTCTTGGCTCTTTGTGTGGGTTCTGGGATCTGACCTCAGGCCCTCATATAGCAAGCACTCTTACCCACCAAGCCATCGCTGCAGGTTACATTTTCGAAATAAAATCCTCAGCCTGTGCCACTTCTGTGCTGGGGTTTCATGTGCTGGTCTCTCTGCACCCACATAATCATCTCACAGCCAGACACAGGCCATATTCCCAGAGGCCGCTGCTCGTTCTACCAAGCCGTTCCCTCTGGTGGACACTGTGGTGAAGGCCCATTCCCAAGTCGCTCACCTTGCTTCCCAGCTGACTCCAGTGCGCCCTCGTGTGGACAAATGCAGCGTGCTGCATCTCTATCAGCAGATTCACGAGCACTACAATGAAATAATAATAAAACCTATTGAGATAGCTAGACAATTTCTTTTTTAAATATTGGGCTTTTATCTCATCGAATATATAGATACATTTAGAGAAAATAACGACTTTCTAACATGGAATTTTCCTTCCCAAGATCATATATAATGCTTTCAATAAATTTCCGTAATTTCTTTATAGTTTTTCCCCATATGTATTATATTTTTATTCTATACAGCTTTTATTCTTGCTGTCATTGTAAATGTTTTTGCTTTGTTTTGTTTTGTTTTGGTTTTCTTTTGGTTTTACCCTGGCTATCCTGGACTCACTTTGTAGACAAGGCTGGCCTAAAACTCAGAGCAATCCACCTGCCTCTGCCTCCTGAGTGTTGGGATTAAAGGCGTGCACCACCATGCCCGGCATAAAAGTCATTTTTAAAGTGTTTTGTTTACCACTGTTGTTAGCATATGAGGATTCAGTATTTTTAATTTCTTGAGACAGGATCCTGAAGGTTAAATAATATCTACCTCTCCCTCCCTCCCTCCCTCCCTCCCTCCCTCCCCCCCCCTCTCTCTCTCAGTCTCTCCCCCCCCCATCCATCCACTTAGGTAGCCCAGGATGGCCTCAAACTCCCTAAGCCATGGAGGCTGACCTTGAACTTCTGCTCCTCATGCCTCCATCCAAGGCTGGGTCGACTCACCAGCTCTGGTTTATTCTGTGCTGGAGACAAGAACTCAGGGCTTCACACATGTGAGGCAAGCTCACTATTGACTGAGCCAAATCCCTGCTTCAGCAGATCTTTATGTTAATGAAAAGCAGGCTGGGTAAAGCCTCGCAGCGGCTACAGGGATGTTTGCATTTGTCTGCTTTTCAGGCACACGTGACTGTGTCGTGTGGAAGGACAGAGAGGTGCATCTTCCCTGGCACAGGTGGCTTTGCCTCTTTGCTCATTTGGTCTTCTGCTTTGGCTGGGATCTCTGTGGTGGATGTGGTTTGAAATAGAAATGGTGACGGTGAGCGCCCTTGTCCTGTTCTTTAATTCATTAATTTAATCTTGGCAACACCTGGGATGGGATCCAGAGCTTTGAGCATGCTAAGCCAAAGCTGTGCCCCTGAGCCGCACCCCCAGCCCTGGATCTTGATTTTAAAGTGCAATGTGACAAACGTGTCAGCACTAGAGTGATTATAGATGATGCGTTTTGGGTTAAGAAATATCTTTTGGGTTTCTCTTTTCTAAGAAATTTCTCTCTCCCTCTCCCTCCCCCTCCTTTAACACACACACACACACACACACACACACACACACACACGTCATGAATGATATATATAATTATATATTACATCAATATATTGTATTATCATTATATATGTAATACATATATATTAGTCTCGTTTTCTGCTGCTGTAACAAAATACCTGAAGTTCAGTAATCTGTAAAGAAAACAGGTTTTGTGTACAGTTTTGGAGGCTGAAGGTCCACGGCTGGACATCTTTATGTATGTTGGTAGATGGTATCACGATTGTGAGGAGATCTCATGTGAGACAGAAAACAGGGCACCAAGAAGGAAGAAGCTGTTCTTTCATGTGTGTGTGTGTGTGCTTGTGTGCGCTTTTGCAGTTCCATGTGTGTGTGTTGTTTGAGAACATGTGCATACGTGTACATAGGGAGGCCAGAGGAGGACTCAGGCATTGTTCACCCTGTTTTTAGAGACAAGCCCTCTTACTGACCTGGCACTTGCTTGGTAGGCCAGGCTGCCCAGGCAGTGAGCCTCAGGGATCATCTTGTCTCCCCGGCGCTGAGATGACAAGTGCACACCACCATGCTTGGCTTTAAAGAACAAAAGTGTGAAGGCTTTCGTGGGACATGCCCCTTGGGCTAATGTGCAGATATAAGTGAGTATATACCATTTGAGTCTTTCTGCTTCTGGCTTAACTCACTCATTATAATCATTTCTAGCTCAATCCATTTGTCCACAAATTTCGGGAATTCCTTGTTTTTAATAGCTGAGTAGTATTCCATAGTGTATATGTACCACAGATGAGAGAAGCATGGGAGAATGGCAAAGTAGAAGGATCCAGAGGGTCCTAGAAGCCTACAAGTAGAACATTATGATAGGCAGATTTGGGCACAGGGGTCCCACTCAAACTAAGGCACCAGCCAAGGACAATACAGGTGGTAAACCTTAAACCCCTACCCAGATCTAGACAATGGATAGAACACTCTCCACAGTAGAGTGGAGAGTGGGATATTACTTTCTCACATACTCTGGTGCCTCACCTTTGACCATATCCCCTGGAGGGGGAGACCTGGTGGCACTCAGAGGAAGGACAGCAGGTTACCAAGAAGAGACTTGATACCCTATGAACATATACAGGGGGAGGTAATCCCCCTCAGGAACAGTCATAGGGGAGGGGAATAAGGGGGAAATGGGAGGGAGGAATGGGAGGATACAAGGGATGGGATAACCATTGAGATGTAACAAGAATAAATTAATAAAGTAAAAAAAAAAAAAACCAAAAAAACCCCAAAAGTGTGTGTGTGTGTGTGTGTGTGTGTGTGTGTGTGCACGTGCACGCATGAATGGTGTCTTCTGTTTAGACAAACTCAGGTCCTCATACTTGTAAGGTGAGGCTTTACGAATTGGCTGGGTAGTTTTGTGTGAACAAGACATAAAGCCAGAGTCATCTGAGAGAATGAGCCTCAACTGAGATGTTGCCTGCATAAGGTCAGGCTGTAGGCAAGCCCGCATGATATTTTCTTAATTAGTGATTTTTGCAGGGGCGGGGGGGGGGGGGGGGGGAGAACGACCTATTGTGGGCGGGGCCACCGTTACTTAGGCTGGTGGTCCTGGGTTCTATAAGAAAGCAGAGGGAGCAAGCCAGTAAGCAGCATCCTTTCCAGGCCACTGCGTCAGCTCCTGCGTGATTTGAGCTCCTGCCTTGGCATCCCTCAGTGAACTGTGACTCAGGATACGTAAGTGAAACAAACTCTTTCTTCCTCAAGTTGCTTCGGCCATGGCGTCTCATCACAGCAATACTAGCACTAACCAAGACGCCAGCTGGACTGACTCTCTGGCTCTGGTTGGTTTGTTTTTATTTTCTGCTGCATTTTTATTTTTATCAACCAGCTCTTACAGGCTACTTAAGACCCTTGAGACCTATGTTAAATTCTCCCCCAAGGACAACACTCGATGATGACCTAGTCACCTTCCCCAACGTGTGTCACTCCTAAACGGTCCCATCACTTCTTGATAATGCCCCACAGCAGACAGGTTTCCAATGCAGGAGTCCGTGGGGGACATATTTACACTGTATCCATACCATAGCAAACACATGATAAATTTTATCATTTTCCTTTTTTCCTTCTATTGAGATGACCAAAATTTCCATGTGTTGATGGTGGTCAGTGGTATTTATAGAGTCTACATTGAGATGCCCTTGTATTTCTATAATAAGCCAAACTTAATCACACTTGTGGCCTTGGTCACATCACAGGGTAAAGCCTGCTTTGCTTGCGATTGTCTCCCTTATGTTAGGAGTAAGAGCGGACTACACTTTTCTTTGATCATATATTACCTTTTTCTATGCCTCATTGTCTCATAGTGTAACTTGGAGAATAGTTTGTTTGTTTGTTTGTTTGTTTGTTTGTTTTAAATCTTTTTAGGAGTCTAGAGAGATGGCTCCGTGGCTAAAAGCACTGGCTGCTCTTGCCGTGGACCTAGGTTCAGTTCCCAGCAGCCGCCTGGCAGCTCAGCGCAGGCTGTGACTCCAGTTCCGGTGGATCCAACGTTCTCTTCCGGCTTCTCTGAGCATCTCACACACATCTGTATAACCTTGTTCTTTCTGTCCAGATTTCCAAACTTATTTGTATAATCTCAACATGTGACCTCTTTACATTTTATTTTTGTTATTTTAAATTATGTGTATTGTGTAAGTATGTGTACTGTGCTCACAGAGGCCATGGTAGAGGATCCTCTGGAACCGGGGCTGCATATGGTTGTGAGCCACCTGACAGGGATGCTGGGAACTGAACTCAGGTCCTCTGGAAGAACAGTAGGTGCTCTTAACCACTGAACAGCCTCTCCAGACTGTGCATGCAATTGCTTGTAGTCTCTCTCTCTCTCTCTTTTTTAAAGATTTATTTATTAATTATTATATATACAGTGTTCTGGCTGCATGTATACCTGCAAGCCAGAAGAGGGCATTAGATTACATTACAGATGGTTGTGAGCCACCATGTGGTTGCTGGGAATTGAACTCATGACCTCTGGAAGAGCAGCCAGTGCTCTTAATCTCCGAGCCATCTCTCCAGCCCACTTGTAGGTCTCTTTAAAATTCTGTTTCATCTGTACTGTTGTCTCTTCTTAAGTTTTCAATGGTTGTTTGAGTCTTCGTCTTCCTAGTCATGATCCACCTTATCAACGATTCATTTATTTGATTAGTTTAATTGAAAAAAATGATGTTCCGGTTTGCTTTTTTCTCTACTGTGTCTTTGTTTCTTGCTTCAGAAATTTCTGCTCTTACGTTCTATTTATCCTCCTATGTACTTTGGATTTAAATTTTTTTCTTTTTCTTTTTTACTTTCATGTATTTATTTGGTGTGTGATTCCTGTCAGATCTATTGGTTTCCTTCTCATTAGTATTTTTGTTGCATCTCAAACTCTTTGGTAAAAGCATTTAATAATAATCGAATTAAAATTTTTTGAAAAGTTTCTATTACAGTTTTCTCTTTGATAAATGACCTAATTAGAAATGAGTATTTTAAATCCCAAATGTTTGGAGCTTTAATAGCGTATTGTTCTTGAATTCTAATGTTTTCTCATTGAATTTAGAGACTGTGTTCTAGATACTTATTTCTTGACATTTGTTAAGATTTGCTTTATAGCCTAATACATTTTTTGGGGAGTAGAATTGTGATGTCCAGGTGCTATCGTTAAACACACATGTAATGTTTACCCATTGGGACTTAGTATGGTGATGGCCTCGCTCTCCCTCCGGCTGTCCTTCCTGCCTTACTCCATCCTGTGATGGCCACTTGTTGTCATGACCTTGATACAAGATAGAGTCATCTTGGAATAGCGAATCTCCACTAATGGACAGCTCCCATCAGATTGCCTGCAGGCAGCTCCGTGCCTACTGTGGGCAGTGCCAGCCCTGGGCTGAGCAAGCCATGGGGAGCAAACCAGGAAGCAGCACTCCTCCTCCATGGCCTCTGTTTCAGTTCCGGCCTCCACTGGAGGTCTTACCTTGAGTTCCTGCCCCGGCTCCCTTTGCAATGTGAGATGTAAGAGGAAATAAGCCTTAGAAAGCAAGCTAGGGTGTGTGTCACTTCCTTTAAGTATTGTAAAAATATTTATTTATATTTTTCATTATGTGTATGCAAGTGTGTCTGTGTCTGTATGTGCATGTGGGGGCGGATGTCTGGAAAGGCCGGGGGTGGGGGGGGGTTTGCTGGCAGCCCCTGGAGCTGGAATTACAGTGGTTGTGAGCTGCTCAGGGTGGGTCCTCTGGAAGATCAGCAAGTGTCCCTAACTGCTGTAGGTGATCTGTCCTTTTGTCTTTCCTTACTGTTTTTTAGAGCTGCTTGCTGGGTCTGAGTGTGGCTTGCTTTTAATTTTAACTTTTACTTTTACTTTCAACTTTTACTCTTTGCTCTCGGCTTCAGTTAGATCCCAGTCTTACTGGCTTTAGAAAAACCTTGGTTTTCACCTCTCCACAATTTGCCTGCCCACAATTCTCTGCTTGTGCAACTCCAATAATTGGTATGTGAGTCTTCTTTTCTTTCTTAGGATTTTTACAAATCTACTTTATGTATTTGGATGTTTGCCTGTATGCATATATGTGTACATCGAGCATACCTGTTGCATGTGCTAGGATGGGGGCTACAGAGGGCATCGTGAGCCATTGTGTGGGCACTGGAGTCAAACTGGGTTCTAAACAAGAGCAGCAAGTGCTATTAACCCCTTCGAGATCTCTCCAGCCTCTCCCCCTTTTAAAGACTTTTATTTGGACACTCTGTCTCTCTGTCTCTGTCTCTGTGTCTCTGTGTCTCTGTGTCTGTCTGTCTGTCTGTCTGTGTGTTTGTCTGTCTGTGTGTCTGTCTGTCTGTCTGTCTGTCTCCCTCCCCCCCCCTCTCTCTCTCTCTCTCTGTGTGTGTGTGTGTGTGTGTGTGTGTGTGTGTGTGTGTGTTGGAATTACAGGTATTTGCGAGCTACCTAAGGTGGATACTGGGGACTGAACTCCTATCCTCTGCAAGTACTTTTCATCTGCTGAGCTATATCTCCTGCTTGGGGGCCATTAGTCACTTTAGTTTTAATTGCTTTTGAAAGAATTATTATCATTTGGTTTAATGTGTATGGATGTTTCCCCTGCATGTATGTCTGTGTACCACATGCACACCTGGTGCTTGCAGAGGCCAGAAGAGGGTGCTAGAGTTCCTGGAATAGAGTTACAGGGGGCTGTGAGGCACCCTGGAGATGATGGAAACTGAGTCCCAATCTTCTGGAAGAGCAGCAGGTGCTTTTAACTGAAAAGTCATCTCTCCTGCACCTCTTTTAAAAAATACAACATTTTAATCAATATCTTGAGCATTCCGAGTGTGCACACAATGTATTTTGATCATATCTACCCCCAACTGGTTCCCCCAACATCTCGCAAATCACCTCCTACTTCCTATCAACTTCATGGTTTGGTTTTTTGGTTGGTCGGGTTTGTCTTTTGTTTTGTTTTGTTTTGTTTTTCTTAAAGGCCCACTGAGTTCAATTTGTGCTACCTGTATATTCACGAGGCTGGGCCCATCCTCTGGAACATGGGCAGCCTACCAGTGGCTACACTCAGAGAAAACTGACTCTCCCTACCCCAAAAGCCATCAGCTGTCCACAGCTGCTCAGCTACGTGTGGAGTGCACTCTGTGCTGGCGTATTGGGTGGCTCCATCTTGGTCAGGCAGTTGCAGATGCTGTAGGTTTATGAGTACAGTGGTTCTGTCATGTCCAGAAGATACCTGTGCTGCCTTTGAAGTCCTTGGTGCAGGGAGGGGGGGAGGGAAGTGGAGGGGATCTTCCTGTGCTGTCTCACGTGTGGCTTATTGCTGGTGGATGCTGAGCTCCTAGTGAGCTGGTGTGAACAAGGTTGTTTTTCACCAGGAAGCAGCTATTAGCCGGGCAGCCCTCTACTCCTTTGTATGTCCCATCTATTTCCAGCCCCACGAATTGCCTGGCTTCCTGAGACTTCAGAGGAGCCTTAAAAAGAATGCATTCAAGGCCAGTGAGTAGTTTCAAGTACTCAGTGAGTAAAGGTGCTTGCTTCTAAGACCTGGGATCCATCCCTGGAGCCTGCGTGGAGGAGGAGGAGAAAACTGCCTCCTTCAAATTGTTCTCCTGAGCTACACACACACACACACACACACACACACACACACACACACACACACACACACATCCTCTGGAAGCAGAAGCCTGATGTTTGGGGAAATCTTATGATTGTCTAAGACAGTCTTTTGAAAACCAGGCTCTGTCTATGACAGGAACTTACAGAAACAAGCCAGATTTCTGGTCCAATAAATGAAAGCAGCACTTGGTAAACAGGGTTCATTATTCACCTCATGGGAGGACAGGGAGGGCTCACCCGGCCAGTGCATCCCAGGGGAGGGCTGGAATGGCCAGTGCATTCCAGGGGAGGGCTCACATGGCCAGTGCATCCCAGGGGAGGGCTCACATGGCCAGTGCATTCCACGTGAGTGTGAAGCAGAAGCATTTCTGAGCAACTACGGAGATCTAATTCAGCAGAGAGAAACCATCTGAAATTACCGAAACTTGCAAGGGGAAAAAAAAGTTTTGTGTATATGTGAGTGCACGTGCGTGCTAGAGGACAACCCTGTCATTCCTTGGGCACTTGTGTTGTTTTCTACATCCTGGTCTGTTTGGTTGTCAGGACCTTGCTGGCTCCATCACTGGCTTATCACTCCTCCACACACCTGCCATTCCTCAGTGGCCACCTCTGGCAGACTGCTGTTCACCTAGGCAAGCCTTCCGCCACCCGCCCTCCCACCATCTGCTGTATGGCAGAGTGAGCACAGGCTCCAGCCACAGAGGGACCAATGCCCTTGTGACCCTTTTGCCAGAAAGGAAAACCCAGAGTCCACGCGGTGCCTGTGTACTGTCACCGTTTCTGAGGGAGCTCTGTAAGAGACAGAGAGCGTGCCCACCGTAGGCTTTGCGTGTCCACTGCAGCCTGTGACATTTCCGTTTCTAGAGCACCGGGCTGCAGTACCCTGGGACCCATCGCACAAAGACTTTACCAGGCTTAGGGAGTGACCAGCCTCCTGGAAGCTGCTGTCTGCCTGGGGAGATAGGGGAGAAGCAGGGACAGATGCAAGCTTAGGGCCAAATACACAGCCCACTTGCCGCCCACGTGTTGACTGATAAGCACTCACTCCCATCTGGTAAGCAGCTGTGGCAGAAGTAGGGGAGAAAAGGCAGGAAGTTCCACCATTTCCTCGCCCCCCACCCCTGCCCTGTGGGTACTTTTGCTACAAGAAGGCAGATCCCCACTAGCTGGGATCTTTGATGGCTTCCACTCGCTGTTTGCAGTGCTCTTCCTGCTTCCGGTCAGCAGGGAATTCCCTGGCCCATTGTGTTGGGATCTCTGCTTTGGCCCCGGCGGTCCTCTCTGGGGACCATGGGCAGAGCCAGTTCAGGTCATAAGCCCTGTTCCTAGCATGGAATATTGGTATTGGCTGCCCACACCTGCGAGCAGGCACCGGACTCTCCAGTGTGGCACCTCTGACCATCTTAGGCCAAATGGGAGGTTCTTGCCCTGGGCTCTGACCCCTTTTCACTTAAGGACCACTGTGTTGCCTCCCTGCTGAGAAGGGGGGGACATCTCTTCCTGTGTATGTTGGTCAGTCCTTCTTCCTTCCCTCCTACTTCAAAAGATGCTTCTTGCCCAGGGGAGCCAATAGAATCTCTGTTATGTTAGTGGTGGTGGGTCACTCAAGGCCTGCGGGGTTTGAGGGGGACTGGCTGAATAGCTATCTCCACACAGATGGATGTCACCGAGCGGGGAGGATAGAAGCCCTGCCCTTTGCCCTGGCTATAGTCGGGCCTGTGCTTTGTGGCAGCAAAGTTGAACACTTGTAGCTTTGGCAGAAAAGCACCCTCCCAGTTGTTCTGAAATATAATACTGAGGTCTATTTAGGAACTCCTGAAACTGCATACAACTGAAACACACACACATATACACCCGTGTACACATATACACACTCACACACACGCTATATTTCCCCTATACACACCCATGGTTAGGTCTAATTAATAAACCAGGCACAGGAAGATTAATAAGAGTAATAACAACAAAGGGCAATTGCAACTATTGTAATAAAATGAGGATGTGGTCTCTTTAAGAATTAAAAAAAAAACAAACAAACCCAATATTTGCAGACTTTAATGGTTGATTGTAACTGAGAGGAAGGGAGAGAAGGAGGCAAAAGCATGGGCAAGGGGGGCTGTGGAACCCCCTGTGGAGGAGCATGGGCCCAGAGTGCTTTCCGGGTGCTCAGAAGGTAGGCTCTCTGCCCACAGGCAATAGGATGAACTGAAAGGGGTCCCTATTATTCTCCTTAGGGGCTAATTTAATAAAGACAAGCCCCCCAGACCTGGGACACGTGCGAGGGGAGGGTTCGCTGGTCAGTCTCAACACACTCTGATGCTTCCCTCCGCCTTGGGCTGCTCTGACAAGAGCTCACTCCAGGCCTTCCAGGGAGATGTCCAAGTTAGCGGATGGAAAAGGCGAGAAGGCACAGTGGTTTAAAGGAGGGGTCACCACCAACTTAATGGAGGGAAAACAATTACACTCCCCCTGAAGGCCAGGTTCATTAATGGCTCCGGGGAGGAGGTGACTTCACACCTCGGCAGAAGGATCAATTTGCAGGCTCCTTGGTGACTCCAGACTTTCAGGGAGGAGGGGCAGTCTCCTCAGCTCAGCCCGGATCAGATCAGATGGGGCAGCTTCAGACCCTTTGCTGAAGAAAGGAGAGACGTGCAGAGGCTCCTGCACCCATGGCTGGGCCCGTCTTACTCCTCCCCACACACGCCAGGGGAAGCGGGAGGGTCCAGACCTGGCCCTTCTGTTCACCCGGGCCACTTTCTCAGTCCTGGGCATGGGGGTAGGATACGCCTGGGCAGTTCCTGGCCCAGCTCTGCACCAACATCAGCATTAGCTAACAGGGATTATAGAGATGGGGATTAAAGAGTAGAACCCAACAAAATTGTCTCTCCTATACCAAAACTGTCCACCTCTGCAAATGTCACAAGGCTTAGGATCTGCTGTTTATGGTGCGGCACTTGCTTTGAAATGCAGAAGTTGAAATGTAGGGACCCACCTTTTTTTTTTTTTAGCTAAGTAAGAATAATAGCAAATCCTATTATATATGAAATATGTGTGAACACATATCACGCGTGTGCTGTGTCATTCTGAATATCATGGCATACACCTGCACCCCAGGAATTCGGATCTCAACCACCCATGCATAAGCCGTCACTCCATTGTGCAGCATCTGTCCAGAAAAGAGACCCGAACCCAGTTCAGGGCCCCCCCATCTCCACAAGCTGTGCCTGTCTCCATTTCCTAGGCCTCACACGTGGCTTGTTTTCTCCCCCTGTGTGTGGTCGGAGGGCAATGTGAACTTGACAGCGCTGTCTTTCTCCCAGCCCCTGCGGATCTTGGTGAGTCTGCGGCTGAGGCAGGGCAGGAGGAAGAGCCCCTTGGCTAGGATGATCACACAGGGCAGGAACAGCGTGAGTGTGAACGTGGGTGGCAGGTAGAACTTGTAGTGGTTTTCCTCAAAGGCACGGGTCCAGCCGTAGGTGAGCGTGTGCAGTGTACTTAGCATCAGAGCCACGAAGCCCAGCGTGGACTGTGGGAAGAAAGAAGGCAGGAATGAGAGGAGGGCCATTGGGGCCAGGTCACTGAGTGTTCAAAACCCGGCCCCACCTCTTTCTCCCCGCCACCCCCTCTTTGTTTCGTTTGTTTGTTTGTTGTTTTTTGTTTCAAGGCATGGTTTCTCTGTGTAGCCTTAACTGTGTCCTGGACTCACTCCGTAGACCAGGCTGGCCTCGAACTCACAGTGATCCACCTGCCTCTGCCTCCCGGGTCCTTGGATTAAAGGAGTGCACCACCAAGCCCGGCCCACCTCTTTCTCTTTTAAACCTTTTTTTTTTTTTACATTTTATTTAGGGGGTAGGGCTGGGGGTGGGGGCGTGGTGTGCGCACACACGTGCACACACACACCTGTAAGTCCTAGGAATGGACCTCAGCTTGTCAGGATTGGCAGCAACTGCTTTTACCACTGAGCCATCTTGCCGGCCCTGGCCATCTGGCCCCTCTCTTCTGACCAGGTCTTCTCTTCCAGACTTAGTGTGTAGCCGAGGATGACCTTGACCTCCTCATCTTCCTAGCTCTACCTCACAAGTGCTCCGCTGGAGAGGGGATTCAGGGCTTCATGCACGGAAGGCAACCCCTCTCCCTGAGCCACACCCCCAGAGCCCACTGCTCTGGCTGTGCATGACACAAAATGTAGTGGAAGATGGGTCATTGGTGAAAATGCTCACCATATATCCTGAGGACTAGAGTTTTGGTTTCCAGAACCTATAGAAATGCTGAGAAGTTGAGGTGGGCTATCTGTAGCCCCAACCTTAGAAGGTAGAGACAGGAACCGTAAGCAAGCTAGCTGGTGGGGCTAGGCTCATCAGCGAGCTCTGGGTTTTATTGAAAGACCCTGCCTCAATAAATATGGTGGAGGAGTGATCAAGGATGATTCCTGTCACCACACACACACACACACACACACACACACACACACATACACACATATACACACATACACACACACATGCACACACACACATATATACACATACATACACACACACACACACACACACACACACACACACACACACACACACTGAGAACCCCAATCTCTCTCCATCTCATTTTATTTCTGACGACGGGTTGATAAGAAGCTGCTTTCAAACCAAAGCTGCATGTTAAAATCAGGCAGAAAGCTTGGGGTGGGGGGTGGGGGGAAACAGGAGTGCATCAGACCAGCCCTCAGAAATTCAGATCCGACTGGTTTAGGGCGGGGCTCCATCATCTGTTGTTTTTCAGAGTTCAGCAGATGATACAAATGTGTCAGGACTAAGCCACTAATTTTGGAAACTCTCTCACCCACACCCTTCTAGCATGGGTTGAAGAGCCCATGCAGGGCCCCGGGGCCCAGGCTGTTTTATTGGTGAGGACCCAGTTCTAGCTCCCCTTCAGTAAGCAACCACTGGCCACATGCTGGGCCACAGCAAAAGCAGCCACGGTGAGTACCCACTCAGGCTTAGGGCGTGACCTCCAGGGAAGTACAGTATCTCTCCTGGTGATACGCCCTGTACTTCCAGAGTTTGACCCATGGGGACGCTGCATCTGAAGACTAAAGGACAAGCAGGCTGGCCCAGGGTCCCCCAGCCACAGCCAGCAGCACCTCATATTCCCTCTTTTCTTTGTTTTCTGAGTCCCATGATACACGTGGCAGGAACCCTAACTTTGGGCTAGTCGTTTCGAGCCGGGGCTCACAGAGAGAGAGAAAGCCTTTAGTTTTTCCAGTCCTGCTGGGGAGCCGAGTGTTTTCAGCGAATTTGTTATTCCTAAAATTCTCTCTGTCCTTGGGAGCAAGCTTTAAACATCCTACAGTGACCATAGGAAAAGGGTTGTCAAGGAGTTATTAATAACCCCACCCCACTGCCGCACCTACGCGCGCATCCCACCCCCTACCCCCTACCCCAAGCCGGGTCCATTTTTATTACACAGAACTCGTTAGCTGTGGCTCCTGCTGGCACTCAATTACCGCAGCACGAAGGGCTTTGGTCATCGCTCACCAAGTGTGGGGTCAAGTTGGTCCTTGTCATTACTGCAGGCAGTGGCTGCATTGAGCAAGGTCAGAGGAAGCTCCTGTCACTCAGGGACAGAACTTGGTCTTTCAAGGCTGCACCTCGGAGTATAACTGAATAGGGCAGGTCCAATATAGCCAATGCCGAATGGAAAAAAACCAAACACAGCAACAACAAAACTGAAAACTTTGGAGGGCTGAGGATATTGTTGGCCTTCTCCCAGCATCCCTCAGTGGTCCCTACCTGCTGTAGGGCGTAGCTAGCATACCCTGCCCTCTACCCTGAACTTTCTGGTCCAGGGGCAGGGGCTTCCGCTCCCCCCTCGCTATATAATCCAGACATATTGGTTCCTCTCGCTCTCTTTCTGCTTCCCCCCGGCCCCCGCCCCACTCCATGGCAGCCACGTCTGCTTCCAGTAAACCTGCATTTATATACTTTAACTTGCATTGCATTAATTAGTTCACATCGCTGTTTCAAGAATGTTTATCAGACATAACTCAGGAGTAGACTGTTTGCCTAGCATGTATAAGTCCCTGGGATCCATCCCCAAGACCACATAAACAGGGCATGGTGGTGCATGCCTGTAGTCTCAGCATTTGGGAGGCAGAGGCAGGAGGATCAGAAGTTCAAGGTCATCCTCCGCTGTAGAGCCAGTTTGAGGCTAGCCTGGGCTTCATGAGATCCAGTCTCAAAAAGGAAACAAACCAAGAGTTGAGAGTACAACTCAGCTGGAGGAATGCTTGCTTAGCGTGCACAGAGCCCCGGCTTTCATCACAGCACCACAGAAATGGGTGTTATGGTACATGCTCGGCATCCCAGCACTCGGGAGGATGAGGCAGAAGGATCAGGCAGGCAGTCAATGTGTTCCTTTACTACACAGCTCAAGTTTGAGGCCAGTCCTGACTAAATGAGACCCTGTGCCCCAAACTAAGCTAAATGCACAAAACAGCAGCACCAAAATCACCCAGGAAACAAAAAGTTAAATGTGCCAGGCTGGGTAGCACATGCCTTTAATTCCAGGACTCAGGGAAGCAGAGACAGGTGGATCGTTGAGAGTTCAAGGCCAGCCTGGTCTACAAAGTGAATTCCAGGACAGCCTGAGCTTTAAAGAGAAACATTATCTTGAGGGAAGCAAAACAAAACAACAACAAAAAAAAACCACAGGAAAAACAAAACAAACAACCCCTCCAAAGGTTAAATGTAGACATAAGAGGCCTTCTAATGGGATCAGCATTCCAATATTGGAATACTGAAATATTCCAATATTAATGGCTCAGTTAAACAAAGCATTCTAGGCCCAGGGGTTGGACCAGGTTCTCTGGAACACCAATAAATAAGTTTGTAAATCTAATAGTTCTTTATGGCTCGTGAACTTGACAGCAATCAAGAAGGCCCGAACTTCCCTCACTCACCGCCCCCCCCCCAGCTGTTATTGGACACAGAAATCCTGCATTTTACACATGTCCCACTCACATTCTTGTGGTGGTCCTAGGTGGGGACAGGTACTGGTGATGGGATGAAGAAAGCTCCAAGACACGAGTGTCTAACGAGCAGGGAGGCCAGTAGGTGCCTTTGAACGGAACCTGTGTTTCTGCCACTGGAGGGCAGCATGCACCTTTAGGGGGCACCTGGATTTCCTGGATGTCCCTCAGTATCTGAGAGGGGATGCCTGATGTCTTTAGCTTTGTGACTTTAGAACCTTCCTTGACTCCCGTTGTAAACATTTTTGATGTTGGCTGACAATAAGAAGTGCATTTATGCATTCACATGCCCAGTGGACAGGCAGACATAATGCAGGAGAGAGAGAGAGAGAGTAGCAGGTGTGTCACATGCACTTGTAGTCCCAGCTAGGAGGATCTCTTGAGCTCAGGAGTTTGAGGCCAGCCTGTGTTACACAGTGAGACTGTCATCACCAAAACCAAAACAGAAACAGATGGTTGATGCTTCTCAGAAACAGTAGGGATGTGACCAGACACCCCAACAAGGAGAAATAGCAATGTGCTTTCTATTTTCTTCCCCCCCGACCCCCCCCCCCCCCGCATCATTTTTACCTGTCTCACAAAAGTTTTCTCTGACCGCATTTATTTCATTTTTCAGGACTGTAAATTAAGGTTTGGGTGGGTAGGGGCATGGACTGCCCATACCCAGAGAGGGTGGTGCTGGAACTGGCTTGGGGGGTGGGGGGCAGGGAGCTGGCAGACTCTCTTCCAAACTAAGGCTTTCTCGGGAGAGGGAGCATGCGGTTTCTGAGGCTGGAGCGCAGGCAGGCATCAGATCCCCACAAATGACACTCTGCCGTTTCACTTGTTTCAATACATAGAGCAAAGCGTGACTCTCGAGGCCCAGCCAGCTTTTGCTAACAAAATCAAATCCACAGGCTTCCTCTAGCAGCCAGAGCCGGAGCATGTAATCTACAGCTGCTTAAGGGGAAGAACCTTCTGGAAAGGGAAGCGACCCACAGCCTGTTTTAATTGTGGCCAAACCACATACCCAGGATACTTGAGGCGGGAAGAGAAAAATCCGAGATTTGGGTATAAGACAAACAAGGATTAGTGGCAGATCAAGAAAATCCCTTTCCCCCCCACCCTCTTAGGTCAGCATGTGTCGGTCCTGAGCCCTCCTCCAGGGGCCTTCTGGGAGAAGCAGAGCCCTTGAGATTCACAGGCACGCATTAAAAACCAGCCACAACTGTTTGGGTCTAAGGTGCGCTAAGGGTCCCCAGTCACCAAGAATTAATTTGGATTATATAAGAGCAGTATTCTGTGTCTGTCCCTCTGAGTCCTTGTTGAACAGAGAAGCTACGACAGATTTTGGTTGACAGTGGGGGTGGAGATGACGGATGTTCTCTGCCCCGATACAATACAACAGGCAGGAGCCAAGATGAGTCAGCCTCCATCCACCGGAGGGATGAGCTGGTGTGCCAGCCCTGACCCTCCTGTACTTTAGGAAGAAGAAAGGGAGGGGCCCAGGGAATTGGACACACATCCCCCAGGTAGGCTATGTCCCTTACAAGCTCTGCTCACCTTGACCCCGACTGCATCCTGGGACTAGAGTGACGCCTGGTATGTGCTCAGAGTGGCCACTGCCTTGAAGAACGCAAGGAGACCCTCTCCCAGCAGCACTGCCTCCCTGAGTGTTGGCAGCTGTTGCTTGAGAAACAGAACCAAGGTGGCGGTGTTCACAGATCCCTGCTTATCTAGAATCTCTGACGGGCTATACTGTGACTCTCTTAGGGGAAGTAAATCGGGTGGTGCACGCCTCTAATCCCAGCAATTAGGAGGCAGAGGCAGGAGGATCTCTGTGAGTTCAAGGCCAGCCTGGTCTACAAGAGCGAGTTCCGGGACAGCCAGGGTGACACAAAGAAACCCTGTCTTTAAAAAAAAAAACCAAAAAACCAAAAACAAAAAAACAAAACAAAAAGTAAATTCATAATCTACTGGAGGATTATTGTCTGTGTTTGGAGAACTATCATCTGTCTGTCTGTCTACCTATCACCATCAATTTGTACATGCATTCCTTCATCTGTCTATACATACGTACATACATACATACATACATACATACATACATACATCTGTATCAACACGAATCCATCTATCAATCTTTATCATCTATTCATTTATCTATCTATCTATCTATCTATATCTCTACCATCTGTTTATTATCTATGTCATCTATCCTCTATCTATCTATCTATCTATCTATCTATCTATCTATCCATCTATCTATCATCTCTATTTTGCAGAAATTGAAGCAAGTGTCCTGCCCACATTTAGCAAGTATTCTACCCGTAAGTGACACTCAGTCTTTGTAGTTTCTCCTCTGGATTTGTCCAAGAAACAGTACCACTCAGCAAACACTGTTTCTTCCCACCACATGGCAAGTCTCACATTTAGCACAGGTTGAGCTGAGGTTTGTGTTGCTGGAGTTTCTGAGCTCAGACACAGCTCACTGCCTCCCATGTGCACCAGGATCCTCCAATGACTCTCTGTGGAAGTGCTGTGACCCTGAGCAAGTGAAGCCTTGGGGTTCCACGCTCTGTCTTCCCTTCTTGTCAGAGCCTCTATGTGAGAGACTTCCTGCGCGTCAGGAAAATTAATTTGCCCCTGAGCAAGCTGAAGAAAGATCAGGAGGCCAGGAGACACTGCAAGGTGGGAAGTCCTCAACACCTGACCCAGTGTCCACGCTGAAATATTTCATAGAGTACAAAGCCAGGGTGGACCAGGGCCACACGGCGGCTGGCTCTCAAGGAGGGGATGCGCTTTACCTGCACAAAGCTGAATTCCTTCCAGTTGAGGGAGTTGGCAATGGATGGAAGTGAGGTGACGGCCAGCAGCGACAGCATGCCCAGGGCCAGCACACCCAGGGACAGGTAGATCTCCATTCGCCAGACTTCCTCCTCAACCCAGAGGCGGCTCTTGTTGGCCAAGACCTGACGGAAAGAAAACCACAACCATTGTAGCAAAGGCTGCCACCCTAGAGCATGTGTGAATAAGCAGGCACCAAAGGACCAGAGTGAGAAAGCTACAGTATGTTCGTTCATGCTCCCCTGGACAGCTCCCATGTGCTGAGAGCATTCTTCTTCGTTCGACCCCGGTACTTGAAAGCCATTAACTGTGCCTGGAGAGGTGACTTGGCACTTAAAAACATTTGCTGCTCTGGTAGAGGGCCCAAGATTGGTCCTCAGCACCCATGCCCTCACTACCATCTATAAAGCCCACTTGCAGGGGCTCTGACACCACCTGGCAGTGAAAGCATGCTCAGGGCCTGCACTCATGTGCACATATCCATACATGGACATATACACGTCAATAAAAGTAAGTCTTTAATCCCTGCACGCAGGAGGCAGAGGCTGGTGGGTGGATCTCTGTGAGTTCGAGGCCAGCCTGGCATACAGAGTGAGTTTTAGGACAGCTACAAGACACAGAGAGATCCTGTCTTGGGGAAAAAAAACCCAGAAACAAGTTCAGCAAGCACACAAGAAGTACCTACTGTGTGCTGCACCCTGAGCTGCAAAGAATGGGAAGCTCTGCCATCAATTAGCTGCTGTCCCCACTGAGCTGCAGGGACACGCAGGCGCATCAGGAGTGCTCTGCCAACCCTCAGGTCACCCCCTCCTTCGTCACCCATCCCGGACCCAGAACCTGCATAGGCAAGAACTTGAATCAGGATCCTTCCATTGGGACTGTCGTCATTTCCAGCTCAAATCTGAATGCTAGTGCTTTAATCTGCCACCAGAAAAGTAATACAGCCTCTCTAAGAGGACTAAGCAGGCTGCTAACAGAGTGACTCAGATGTGTGTGTGTGTGTGTGTGTGTGTGTGTGTGTGTGTGTGTGTAACTACTTTAGCAAAGGGAAAAAACAAAATTTGTGTAATCCTGGTACTGGCATAAAATATTAAAAATGAATCCAGGGGCTAAGCAAAAAATGGATACAAAGCTTATCAAAGAAACCAAGAAAATGACATCAACGGCCACTGCCTGGCCTGGTCTTTTGTTTTTGAGACAGGGTCTCATGTAGCCCAGGCTGACCTCCAACTCACCAGGTAGCCAAGGATGACCTTGAACTGTGATCCTCCTGCCTCCACTTCCCCCAAGTAAGTGCCCTGACGTCAAGCTCGCACCACACTGCCAGGTTGTAGGTGGTGCTGGGTGGAAGCCAGGGCTTTGTGCACGCTAAGCGAGCACTCCACCAACTGAGCTGCGCGCCCAGTTTCCCACTCTGTAGTATTTTGGCTCAGGCTTCTTCATATGGGTCTCTGAAAGCCACAAAAGGACCAGGAGTTGGGAGACCCGCTTCTTTCCCGGCCACTAGCCATGTGCAATTTCGAAATGCCGTCTCTGGGCCTTAGTTTCTTTACCTGACAGATCCGAGCAAGCCGGGATTTTGCCGGTAATCGCCATATGGTGAAATTAGCTAGAGCAGCATTTGCTAGTGGGGAAGAGACTGATCTGACCTTGCAAAGGGCACAGGTCCCTGCTTCAGCAGCCCCCAGGCAAGACTGACTCAGGGCTGGTGGTGGGGTAGCGGAGCAAGTCATCTCCACGTGCTTTGCTGCTCACTCATTACTCATCCGCTTACTGAGCTCAGGTGGTAATATTACAAGTCCGGCTTTGCATGACTGCAGTGTAGTCAACAGTGGCTTGCAAAGCTGGCGCCCCTCCCCCTCCCCCTCCTGCAGAGATGAGCAGGGAAGGGCAGGGAACAGGCCTTTGGGGTGTGAATGTTATCGAATATGCAAGTTGGTAAGTAGGCTAAGCTGTTAGGCAGAGAGCCTCAGGGAGCTTCCTGCCTCTGCCTCCCAGGCGCTGGGAGGAGGGCGGGCAGCTGCCATCACTCCCAAACTCAGCTCCTCACGCTTGCAAGCCAAGTCGTTGGTTGAATGTCTGTCCCCAAGCCCACTGTCAGCTAAGTTTTACCCCTTCTCTGGTGGCCCCACACTGGTTAGCTTTTGGAAGGAGGCTGACAGGGAAAGCTGCCTGTGGGTCAGATTTTGCTTTTGACCTTGATTTCTGACTAACATGGAAAACGCATCTCTACAAACAACACAGGCAAGTAAAAAATAGATAGTTAGAGATAGTAGTGGTCTTGTTAGTAATCATGATCTTGAAGGCTTTGGCCTCCCAGCCTGCGCTGTCTTGGGATTCAGGAAAATGTTGAGTGGCTTTCCTGTGCTTGTGTTAATGTTAATGCGCTCCCTAGTGCCACAGGGCCCTGCAGCAGCCAGTGCGCGCAGTGGCCACAGGGAGGCGCTGTCTGAGATAGCCAAGGGCAAGCAGGCGAGGGTGGCTGCTTCCTGCAGGCCAGGCTTTAGGGACTGGATACCACATTCCTCAACAGCGTCCAGGCCTGGGACCCAAAGGTGCAGCTGATCAGTCAGCCGGTCACCTGCCTAAACACATCCAGGCTGAACCCACTCATCACTGCCAGCCTTCAGCATGTTACACCCCAGCGTTGCTCTGAGGGTCACCTCAGAGGAGCCCCCCTCAGCCTGGCTCTCCCCTTGAGAATTTAGCAAAACAGCTGAAGCCTCTTTAGGGGCAACTTAGTGAGACTGGGTCTTAATATATTAAACAAAACAAAACAGAAAAGAGGTTGGGGGTGTAACTCAGTGGCAAAGTACCTGTCTAGCTTATGGGAGACCCTGGGTTTTATTCCTAGAACAACAACAACAACAACACAAAGCATCAAAACCGTTAACACTAAGGATGACAAGACTTCACACATCAGGACCCGGAGGCCAAAAGGTCTTGAGACTTGTATCGCTCGCTTTGTTTGTATTGATTATTTATATTAACTATTTCATTATTTTGTTTTGAGACAGGGTTTCAGGTACTCAGGCTGGCCTCCAAGTCAGGAAGCAGCCAGGGATGGCCTTTATCTCCTGATCTTCCTGCCTCTACCTCCTGAGAGTGGCTCTTCCAAGCATTCACCCCCCCACCCCCCAGGTTATGTGGTGCTGGCACTCAAAACAGGCAGGCCTTCACCAATGCTCTGCTGGCTGAGTCATCCTTACCAGCAGTGGTGGCTTCTAATCAGCGATATAGGATGAGAGGGGGTCCTGGCCTCTGTGAGGCCACCACCAGCTGAGGCCAGGGACAAGACTGTGCCTTTCTTATTCATTTCTGTGGCAATAGGGCTTTATAGAGAGGAAGTGCCTGGTGAATGAATGAATGAGATCATTTACTCAGCTGATAATTTTTTTTTTCCGTAGAAAATAATATAGGCACCAGTACGGCTCTGGTATTGAATAGCAAGTTCAGGATGCTAATGCTGCTGTGCATCTTCGGTCTAGTTACTTTACCTCTCAGTGCCTTGGTTTTTCTCATCTGTAAAGGTCAGTACAGTATAGCACTTGCCTTAAGGAATGAGTGGGGGAGGGGGCAGAGGAATTCACCATGAGTTTCTGAGCTCTCCTAGTGTGCATGGAGCACAGTGAGTGCCTTTGGAAGAACTCACAACTCTTTTTTTTTTCCCCCCAGGACCTCGCTCCTTTGCCTGAGTCTGGCGCTTGCCAGGTTCCTGGGGGTGGAAGGATGGAGGCCTCTGAGAAGCCACAGGCAGGGAAGAAGGAGCCTGAGGTGGGCAGGGGTGGAATAAGACCACATCTCAGTTAAAAATGCCAGCTGAGGCGGTAGCTCAGCCGGCAAAGTGCTCGCCTTGCAAGCGTGGGGGTCTGAGTTCGAATCCCAGAATCCATGAGTGAGCTGAGCATAGGTTGGGGAGATGGTTCAGTGGGTAAAGTGCTTGCCACACAAGTGTGAGGCCACACACACACACACACACACACACACACACACACACACACACACACACCAGGGATGCAAAGATGGGAGATGGAGACAGGCGGATCGATGGAGCTTGCAGGCCACCCAGCCGAGCCTGTGTGGTCACGTTCTAGGCCAGTGAAAAGCAGATGGTACCTGAGATAACAGCACCTGAGATTATCCTCAGACCTACACACAAGAGAGAAAACAAGCAAGCCAACGAGACCATTTCCTTGACCTTGTTCCCTCTCAGCAAGTGACAACTCCATGTTCTAGGGGCGCAGACACAAAACCCAGACCTGCCTGTAAACCCCACTGCCACCCCGCTTCCCCCTCCTACGTCTATTCCTTCAGCTTCTGTGTGTTTGGCCTTAAAATACGCCCTCTCTCCCCCTGCCACACCTCCCTCATCCTACTCCGTGTCCCCAGTGCCAAGCATGTAGGGCCACGAGCCACTTGTTCTTCCTTTGGCGTCTCCAGTTGTCTGCCTTTGACCCCTCTTGTCTATCTGGAACCCAGCAGCCAGATCCTCACTCCTCAAATCCAAACCCTCCCCTGCCTCCATTTCCCTCGGGGGCTCTATGCCGAGGCTCCTCCCCAGCCTTCCAGGGCCCAGGTCTGGCTGCTGACTCCATGGCTCGCCCTCAGCAGGCTTCCTTGCCTCTGGCTCCCTGGTCTCCCAGCTGCTCCTGAAAGAACTGCTCTTGCTGCCCTTGGCCCATAACACCTGTCTGGCTCACCTGTGTCCATACGCCACCCCAGTAGCAAAGCCACCTTTGCCACCTTTAGATGTACCCAAGGCTGAGAGATGACTCAGCTGGTAGTGCTTGTCATGAGGTACAAGGATCTGATTCAGTCCCTCGGAACTCAAGTCTAAAGCGCTGGGCATGGGGCTGGAGAGATGGCTCAGAGGTTAAGAGCACGGACTGCTCTTCCAAAGGTCCCGAGTTCGATTCCCAGCACCCACATGGTGACTCACAACCACCTATAATGAGATCTAGTGTCTTCTTCTGGCCTGCTGGCTCACATGCAAGCAGAACACTGCATACATAATAAATAAATTCATCTTAAAAAAAAAAGCTGGGCATGGTGGTGTGGTGTCTGTCATCCCAGTGCTCAGGAGGTGGGGACAGGTAGACACTTGGGGCCCACTGTCTAGGCAGCCTGGCCTACACGGTGAGTTCCAGGACACAGAGAGACAGCTTTGAAAAACAAGGTGTGGCTGAGAAGGCTTGGTGGGTAATTCACTTACTGTGCAAGCCGTACTATCTAACTTCAGCTCCCCAAAGCCCACATGATGCTGGGTGCTGTAGTGCTGCACATGTGTAGTCTCCACACTCATGTGGAGAGAAGGGATGCAGAGACAGGTGCGTGTCCAGAAGCACGAGTGACAGCTAGTCCAGGGTACGCAGAGGCAAATGACAAAGGACCCTAGCTCAAACAATTATATGTAAAGGATCAACTCTGACCTCTACAAGTGCTCCATGGCATGTACATACCCACACTTATAGGCAGCATGTGCACATGGACACACATGCACACATACATACACATACAAGTGTTCCATGGCAGGTACATACCCACACTTATAGGCAGCATGTGCACATGGACACACACACATGCACACATGTACACACACATACACACACACAAGTGTTCCATAGCAGGTATATACCACACTTATAGGCAGCATGTGCACATGGACACACACACATGCACATAAGTATACACACACATGCAGATAAGTACACACACACACACACACACACACACATCACCTGCAGTCACACCCCCACTCACAGACACATACCTTGGCACCTCTCTCTCAGCTATGTCTTCCTCCTCAGTGCTCAAGAACCTGCTCTCCCTTGGCCTTGCCTTGTTTCAGTCTGCACGACTGAGGACAACCACACTGGTACCCAGCCAGCTCCCAGGGAAGACGGTGTGTGTGGTACCTGCTTCACAGCCAGGTTGACCAGATCGTAGCGATGGGAGCGGCGCAGTGGCAGGCAGAAGCTGTAGAGAGCGTGCAGCATGGCGAAGAAGAAGCTGAGCAGCCCAATCTGCTTGCGATGCTGCAGCCAGTGGTCCAGCCAGTCTGGGAAGCGCTGGTACTTGGTCCCCCTCCTCAGCTGAAGGGCGGCTGCCAGCACACCAGGCAGGTACACCAGGGACAGCAGCACGTAAGCCACACAGGGCAGTGTGGTGTTGACCACAGACAAGGGCATCTTGTAGAACTTGCTCTCGTTCTTCCACATGTATGGCTGCAGGACGTCCCGGATGAAGTTGTAGGCATAGAAGCACACAAAGAGCCCCAGCGCCAGGAGGGTGGGCACCTTCCAGGAAGGAAGGAGGCGTAGGGGTATGGCTTCTACCTCCCGCGATGAGGACAGGGACCCCATGTCCAGGGGTGTGAAACCCATGGTACGGGCCATCTCTGAGATGATGCGCTTGGCTTCCAGCTGGTCACCGCAGATGAGCACCTGTGGGAGGGAACGGGACAGTTGGCCAGAGGCAAGTATGGCATGGCCACGGAGACTATCGGCATCAAGCTCCATGGTGAGTTGAAGAAACCGAGGCACAGAGGGACATACAACTGGGAGTACAGGGTGGCTGTGATGCTCAAGCTAGGGTGCTCCTGAGGCCCTGTGGCTTCCGCATCACTGGAAGAGACAAAGCTGTCCTTGAAGGTGTCCTGCGGGCTCGATGACATCACTGTCATGGAGGATGCTCAGCTCAACAGCCCCTGCTGCCTCTGGAACAGCTGGCTAACTGCTCAGTGGCCACAGCTGACATGTGCAACTGCAGGTGTGTCATCCTTCAGTGCAGAGGATGCTACCCCTTGGTTCCACGGAGACCCCAGTCTCCAGCCTTGCCTGCGTATCAGCCTGTAAGTCCACCACGCCACCTGAACACCATTGGAAGATGCATTGGTGACTTTCGGTGCCCAAGGCCCCTGTGGGCCACTGTTGACACAGCTGAGATCCATCTAGTCTCCAACAATACGTGAGCACCCAAGTAGTGATCTCAACCTCCCGCCTGGCCTGCAGGTCGGTACTGCGTACTACACCCATCTTTCAGATGAGCCAACTAAGGTCTGAGAGCCTCGGGGTGTTTTTTTGTTTTGTTTTGTTTTGTTTTGTTTTGTTTTAAACTTTGGATCCTTTGCAGATTGTCAAATCAGCCTGGGGTGTCCTCTCTGCCTCTCGAGCCTGATTCTAAGGCCAGCTGAGGGCCTTAGACTTCCCCAGCAAGTCCTTTGCTCTGTCCCCTTGAGCCCTCTGTCCTAGTCAGCTTCAACTGTCAACAGTGGCCATTAAGTCACCTGAGAGCCTCAATTAAGGGACTGCCCAGATTAGATTGTCCTCTGGGCATGTCTATGGGGGATTGTCTTAACTGCTAATTGACGCAGGAGGGCCTAGCCAACTGTGGGCGGTGCTGTTCCTGGGCAGGGGGTCCTGAGCTGTATAAGAAAGCTGGAGACCCTTGAGCCTGAGTGAGGCAGCAAGCTGCATTCATTCCTCTATGGTTTCTGCTGTGCTTCCTTGGCTGAGCTCCCCGGACAGAGGCGATGCTGTGTGGCACAGTGGACAGGCCTAGGTCCTTATCCTGACTTACTCCAGTGATGGACTGTGACCTGTAAGCTGAAATAAGCCGCTGCCCCCTACACTGCTTTCAGACAGAGTGTTCTATCACAGTAACAGAAAATGAGGACACGATATAAAACACCCTGTAAAACCCTGTCCACTGTCCCTGTTAGACTGCTTGGCTACCAAGCCCCAGGGATCCCCACTTCTGCCCCCCAGTGCTGGGATTAGAGCCACCACATACAGTTTTCATGTGGGTGCTAGAGATTTGAAGTCAGGTTCTACCGCATAGAACATGTTTGCCCACTGTGCCACGTCCCTGGCCCTAAAATACTTCCTTCTTGACTCCCAGGTCACCTGCCATCATCTTTTTCCTCCTTGCTCTGAGGAAAGCCAGTTCCCACTTCAAAAAGAACATGGATCCCGTGTCTGTATAAATAGGGTTTAAACCCCAACTTGCCAGCTCTGGGTTAAGATCATCAGTGTCTCCAAGCTTCAACGTCCTGCTGTTTAAGAGATTTTTTTTTATAGTGGTGTGAGGGATACTGGCTGCCATTCCCCAGCACCTACCTGCCGGTTCCCATCCCTTGGGCCAGCCTGCAGTGCCCATGCAGAGATGACATTGAAGGCCTTGACCACAGTGCAAGCTGGGAAGAGTGAGGCCAGGTACTCAGCGTTGGACTGGTGGTGCCGAAGATGCTCCTTCTCCGTGGGGTTGCTTACATCCACTAGGATCTTGCCAGCCAACTTGTCACCGAGACTGCACAGCGAGGAATAGTGCTCCCGGAACATGGCTACAAAGATGACCTCTGGAGAGCTCACAGCCTCCTCCTGGAAGGTCACTTGGGCTAAGGAGGGGAAGAGGCCGGCTGTGCGTTTGGGGTTACGGCTCCCCACCACCACGCTGAAGCCAGAGCCCACCAGGCGTGTGGCCAAGGAGCGGGCAAAATCCCCACTGCCCAGGATGCCCACTTTGGGGGCCTCGCTGGGGACCTCGGCCAGGCTACCATCGCTGTCCACCAGGCGGCGACTGATGAGCGGCTTCTCCATCTCCCCCGACATTGCGGTGGCTGAAAGAGAACGCAGAGACCCGGTCACCACCAGAGGCTTCCAGTGTATCTGAGCCCTCACCTCCCCACCTTGTGTCAAACATGGCTGGCTGGTCCTTCATCCAGTGGACATCACTGAGTCCTCCACTTGAAAACACAGGGGACAAGATGAGGAAGAGCAGCCCCTGCCCAGATGATGTCACATATGGACTGGCTGGGAGTGGGGGTGACAGGGGTGGCGGAGGTGGGGTGGGGGTGGGGGTGGGGGGGAGGGGGGAGGAACTCCTAGCTGCTGAGGAAGCCTTGCAAGACGGTGCAGCATGTAAAGACCTCTTCCATGCAAGCCCAAGGGCTGGAGTTTGGATCCCCAGCACCCACATAAATGCTGAGTGGGCACAGAACTCAGAAGGCAGAGAGAGGGGATCCCGGAGCAAGCTAATTACTCAGACCGGTCATATCGGTGATCTTTGGGTTTGCCTTGAGACCCTGCCTCATTGAACAAGGTGGAGACCAACAGGCATGCGCAGACACGTGCACGTATTCCACGTGGAGACACATGGGGGAAGTCAGGCAAACGTAAGGGGACAGGGGAAAGAAGGGGTGAAGCCTCTCACCAACTGAGAAGCAGGAATTCCAGCACAATGAATGACCTCTGCAGTGACACAGGTTATATGCGTTTTCTATAGAGAAGAGTGGTAAAACAGCACAGGCCTGGATGGGAGGCGGCTCTGTGGATAAAGCACTTGCTGCACACACATGAGGGGCTGAGTTTGGATCTCCAGAATCCATGTACAAAAGCCAGGCAGACAGATGGAAACCACTGGCC
Source organism: Acomys minous (assembly GCF_964271855.1). Classification (NCBI taxonomy): domain Eukaryota; kingdom Metazoa; phylum Chordata; class Mammalia; order Rodentia; family Muridae; genus Acomys; species Acomys minous. Next base: position 68,816,300 of record NC_140483.1, on the reverse strand, counting down.
TGCCAACGTAACCAAATTAGTTTCAGATCCCAGTGAGAGATTCTGTCTCAGAGACACCTGACACTGGTCTCTGGCCTACACAGGCACACACAAACACACACACACACATGCACGCACGCATGCACACACATATACACACACGTGCGCTCATGCACGAACACAACACACACACACACACACACACACACACACACACACACACACACACACAGAGATAATAGTGCTTTCCTTACAATGATACAGCAATAAGTAGAGTAGGGCTAGGCACACCTACACTCGCAGGTGTCATTAGTAAGTATTGAGTGTGTAGAAGCCTCTCTGCACCAATGCGAGGCACCCCTCAGGCCCTAGAGATTACAGAGTTGGGCCAAGGGGCAGTCAGGGGCAAGTGATCTGCAGCTTGGCAACAGAGACCCTCTGTCCAGCCACCTGCCACCTGGGGGCACCCCTGCTGACCCTGCAAGGCTTCCAGATTAGGGAGTCCACATTTGCTACCATCTGTGTGACCCCAGAAGCCTGGATAAATGGAAGTGTGTCTTCCATCTCTACTCTCAACTGCTAGGGCAGCAGAACAGGGGAGAGAAGAAGGCTGGGGAAGGCTTTGTGCGAAACCTTACAAAATTAGCACATAAAAATTTGGCAAAGAAGAAAGCATGAAAACCCTTGGCTGTGGCACTAAAGCAGGCCACTAGCACAGGTGCAGGTGTTTGTGCACTGTCCTTTCAGTGTGTGTGTGTGTGTGATGTACATGTGTACACATTTGTGTAATGAGTCTGGATAAGTGTGGACATCAGAGGACAGCCTTGCACGTCGGTCCTCACAGTCTACCATGTTTGAAACATAGCTTCTTTATTGTTTTTCCTTTGCATACACTATGTTAGCTAGCCCATGAGCTTCTGTCTTTGCTTGCTATCACCTCATAGGAATGCTGGGATTACGGATGCTCACTACTGTATCCAGCTTTTTTTTTTTTTGGTAGGTTCTGAGGATTTGAACTCAGGTCCTCATGCCTGCACAGCAAATCCTTTTACCCACTAAGTCATCTCCCCAGCTGTTGCCCTCACAGTTCTACATGGCTATGGCCACACCCAAGGACAAAGGCCTGCCACTAGTGTGAAGGCCTTAGGGAGGGACAGAGCACGCGGAACCTCCTAGAGGTCTGAGAGGACCAGGAGTCGCTGCTGCCCGTGTGTTTGGTGGAGCTAAGAGTCTGAGTCATCTGGCCTGCCCACTAGCTGTGCCCCTGATGTGGGATCTATTTATAGGCTGAGGCACAGAGGGAGAGGGGATCGAATTGCAGCTGGTGGGCCCAGGTCTGTAACCTACACTGCTCACCTCCCCGCCAAGCTACAGACAAAAGAGCACTGCGGCTGGGGTGAGTGGCCCTGTCCCCTCTGGGTCTCTGCCAAGGCTGCTTGTTCCCTCTCACTTCCCAGCAGAGCCAAAACACGGGCTGCAATTTGGCTCTGATGTACAGCCAACCTGCCAGCTTCTGCCAGCTCCTGGTAGGTAGGGGTGAGAATGGTCACACAGACAGTGGCCCTAGCCTTTTTTTTTTCTCATGGGCTGTGACAACCCTTCAGATTCTAAGTGAACCAGGATCCCCTGGGAGCAGTTATCCTTCCAGATGATAACATATACTACAAGGAAAGGCAACAGATTCTCACCCAGAACCAAGGATTACCACCCCCCCCCCCAGTCAGGGATGCCCCAGTGTTATCTTTGAGTGTGTGTCCCCACTCTAAGGATGAAACCACAGAACTACATCCTTTGCCCACTTACTTTTTTTTTTTTGAGCCTTCATGGGGCGGTTATGTGGGGTGCTGTGTTGTGGTGGGGTGTGCGGGTGTACACATCGCCATAGTTCACGCGAGGAGGTCAGAGAACAACCTTGATGTTGGTCCTCACCTTGTCTGAGATGGGGTCTCCTGTTGTGCAACTGTGCACAGCACGCTGGGTGGCCTGGAAGCTCCAAGCAGCCTCCCATCTCTGCAACCCATCTTGCCATAGGAACCCGGGGACGACAGACACATACTACTGCATCTGGCTTTTATGTAGGTTCTGGGAATCTGAGCTCAGTTCTCCATGCTTGCACTATAAGCTCTCTGCTCCCTGAACCATCTCCCCAGCTTTATTTTATTTTATTTTTATTTCAAGAGAAGGTCTTATAGTAGCACAAGTTGTCTTCAAACTCATTATGTAGCTGAGGATGACCTTTGACTCCTGATCCTCCTGTCTCTACGTCCCGAGTGCTGGGATTAGAGGTGCGCCATCACACCTAGTTTATGCAGGGATGGAGATTGGACCCAGAGCCTTATTCATGTTAGGCAAGCACAACTCTGCCAGATAGCCACAGCCACACCCCAGCACCCCTATGTTTTATAGAAAATTTTATCCATCTTCTATAGTGGAAGTTTTGGTTTCTTTCAAAACTCAGTTATGTAAACATGTTTTTATTTAAATCCCAAGCGTGGAATAGGGGGGCTGCCTTAGTGATCCACAGCTGAGAACAGCCTCGTGTGACTCAGAGAGGGGCATGGTCTTTGCCAGCTGCAAATAGTTTAATTCTGAGGATTCAGATTCAGAGAGAGTATAAATATCAGAGCAGAGAGAGAGAGAGAGAGAGAGAGAGAGAGAGAGAGAGAGAGAGAGAGAGGATGCCTCAAGAAACGCTTTGAGGGTAGGAGGAAGAGGCTGCTGGTTCATTTGCTGTTTACTGGTTAGCTGGACTGCTGGATACCCTGATGACTGAGGTTGATATTGCCCCCTCCCCAAACCCAATGACCCTAACCAGCTAAAGAGAACTCAGTCCCCTCTCCCCACTAACCTTCTTTCTTTCCTACCTAGTGTGGCAGTAGTTGGTGGAAGGGAGGGCTGAGGTATAAGAAACCAAAGTGAAATAGCATAAAAAGGAATGCCAGCAACCTTCAGCTTCCTTTCTATGGACAGGGCTTTGCTGAAGATGGTTGCCTTTGACAGTCCCTGCCTAGACCCTGGTCCTGCTAACCTGCTGCACACAAGTCCCCACCCCCCCAACCCCGTGTCCCACCGACATGCCAGTAAACCACTGACCCACAAGAACAGGAGGGGACCTTGGGAAAATGCCACCTCTGATAGGCTCTTTTTTTCTATATGCACAGGCAAAGCCATGTTGCCATCCCAGAAGCTGGAGGTTCACACACTGCGTGGAAATGGTTAGTGGAATGGCCACTGTGGAAGGAGGTCCTCATAAAGCTAAGCAGACAGTTTTCCACTGCTGCAGCCATTGTGCTCCCAAGATAAATGAAAACACACCCACACGAAAATATGTATTAATAATACTCATAAATAGCGAAAAGTATAAATAACTCAAAATCCTATCAACTGACTGTTGAATTAACAGGGTCCATCCCAGGAGTGGAATACTATTTAGCCTTAAAGAAGAGCTATATGCTAAACCCGCTCCAACATGGCTGACCCTTACAAGTAGTATGCTTGCCAGCTGTAGCAGTGCATGCCTATAATCCAAGCACTTGAAAGGCTTAAGCAGAAGAACTCCGAGTTCAAGGCCAGCCTGGGCTACTTGCTAAGACCTGTCTCAAACAAACAAATGAGAGTAGATGATTAGGAGGCAGGCAGGGGGAAGGGCCACGTATCCTGTGACCCCCCCATCAGTTTGACCCAACAAGAGTAAGCGAGGCTGGAGAGATGGCTCAGAGGTTAAGAGTACTGACTGCTCTTCCAAAGGTCATGAGTTCAATTCCCAGCAACCACATGGTGGCTCACAGCCATCTATAATGAGATCTGATGCCCCCTTCTGGCTTGCAAGCAGAATACTGTATAAATAATAAATAAATACATCTTAAAAAAAAAAAGTAAGCAGGGCTGCAGACGGAAGCAGACTGGTGGTTGTAGGCAGAGGGGAGAACTTCAGGGAAAATGGGAGTGAACTCACCAGCACCGAGTTTCTTTTTTGTAGTGACACAGATATTACGAAATCGCTTGTGGTGACAGCTGCACAACTGAATATATAGAAAAAAAATGGAACACACGCAAATATGTGAGCATATGCAAAATATATGCTGGGGCGGTGGCTCAGTGGTTGAGAGCGTGTACTGCTTTTGAAGAGCTGCAGGTTTGGTTCCTAGCAGTCACAGAGCATGGATTACAACCTATAACTTCAGCTCAAGAAGCATCTGATGCCTCTGACCTGTACAGGTGGCGCATTCATGCGCATGCACCCACACAGAGACACATAATTAAAAATACGGCAAAAATTTAAAAAGTTTTTATATGCTTGCTCAGCATATGTAGATAATCTGGGTTTAATCCCAGGCATCACACACACACACACACACACACACACACACACACACACACACACAGACACACACACACACTTTGTTTTTGTTTTTCAAGAGACCGAGTTCCCGGTGACTATTATTTCTGTGACTGACAGTAAGCACACTTTAGGAATGAGCCTGGCCTCTGTGACTCATTTGACTCTCCAGCCCAGGGCTGTTTCTGTGTTTTCTACCTAGCTGAGCCCTCTAAGCCCCGTGACCTACAGTGAAGCCAAACTTATGCAACAGCCATCGTTAACTGTTGGAGAGGAGCCATGGCCCTGGGACTCAACCATGCCTTTGGCTCAATATCCTTGGTCTTGGCGGGCTCTGTGGCTGGCTTCCACCGCTGCTGAGCCCATCATTCCGGCATGGTGTGGATGGACCCGTGTGAGTGCCGAGGTCTGCCCTCCCACCCCCAAACCGCTCCCAGCGTTGTCTGGGGACAGGACAGATGCGCTCCAGCTGGGAGGGGCCAGCGCGATCCTCTGCTATCCACGCAAAGGCCTGGGTTTACATAAGGGCATGCGTGCAGCTGGGTAAGGCACACAGCTGCAAATCTTTGATTGGAAGGTCACCTGATCTTCTGATGAGCTCAAGTTGGGCTATAGAAGGATTTTTGGTGGGTAGATAAAAGCCAACATTCCTCATGAACTTGTGATTGTTTGTCTTTCTTTCTTTTCCTTTTTTCTTTCTTTCTTTTTTAAAAAATTTTATTATTATTTTTTTTTCCTTTGGTTTTTCAAGACAAGAGTTTCTCTGTGTAGCCTTGGCTGTCCAGGCCACTCACAGAGATCCTCCTGCCTCCGACTCCCAATGGAACTTGTGAAACAGGTTGTTCCCCCCAAATGAGACCTTTCTCCTTGCCTCTGGCAGTATATTGCCATTGCTATATACCTGTGGTTGCATATCAAAGCCATGCTGGTCTCTAAGCTCCCTCAGCTGCACCTACTCACAAGTCCCTGTTATCTATTTCAAAGCTCCCACACTAGGCTCCTGGCTCTTCGGACTTCCTCCCTCTGAGGCGCCTGCCAGCTTCTCCTCCTTATACCCACGCGAGTTTTCCACCCGCTGCTCTCTCACAGACAGGCCTGGCCATGTCCAGCCTGATTCTTTCTCTGCTCTGGACTTTTCCAGATGCCTCTGGATATTATTATCTCACTTATTCACAGTAAGTGGGTAAAGGGGCATGCCACCAAACCTGACAATGTGAGGTCTATTCCTAGGGCCCAGTGGTAGAAGGAGAGAATCAGCTCCTGCAAGTTCACTCTGTCTAAGCCCAGCCTCTGCCCTACACAAGGGGCTGTGTTCTTCATGGTGAAGGCTCAGCGCTCTCTGTGTCCCTGTGTCCCTGTGTCTCTGTGTCTCTGTGTCTGTCTGCCTGTCTGTCTGTCTGTCTGTCTGTCTGTCTGTCTGTCTCTCTCTCTCTCTCTCTCTCTCTCTCTCTCTCTCTCTCTCTGTGTCAGGATTTCACTGTATCATGCTGGCTGGCCTGGATTAAAGGTATGTGACACAACACCCAGCATTGAGATTCTTTTATGTTTTACTTTTCGAGGCAGGATTTCTCTGTGTAGCCTTGGCTGTCCTGGACTCACTCTGTAGACCAGGCTGGCCTCAAACTCCCAGAGATCTGCCTGCCTCTGGTACCCGAGTGCTGGGATTAAAGGCGTGTGCCACCACACCCAGCTGCCTTTGGAATTCTTAATTCTCTTTTTCATTTTACTCCTCTGTCTAGGATTTAAAAAAAACAAATAAGCAACAACAACAACAACAACCCCCATTTTGTCTGTAGTAAAGCAGAAATAGACTCCCAAATCAATACAGCACATTTCTAAAAATGTGCTTCTGAGATAACGGCCCGAAGGCACACATGCATTTAACCCTAAGCCGGTTTAATGGGGTGAGGGCTAGGGTGGGGGTGTGGCTGAGTCTGCAGAGTTCTTGCCCAGCACGCAAGAAGGCCTGGGTTTGACCCCTCCCTGCCCCCACCCCTCCATGCAATAAACTGGAAGTGGCGGTGCATGCCTATAACCCCAGAGGCAATAGGACTGGAACTGTGATGTCATCCTCACCCACATAGTGAGTTTGAGGTCAGCCTGGGTTACATGAGGAGACCCTGTCTAAAAGAAAGCAAACACAGAGACACCCAAAGGAAGCAAAGGCTGCACCTGAGACTCTTAGATGAGGAGGGAAGTGGAGCCTGGCGTGGCAGCACAGTGCCAGTAAGTTTAGGAGGGGAGCCTTGGGGTACCTGCCAGTGACAGTTCTGAAGCCATGGTATCCCCAGGTTACCCTTCCCTGCCAGGATCCCCAGCTCCCAGATCAAACCCACAGCAACCTCTGTTCAGCTATGGAGTCCTCCCCACTTCCTACCTGCTCCTCCCCAGGCTCCAAACTCCTCCAGGGTTTGGCACAGTTTGGTTTGGAGTCCCCAGCACTCAGTGCCATTCCTGGTACGTGAACTTCAGCTAAGTCACACTGGCATCTGCCGAGGCTGCAGAGCTCCCGAAGGTCCAGGGGTCACACTTTGAATGCTGCTGCGGTAGGTGCTCTATAAGGAACTGGGGAAAGGGCTGCTGCGGAGTACTCAGGAAAGAGCACTTGCCTAGGTCTTGGTTACTTTCCTGTTGCTGTGAGAAACAACACAACAGCCAGGGAGGGAAGGTGGGAAGGCGGCCTTACAGCCCCATGGCACGGTTCCCCAGGGGAGAGTGGTCTTACAGCTCCACAGCATGGTTCCCCAGGGGAGGAGAGGGTGGTCTTACAGCTCCACAGCATGGTTCCCAGGGGAGGGAAGGGCAGCCTTACAGCCCCACAGCACATCCCATCCCTGACAGAAGTCACTAGAAGCACAAGGCAGAAACCTGGAGGCGGGAACTAAAGCATAGGCCGTCCTCCTCATGGCTTGCTCAGCCTGCTTTCTTATAGCACCCAGGACCACCAGCCCATGGGTGACACTGCCCCCAGTGGAGTGGGCCTTAGCGTATCAGTCAAGAAAATGCCCCACACACTTGCCCACAGGCCAAATTGATGGGGGCATTTTTTTCCATTGAGGCTTCCTCACACAAAGACAGCTCTAGGCCTTCCTCCTGGGACTCAGCCTTGATGACTTCACTTCCTCCTGTTCCGTCTAGTTGTGAAATCCTTTTCCAGAAAGGCTTTAGGGGAACTTCCTCTGCCCTGAACAGCCACTTCCTCTGGACGCCTGAGGACACCCTCCTCACCAGCTGTTCTGGGAAGACCAGATCATAAGGCCGCTCCCCAACCCCTGCCATGGGCCAGAGCAGGCTCTTTCACAGGGCTCAAGAGACTAACCTCAGGAGTGGCTCTTGGTTTCCTCCTGGGCCAGGCCAGAGGGGAACCTGGGCTCCATCACTGGCCTTTCTTGTTATGGCCACCTACTGCCTCACTAGTCTGTCCCTGCACAAGGTATAGGCTGCTTCTTACATACGTCACCATCACTTAGCCCAGAGCCTGGCGTCCAGTAGGTGTTCAATTAATATTTGTTTGAATAATGTACTTTCTGCCAAGGGCAGGGTATACATGTGGGTCCTCCCATACCTTAACCTGGGTCCTGCATCCCAGGGGTGATGAAGTAGTGCAAATCTCAGTGTCTCTTCCCCTCCCCTCTCCATCCCCTCCCCCTCCTCTCCCTCAGGGATCATGTTTAGTTTTCTGAATTAATCTTTTTTGTCTGCAAATCTTCTGTCCTCTAACTGACAAAACTCAAGGTTGGTTCTAGTTTGCTTTCTCTTGCTATAAGGCTCGTTGGCTTGGCCAGGCTTGGTGCCACACACCTTTAATCTCAGCACTCAGGAAGCAGAGGCAGACAGATCTTTTTTTGAGTGCAAGGCCAGCCTGGTCTATATAGTGAGGTCCAGGACAGCCAAGGCTACATAGAGAGACCCTGTCTCAACAAGCAAACAAATAAACCAACACAAGCCACACAAACAAAGGGGTGGGGGATGAGACACTGACTAAAAGCATCTTGGGCAGGGAAGGGTTTCTTTGGGTAATACTTCCGGGTCACAACCCACGGCTCCGGGAAGTCACTCAGGGTAGAAGATGGAGGATCTCAGCGTGCATTGGCTCAAACCCTGACTTACTCACTGGCTTGTGCTCAGCTAGCCTTTAATATTTTTTAATATTTACTTTATAAGTATGAGTGTTTTGCCTGCATGTGCATGTGTCTACCACATGAGTGGAGGAACTACAGAGGCCGGAAGGGGCTGTTGGAACCCTAGGACCTGGAGTTACAGGACGTTATGAACGGCCATGTTGGAGCCAGGAATCAAACCCAGGTCCTCTGCAAGAGGAGTCAGTGCTCTTAACCACTGAACCATCTCTCCAGTGCCTTCAGCTAGCTTTTTCATACATCCCAAGCTCACCAGCCTAGGGACGCCGCCGCCACCACCACCACAGTGGCCTGGAGAATTAATAGACCCTCGGTACCTCAAGAACAGTAAAGGTGCTGGCCTTGCTGACTGAAAGCAGATTGCTTCTAGCCGTCCTTCTGCCCAAGTGCTTGGGGGGAAGGTACCAGAAGGTGTGTTAATCTGCTCAAGAAAGGTTACCACATATGCTTTCCCTAAGGAAAGCAGCAGCAACCAGGGTTACTACTTAAGTTTTCTCTCGTCAGCCATCATTCTCCACAATCCATTTGTCTTCTACACACAGCAGAGTTGAAGGGATGTGCGGTGGGAACCGCTACCCCTGACTCTTTCAAGCCCTTCACGGTAGGCAGCACTGATTTACGTAGCCTTTCTAAGGATATCTGTACGTCACTGTTTTCCAACGTCCAGTTGAACAGCAGCGCCCGCCAGCTGTAAGTCCGGCCCGAGGGAAGGAGCAATAGCAAAGCTGTTCAGATGGGCTGGTGGCCCTCTGGTCACTCTGTGTCTTCCAGCATTAGGGAAGGGCATGTGTTCTGGGCTCTCCTGCTGTGGAGGACTAGGACCAAGGCAGTGGGTCCACTCTAGCATTTCATCTTTCCTAAGCTGGTAAAGGACATCAGGCACGTCCAGCTCACTCTCGGTAGGCCTTTATATATATATATATATATATATATATATTTCAGCCAACATATAAAATGAGCTTTTTTTTTCTCCCCCTGAGATAGTATTCTATACAGTTCCATCTATCCTGCAATTCGGAGATCCACTGCTTCCGCTTCCAAAGCACTGGGACTAAAGAAAGGTGTGAGCAGCCGTGCTCGGAACTGCCTCAAACTGTTTGAAGGTCCATTTTAAACCTACAATCTCCACTCAGTGACCTTGTATCCATATCTGTAAGCTCTGGCTGGTCCAGTGTTTTCATCCTTCCACCGTTATCCCACACCCTTAGAATCCATCCCCACACATGTTCCCCAGACTCCTGCTTGCGCAAATTAGCAAACCCATTAGGGTCTTTACTGTCGTGGTACACCTCTTTATGAACCACACTTTGTTTCAACTCCGGGGGCCTGTTTAAGCACTGAGCTCCATCACATGCCTAGAGTACAAATGAGAGAAAGATTTGACAGAATAGGAGATGTTTAACTCTCACTAAACAGAGAAAAAGGAGGCAACTTAGGAGAGGAGAGGAGAGAGAGAGAGAGAGAGAGAGAGAGAGAGAGAGAGAGAGAGAGGGAGGAGACCGTTTTACTGGGAGAGATTTACAAAGAAAGGCTGTAGTAAGCTAAATACAGGTGAAGCCAGTGAAGCCAGAGAGCCAGAGAATGAGAAGGAGCCAGGAGCCAGAAGATTAGAACAGATTGCTAGAAATAGTTTTTTTGTTTGTTTATTTGTTTGTTTGTTTTTTGTTTTTCGAAACAGGGTTTCTCTGCGTAGCCTTGACTGTCCAGCACTCACTTTGTAGACCAGGCTGGCCTCAAACTCATAGCGATCCGCCTGCCTCTGCCTCCCGAGTGCTGGGATTAAAAGCATGCGCCACCATGCCCATCATTCAATTAGCAGGGATTTGAACCCTGGACCTTTTGTTTCACAGTCTGAAACCTTGCCAGTTGAGCTACTGCATCACTCTGCTAGAAGTAGTTTGAGGCCAGGCAGAACAATTCAGTCAGAAGCTGAGAGAAGCCAGATAGAATCAGTTAGCTTAGAGAGGGGTTTGAACCAGAACAACTGAGTTGAGCCAGCTAGCCAGAGTTCAGAAAGAACCAGGAAGGGAGAACTTCCTCAGCACTAAATCTTAGAAGCCGAGAACATTCTAGACCTAGGTTAGCAGATGGAGACAGTGAGCCTCTGAGATGACAATTACATCAGCAAATAAAAGTCACTTTTACAGGCAACACATTCTCTAGTGTGGGAAGACTACTTCCACAGATGAAGAAATCTGAAGATTCAATGTCCTCAGCCTCCTTAAGGACCCCCCCCCAACACATCTCCATCCTGAGCCACAAGATACCAATTTTTGTCTTGTTTTGGTTTTTCAAGACAGAGTTTCTCTGTGTAACTTTGGTTGTCCTGGATTCACTTTGTAGACCAGGCTGCCCTCGAACTCACAAAGATCCGCCTGCCTCTGCCTCCCTGAGTGATGGGATTACAGGCATTTGCCACGGTGTACCACTTAAGATCCCAATTTTTTTTTTTACTAGCTAATCAGTGTCCTCACCGTAACGGCTGACATCCTTCAGGACTGAGACTCAAATGGGGCCTGGGGTTTGACTTTTGGCAACTTGAACTTTCCATCTGCTGGAGAAGAGATTTCTTCCAGAACACACGTAGAGAACCTTAGCCTGTTTAAGAGCATCTGGAGCTGAATAACTTTTATCACCGAGGTCATTCTTTTCTTTTCTCATTTTATCCAGAGATTCTGGAAGTCACCAGCCAGCACCATTATTGTCCTTGTTTTTCCATATAGACAAACATTTTATACATAGAGACACTAAACTACTTGCTCCTCACAAGAGATGACTCGGGATGATTTGTAGATGGATTTACAGGACATGGTCTAGGTGATCCAAGAAGCGCCTGTCGTGCGCTAGAGAGGCCTGGAATCCAGGGTTGGCTCAGCCTATCAGCTACGTATCCCAACAGTCCCAAACTTCCCTAAAGGTCTGGAGACTCTTGTAGAGCCACAGGGCTTTAGTCTATGATGAAAACTCAAAGAAGCTGGTTCTAGCATCAGAGGCGGATGCTACCACAGCAAGATAAAGGAATTTGCCAGCAAGACCGAGGACAACAGGCAAAAAGCAAGTGTTTCCTTCTCCAAGTCCTTTTATCTAGGCTGCCACCAGAAGGTGTCACCTACATTTAGGGTGGGTTTTCCTGACTCAAATAATCTGATCAAGAGAGCCTCTCAGCCCAGCGTGGCGACACACACACACACACACACACACACACACACACACACACACACACACACACCATTAATCCCAGCATTTAGGAGACATAGGTAGGCAGATCACTGTGAGATTGAAGACAGCCTGGTCTACAAAGAGAGTTCTCTGCTAATCAGGGCTACTAATGAGAGCCTGTCTCAAAAAGCAAACAAATAAAACCAGCCCAAACCAAAATAAAGACACACACACACACACACACACACACACACACACACACACGAATATACATGCTTTTTTTTTTTAAGGAGGAAGAAGAGAGGCCTCCCAGTTCCTTTTGCCCTCTGGTCCCCTGGGATGGAACAAGTATAGCTTCCCTTAGAGTGTTGGGGAGCCCCAAATTCTCCTGTCATCCCTTCCCACATATTTCTGGCAATGTTACACCTAGCTCCCTTTGGTAAGAATGCTTCACACCCCTCGGGCAGGTGGAGGGAGTGATGTCTATAAAGTCTTACCGGGCTGGGGAGACGGCTGAGGGGTAAAGAGCAGGCCATGAAAACACAAAGACCCATATAAATGCCAGACAGGAGTGGCAGCCTGCCTGTAATCCCAGAGACACAGACAGGGGAATCCCCCGATAGGACTAGCAGAACTGGGAGGCAACTGGTTCAAACCACAGATTCTGCCTCAATAGATATAGTGGAGAGTGAGTGAGAAAGGCATCTGACCTCCACATGAGAATGTACATATGCGAGCTCACATGTGTGAACATACAGACACATACAAATTACACACACAAGCCTTGCTCATTTTATCGACCTGAAGACATGGGTGTTCCTTGCCTTACAGTGGCGTGGCAGCCAACAAATCACTGTAAACTGATTATAGGGTACGTTTTAAATGCCTGGGAAAGGATCCAGATTCAAAATGCGAAGAAACGGTTTCTACTGAGTGCTGTTGTTTTTTGTACCTCCTTAAAGTTGGAAGGTCCTATGTCAAGCCATCATTAAACTGTGGGATTGCCTACACAGCTGGAGTGAAAATTACACCCTTGCTACGCAAAAGGTAGCCATTCCCAGGGACAATTCCTTCTCCTCCTTTCTGCCACGTGACTTCTCTGAGTAGCAATCTTAGGTTTCCTCGGGGCATACGGCTACTGAGGGAGGCAGCCAGCACACCCTGGCACTGTGTAAGTGCCTTGATACCTATACAGACCAAATCCCCAGGGTCAGATGAGAAGACATTAGAAGAGGAGGCCAGGTTACACCTGCGGCAGTCATGACCTTGGGCTCTGTATGTGGGTGTCACAGATGTCACCCGGCCAGCACCAGGTTCTAGATTTGTGTCTGTTTTCTTCCTGTGTCCTTTTATCTTCTGAGTGGCTGGGAACAACTTCCTAGTCACTCCTCTCGCTGTCCCTGTAAAGTGGGGCTGTCCTCCATCCTGGGCCCTGAACCCAGGGTTTGCTCGGCCCTGGGTTCAGTCCCCAGAACCATAAAACCATACAAATGGTGCGGTGTGTATGCTTGCCATATTTGGGAGGTGGAGGCAGAGGGATGAGAAGTTCGAAACCACCCTTGGTTATATGACAAGGTTGAGCCCAGCCTGGGCTACAGGCACCCCCCTCCTTCCTAGGTCTGGGGACTCCAGGCTCTTTCTCTGAGAAACCTCTACTTCTGCCTCCCAAGGTGAGAGAAGAGAAGAGACCACCAGGCTCAAAGAAGCATGTCAAAGTTGGTGGCATATCTTGGGGTGCAGGCCGATTGGTAGAAGCTCACATAGCATACACAAAGCTCTGGGTTCAGTCCCCAGAAGCATACAAAGGGTGTGGTGGTGTGTGCTTGCCGTTCTCATGTTTTGGGGGGAGAGGCAGGAAGATGAGACGTCCAAAATCATCCTGATGGTTACAGGACAAGGTTGAGCCCAGCCTGGGCTACAGGAGGCTCTGCTCCAAACAAAACAGAACATCTAACGACAGACAAACATGTTTCTTCTGAACACTTCTGTTTTCTCCGTGGGAATTTCTCCTATCTGATGGACTTTTACAAACATTTTGTTGTTGCATTTCTTGTACTACTACCTGGAATTGTTATTTAGACATCACAAAAATACATTTTTTTTAAAAAAGGAAGGCAGTTTTGTTTCTGCTGAAGAGAAAACAAAGCCCATGCATATGAACCAGGACACACACACGCACACACACACATGTACACATGCATGCACATGCTCACACATTTATATACACAAAGCACACACTCATCCACACATCCACATCCACACACAGGAGCCCGCAAGTTTGCTCTGACAGAACACAGAATTTTCTCCCCACATCACTTTGCAAAATAAAAGTGCATGAATAATTGATAGGGCTTTTACAAACATCTAGCTTTTCAAATCCTTCTAGAAAAATCCAGTTCGATTACTTTCAGCCAGCAGTTCTGTGTAAAATTTATAATTCCCAACAGGCCCACATTCCTCAGAAATACATCATGAACATTAACTTTTTTTTTTTTAAAGCAACACACACTAAACCCCACAAAGCTGCTGCTTTCTCTCTGTGTGGAAACTGGAGCCCTACACTCTGACAGGCTCCTGTATTCACTGCCTGAGCGCCCTCCCTGGGAAGGGGGGGGATCCTGAGATGTGCATAGCGGACAATCTCCCACTTTATTTTGTCAAGACCCCATTCTACTGTGCTTTTCGCTGCCAACCTGAGGCTGCACAACCCTCAGGGAAGGCTGCTCTCTCTGGACTCTGGTAAATCTGCAGACCAGAGCAGCACTTTCAAGTGGACCAGCAGATGGTGTACTAGTTAGTGAACAAAGTACTAGTTAGCGAACGAGTGGCTGCCTTGGAGCCCTGGTCAGACTTACCGGCAACAGGCGGCTGCGACATCTGGCCTTCAGCTGAGGTCTGAAGTTTTTAGAGTCCCTAGGTGAGCCCACTGCAAGTCACTTCTTCTGACTAAAGTGTCCACCTTTGGCAGCCTGTTGTGGTTTCTCAGAAGTGGGGAGGCCACGGGCCTTCTAGGGCGTGGGTAACTGGGACACCTCCCCTCCCTCTCAGCTTGCCCGCCTACAGCTGGCCACAGGGACTGGCCCAGGAGGTGACTGATGCTTAGTGAGAAAGTGCTCGAGAGAGCAATTTTGCAGGAGACTTCCTGTTTAGGGAGGTAACCTCACTGCAGTAATTAGTGGCTCAGACTCCAGTGCCTTTGGTACAGGAATTGAGGCAGGATGGCAAGCCAAAGCCAGGATGCATAAAACGAATAAATGTCATCCAACATAAAGGAGAGGGCGGGCAGAGACACCGAGACCCTTCCAGGTCCAAAGCAAGCATAATGGTTACAGAAAGGAGCAACTGATCAATTTCTCAGCGGGTAATCCATTGCAGTCACCATGGCTGCCACCACTGGCTTTGAGATAAGTCTCTCAGCATCTTGTGCTGATAGAGGAGGCGTCTCTGATACTGTGTGCCAGACAGTGCCCATAGCAGAAAGATGACGACAGACAGACAGCTCTATAGGCAGAAGACCATTTTGTGGGAAACGGTAGATAAAGGCATCCGCCCTCCCGCCTGCTGCTGGTGGCTTACCGCTGAGTTCCAAGCCTGCAAGGGCAGCAGAGTTCACAAAACTTGTATATGGTGGAAGGGAACTGTGCTAGCTGGGCTTGTGCACAGGCGTATCTTCAACCTGTCAGAACTGTTGATCTTGCAGCCTAATGAAGTCTGTTGACAAAAAGCACACATCCCCACCTGTGGCTTTATAAGGACGAATAACCACAGCAAGGCCATACTCCTGACTGGTGGTCTGCTATGCTATGCCTGTCCCTAGCGGTTAAGCCTCCCGGTGGGGCAGGGCTAGTCTCTGGATCTCAGCACAGGCCAATACAGAGACTGGTTCTGTATTCTCTTCCTTCTGTGCCCTGACCTGTGGTGACTGCCCTGTACTTGGCCTGTTACTTGCACCGGAGCTTTAACATGTTCCTGACCCACGCAAATCCCCCTTCTTTGGAGATCCAACCATGCTGTTGGATACTTAAGGCACTTGCCAGCTCCTGGAGCCCTAGGCAACATTTGCCCACTCGGAATTAACAAGTCAGGCTGGGTCAGCAGCTGGCAGCTGTACGCAGGCAGCACCCCTGAATATGAACTTGAGTTCAACCACATGCAAACAGTGTGACCTTGGCCGGCTTCTTTGCCACACTGAGGGTCTCATGTAGACCAGGTTGGCCTTAGACTCCCTGTGTTGTAAAGAGTAGCCTTGAACTCTTAACCCTCAACCTTCTACCTCCTATGTGCTAGGATCACAGAGATACTCCTCATGTGCAGTGTATGTGGGTCTTTGGCTGGAGCCCAGGGCTTCATACATGCTAAGCAAGCACTCTGCCAGCTGAGCCACATCCCCATGGTTCCCTCTATGCTTTGATCATTAAAAGAAAGCAATGACTATGAGAGCCCTTAAAGGAACAAGTTATTCAGGTACTATTGTTTGTATGTGTCTGCCTAGTGTCTGGATCTGCCCTCTATTGCTGGGGGTATCGCATTATCCCTGGACAGCATCAGCTGAGGACAGAAACCCAAGCATCTCCCATAGTCTGTCCCTCTGAGCTGTGCTCTCTTGAGGCTGGAAGATGTCTGTGGGACCAGTGGGACTCAAGGAGAGCCCCCATCACCAGTGGGCCCCCAGAATCACCTGGAGAGATGCGGAGCAGGATTTGGGGGCGGAATTCCTGAGTCAGTACATGGGCCCTTAGCATACTGTGTCTCAGTCAAGGTTGCTGGGTGAGCACCAGGTCCCCTTGGAGTGACTGCTCTGAGTGGAGGGGACACTTCCCTGGGGAGAGGTGGATGCGGGGAGGGGAACACCTGCTGGGTGGAGCGGAAAGGAGCTAACAAACTCTTTCAGGTTCCTGAGGGTTCCACCTGCTCCCATGGGGCTTTTCTTGTGGAGACCCTGAAAACAGAGAGGTGCATTGTGGTCTCCACCTCCAGCCAGAGCTGGCTTTCCAGAATGTCACCCCCAGCCCAGTCAAGATCCCTGACAACTAGGCTCCTTCCCTTCCAGATCTGGCCAGTCTGAGGCCATCTCTCCAAGGACCAGCCAGAGGACAGTGACAGTCTTGGTGGGAGGCGGTATCGAATTGCTGGGCACAACCACTGCTTTCCAGTATGCCTCTGACCCTTGCGCAGGCATGGCTGCTCACCCAAATAACCTAACATAGGCTCCTTGTCATAGCCTAGACTGTCTGGGTCAACTCCACCAGGAGGGCCCGGATCACAGCCACCTAGAACAAGTTTGCCCTCAGAGATATTCAGCTTCACTGCTGGGGTCCTGTCACCTCCCGAAGCCTACCAGGAATAATGACAGACCTCTTCCCCGACAGCCAGACAGCCACCGCACACATATCAGGTGCCTAGGGTATGGGGGAGCGGGAGCCACTATTCAGAGCCTGCTCCCCAGCCCCAGGAAGGCCTTGCTGACGTCACATGACCTTGGACAGCCCACTCCACCCTTCCCTGAACTTCTTATTTCTATACATTTGTGCCTTGGGCTAGTGTGATGCTCTTGGCTCCGAAAGAAGCAATTGGAGCCTGGGAGCAGCTCAGCCCAAGAGCACTTGACCAGCATGTTCTAGCTCTGTGTTCAGTTCCCAGCATGGAAATATTGCCTAAACACCAGGCTGCTGGCATGGAGTGGACGGCAGACCTGACTATGGAACAGTGATGTTCACAGTTGCTCCTATGGGTGACCAAGGTGATAGGTAAGGACGAGTTGCTTGGGGAGGGAGGGGCTCTCGGGGTACAATGCTTTTACTCTGCAGGGGTACCTGGACAGTGGTCTACCCAAAACAGTGCCCTGGAGAGCTAGGAGAGAGGCCTTTTCTTTACCTGTACTCAGAAATACAGAGGGGACCATGAGTGTGGGAGTGTAACATATGGGAGTCCTACCCCTGCTGTCTGAGTGCGCGGCACCAAGTTAGTGCTCTGTAAATGTTAATTGATGAATCATGGATGAAGCAGGATTTGGACAGGCATAGAGTGAGTGGTAAGGGTTCTCTGGGGTTGTAAGAAGAGGTTGGAGGCCGGGCGTGGTGGTCTGTAATCCCAGCACTCAAGAAGGTAGAGGCAGGTGGATCTCTGTGAGTTCAGGGCCAGCCTGGTCTACAAAGCAAGTCCAGGCTAGTCTGCCCTTGGAAACGGCTCATGGTTGGGAGGACAAGACCATTGCTTGGTTCTGGCTCCGGTAACTGCTTAGGATCAAGGACTGGCATCTCAGGCGGGATGGCACCGGCTCGTGGCAGGGCAAGGACGGGAAGGGAGCTGAGCTGCAGTGCACCCTGAGAGGCTGAGTGGGACAGAGAGTAGGCCCCGCTTGAGGGGAGCCAACCAGGAAAAGCTGATTTCCTGACTGGCTACTTGCACCTCATGCGAGGATCCCAACCCCCTCATACCCTTCACAACCTCACAGATTAGAATGGGGTTTCATGGGTGGGGCAGGAGCAGGGAACAGGCACATGGGTTGAGAAGACAGCTCGGCAGGTAAGACGCTTCCTGCACAAGCCCAGTGACCTGATGACTACATAAAGGCAGAAAGGGAGAACCACAAGGTCTCCCACGTTGTCCTCTGACCTCCACAGGTGTGCCACGGCACGCACAGGTCTTCACAGATTAGGAAACAGAGGCACACATCTGTTTCTTCCCAAAGGAGGAAAGAAGCCAAATGTGGGCTCTAAGGGACAAATCCTCCATTTAAATCCAGAGGCTCTATTCCTGGGGCAGGTGCTAGAGAGAGATTTCATAGAGTACTTAAGGTACTCAGCCCTTGCCTGCCCAACCCAGCAAGTCCTGACCACTCTGCAGGGTAGGGAAGGCAGCAAGAGGCAGATCTTGTTTCAGTTGGAAGGCAGAGAACCCAAGTCCCGGAAGGCCTTCCACCCTTGCCCCAGCCTATTAAGGTTTCAGTTTGCAGACAGCAGGAAGCACAGACTGGACAGACACAGGTGCCCAGACTCTCAGGAAGGGTTCTGGGGTCAGCCCTGTCACAGAGAAGGGGGATCCCAGGGTCCACTCTGGGCCCCAGTGGTCTTTAGAGAGCAGGGGCCTAGAAGATCCAGTCAGATGAATGCTCGAATCTGACACAGGGGAATAACTTGGTTGATAAACCTCTTGCCTTACAAGTGTGAGGACCCGAGTCCCACCCCCAGAAGCCATATGAAAAAGCTGAGCACATAGTGGTGCACACTTGTAATCACAGAGATGGGGGCAGCAGACGAAAACAGGCAGCTCCCTGGGGCTCACAGGCCAGCCAGCCAAGGTGAACTGGCAAGTCCCAGAGCTGCGAGAGAGCCGGTCTTGAAAAGATGAATAGCTTCTGAGGAATGACACCTGAGGTTGACCTCTGGTCTTCATAATCATGTGAGCATGCACATGCACACCTGCACACACGCACACACACACACACACACACACTTATACACACGCCCAACATAGACATGAACAGAAATCCATAACATTAATATTCAAAGTCTCGGGAGCAGAGTGAGGGAGCTGATCCTTAACAGTCTCCAACGACTCGGAGTTGCTTACAGTTAATGCCCGTGGGCAGCACGTCCTCTATTTTATGGGGGTATAGCGCCTAAAGCCCCAGCCACGTTCAGAGAGCCAGAAGACTCCAGTGTCGCCTGAGAGTCAGACTGGCTGTTTGCCGCCTTACAAAACCAGACTCATCCCACCCATGGTGAGGGTGTGTGGCTTCGGACTTTGATCAAGAACTTTCACTTTTTAACACCCCCGAAACCCTGCCCAGCACTCTGTCTCTGATAAGGCCAAGGAAGAAAGAACCACGAGACAAGCACAGAAGACAGGCCAGGCCAGGAATCTATCTGCCTCGTGTCTTCCGGCTAGAGAGATACAAGCTTAAGCCTAGAGGACCTCGGTAAGCTTGGGGTGGTCTGATCAAACTCCAGGTGACCAGTTGGGCCAGCCTGAGTTTCCCAGCTGGCTCTGAGGCTAGTAGCATCCCATGTCAATCCCATTCTAAGGCCTCTGTCAGAAAGCCTTCCTGTCCCTACTACTTCCCCCAGGGACACTGCCTGCCCCTTCCATCTCTCTATCCCTCAGACATTGATTAAACATTTGCTTCCTGCCAACACCTTTGCAGACCACTGGTGAAGGAGATGAGTAAGACAGACGGACCCACAGCTGGGCCCTCCACAGGCTCCCGGACTGGTTCAGTTGGCTGCCCAGGGGGCCTCTGGGTTGGGGGAGGGGTGTCTGTGTTTTTACCAGCCTTTGCAGGGGCTGGGGAGATGGTTCAGTCAGTGAAGTGTTTTCTATGCAAGCATAAGGAAATGAGTCCGGGCTGCCTAGAACTCAGACGAAAAGCTACTGTCCTCCAGCACGCTTGTAATGGTCGCCTTAGGGAGGTGGAGACAGGAGGCTTCCCTGGGCTTGCTGGCTAGACAGCTCAGCCAGTTGGTGGGCTCCAGGTTCCGTGGTGATCCCATCTCTTAAGATGTGCAAATCATTAAAGGAAGACACCCACCATGCGCTTCTGCCTCCACATGGACACAGCCAGCCCTTGCAGTGGCTTGAGGAGGCATACATACCCTTTCGTCTTGGGGGCAGCATGGCCGCCCTAGGGCTGCAGTCATTGGGCTATCCAGATATTCTGAGGACCCGGTCTGCTTCACATTCTAGAAGGCCCCTTTGTGGGGAAAGTCTGAAACTTCTACGACTTGCTACCTGTGTGTCCTTTTGAAACATCAGGGATCTTGAAGTCTCAGCCTTCCCCTGAATAACAACGGAGAAGAACGGGGTTTCCTAGCTGCCAGGATTCACTGGACTAGGATGTGCATACCCCTGCAAGCAGTCTGGCACACGTATAAGCGCCTGAGACATGCTGACTGCTAATTATATCATAGCAGCACCCTGCTGGACAGATGTACCTCCCTAGGGCACTTCACAAACCCCAACTTCTGGAACCTATTTCAGAGGTAGCTATAAACACCTGTTTTAGACTTCTTGGTGCCCTGTACCTCCCCCGCCCCCGCCCCGCTGCCCCCACCAGCACAAGATGCCTTTTCACCCAAACAGCCTAGTCCCCAACCTCCACTTTATCTAACTAGAGTGACCAAAGTTACCGCTATGCTCCTGCCGGCAGCCTGCTCCCAGATTTCAGAGGGCAGGAGGAAGAACTTTCAAGGGCTACTGCTCTGCGAGCAGAGGCGGGCACTGAGCAAACCTGCCAATTGGGTACTAAGTACTTCCTTCCCTGAAACACGCGGAGCGGAGCACGTGGGACCCATGGTAGTTCAGGGCTGCCCGGAGGGTGGCTGACAAGTGCAACGCGGGCTCCGGACGGGCGCCTGCTTTCCCCTTGTCTGTGGCCACCCCGCTGGGATCTTCTGCCACCAGGCTCACGTGGCTTGGTTTTAGGGGGACGAGGTTTCCCGACCAGTAGCGCTTTCTCAGGGTGCGTCAGAGCTGGCGCGCGACAGGGGTCCCGGGGACAGCGCACAGCCTAAGGCACGCGAGCCCGGAGAGGGTCACTCACCTCAGTGGCCAGCCGCTAGCAGAGAGTCTTGGCAGCTGCAGGTCGCCGGCGGAGGCGGTGGCTCAGCCCCAGGCCCCTCCTTTCCTTGCGCCCCGCCCGCCATGGGGCCGGACCTGGCAGGGTAGTGGCCGCCCGCCAGCTTGCTGCCTTTTATCCAGCAGTGCCACCCCTCCTGGCCTCAATCGCGGTCCCCGCCCTGCACTTACAAGTGGAGGAAGCCACCAGCCACCATCCCCCCCTCTCTGTTCCCCTGGGGAGTCTCAGAGGCAGTCTTGTCATTTCCTGGTCTGCCCACAGGCTGTGAGCAGAACCGACCACCCCGACAAGGAGGAGCAGGGAGTGGGAAGACGTGGTGACCTCTGCCTGCCTCCCACACTCGAAGAACACTCCAAATCCAAGTGCAGTTTATGATCAAGGTCAAAGTGGTTATTTGGGGGAGCAGACTAGGTGGACAGAGCCCAAGGTGACAAGTGGGGGTGGGTTTCTTCCCTCTTATGCTGTGAAAGTAGGTCTCTCCTATCTCTAACAAGGGTGCACAGGCTTGCAAATACGATGGAGTACCGGTGTGTGTGTGGAGGGGGAGGGGGGCGACTGTAGCTGGATCACATCTGCATCTCCTGCCCTCTTTAGGGATGACTTTTGACCTGCCCTCCGAAGTCTGCAGGTTTCAAGGGTTTTGTGGTGAGCTCCATCTTGGCTCCTTGGGAACTACTGGCTAAGTTAGAACCATACACACACTACTTCTGAGTTCCAAGATGCCACCCTGCCCTGACAAAGGTGTCCCCTGCCCTGGGACACTGCCTAATGCTGTCCCCCACCCCAGCGCCACCGGCTTTGTTGTGCTGTAGGGCACAGCACAAAGATGTCCTTTCAGACTTATGCTATGGTCTTACCAACCTGCTACTGATGACCCCTGCGGCATTGCCTTCTACTCAGCTTATGGGAAATGGGAGTGTGGCTTTTCTGACTCATGGGACTCATGAGCCTCTTTCTAGACTATTCCTAGAGGTCAGAAGAAGGATTTTCCATTAAGCAGCTTTGCAGTGTGTGTGGGAGAGCGGGGGACTTGTAAAGGTGTTGGTAGATGTCTCTCTCTCTCTCTCTCTCTCTCTCTCTCTCTCTCTCTCTCTCTCTCTCTCTGTGTGTGTGTGTGTGTGTGTGCATAAGTGAGGATGTATGTGTATGAGGGCCAGAGGTCAATGTTAGGTCTTTTCCTTAATTGCTTCTCCACTTTGTTTTTCGCGGCAGTGTCCCTCACAGAACCTGAGCTCACTGGCACTGCTAGGCTAGGCTAGGCTGGCTGGCAAACCCTGGGGACTGGGATTGCAAGCATCCTGTGCTGGCTCTCTACATGAGTGCTGGCAAGTGGAACTCAGATCTTCACATTTGTGTGGCAACCCTTTACCAATGGAGCCATCTCCCTAGCCCCTTGTTTTGTTTTGTTCTTTATCATTTTATTTTTTGGTCTGTTTTGTTTTTTGAGACAGGGTTTCTCTGTATAGCCTTGGCTGTCCTGGACTTGCTTTGTAGACCAGGCTGGCCTCGAACTCATGAAGATACGCCTGCCTCTGCCTCCAGAGTGCTGGGATTATAGGCATGGGCTACCATGCTCAACTTCCTTGTTTTGTTTTGAAAACAGCGCCTCCCTAAGTAGCCCAGACTGGCCTTGAACTTGCAGCAATCATCCTGCCCAGCTCCCCTCTGCAGGGATTACAGGTATGAAGCACCATACCTCAGCTGAAGTTACTTTGAGGAATTCTGAGAATCTTGTTTTCCAGGAAGCCCCAGGGTATTAGGGAAATAAAGATTTGGAGAGGCCAGCAGGATAAGAGGCTGGGCCTCAGGAATGGCCCTAAACCACATGCTTAAAGGCATCCTGGGAGAACCACCAAGATGGCTCAGAGAGTAAAGGCTGCTCCCATCAAACCTGAGTTCAATCCCCGGAGGCCCACAAGTGAAAAGAGAGAACCAACTTCCAAACGTTGTCCTCTGACCTCTGACCTCTGACCTCCCACCTCCGTATGTGTACTGTTCGAGCTTGTGTACACACACAATAAATGATTTTTTTTCTTAAAGGTACAGTGGGATGAAGAAGCAGAGTTCCCCACTGTCTGTGGAGGAAATGCTGCTTTTAGGGGTTTCCCTGCGCTCGCCGTAGCCCACAGCTCACATGAGTATCTTGAACTTTCTCTTGGGTAGGGGCTTCCTTTATTGATCCACTGTGCCTCCCCGCCAGCTCTCTATTCTGTCTGCCCCAGGACCTAGACCCTCTCTACCTCATTAAAGGATCCCATTGATCAAATCTGCCCCAGCAAACACATCTCAGAGTTCCTGGGGGTCTGTCTTTCTTTCTTTCTTTCTTTCTTTCTTTCTTTCTTTCTTTCTTTCTTTCTTTCTTTTTTCAAGACAGGTCTCTCTGTGTTAGCCTTGGCTGTCCTGGCTTTGTAGACCAGACTCACAATGATCTGACTGCCTCTGCCTCCCGAGTGCTGGGATTAAAGGCCTGCATCACCACGCCCAGGCCCTGGGGCCATTCTTAAAGGTTCTTTACCCATTCAGGCTAGAATGCCCCAAGGTGTCATGCAGTGTTCCAAGGACTAGGCAAAGCGCCAGGGCTGGCAAGAACCAGTGCTTGGAGCACTGTGATGGCCCTGGCATGCTGCCCACACAGATCTTGAAAATCTGTCTAGGGAAGTTGAGGAGACAGACGGCTCAGTCAGTAAAGTGTTTGCTTGCCTCATACGCATGGGGACCTGAGTTTGACCCCTGAGAATTTACAGCTTGCAATCCCACTACTGATGCGGCAGAGACGGCGGATCATTGGACAGCCTACTTGGTGAGCCCCAGGCCAGTGAGAGACCTTGCCTCAAAAACCAAGGTGGATGACATCCCGTGGAACAACACTCAAGGCTGACCTCCAGCCTCCATATGGAAGCACATACATGTACACATGCATCTACACATGTGTGCATGGACACATATACAAAGATTCTGCCTGTGAGGGCTCCTGGCTGCTCTGCTGTCCTGTGTACCCAGCAGCACTGGAACATGGCAGGTACAGCGTAAGTTAAGGCACTCACACACAGTGTCTGCACGTTCAGTTCTGAGCAGTCTATTTCTAGAGACCTTGAGGCAGCTGTTTTACTTAAAGATAAGGCTAGCCCTTTGGCTAAGAGCATCCAAGTAGAAAACCTAGATTCATCTTCTATTTGGCCCAGCGAGGAATGGGATATTTCTTGCTTTTGTATTCTTGGATTGGACTCCCACTTATAATGAGGAGAGAGTGCATCTGCCTCTGTGCACAAAATAAATACTCTGCTTGCCTATTAAAGCCACAGGAATCCATAGTGTATTCTGGCAGCCACAGGGAAGAGCCAGGCCACTTGACTCTGGTCCTGTCTGACTGAGTGGGATGGGCTGTGGTCCCAGGGAATATCCTATTCTCCAACTGTGCTCTGTCTCAACTACGCCAGGCACCTGGAGACTCCCCCATGCTTTGGCAGTGTGGGGTGGGGTGGGGGCTGTTCGCATCTATATGGGAGGAAAACTGCCTTGGATGGAGGATGATCCAGAAAAGTCAGGAATTCTTTGCTATTATCATAACCCAGTGGTTAAAGTCCATCTTAGCCACACCCAGAGAACTGAGTCAAGTAGGTGAGGGGGACTGGTCCTTGAGGCTAGTTGGCCTTGGAATCGAAGGCATAGAGTTCTTATTGTGAGCTAGTATGGTGTATCACTCGGTACGGTAAGATGTAGCTTTTGAGACACTGGGCAGCACACTGAGTATCCTGCCAACCCCTTGCCCCTTGATTACTGCCCTGCTATGGCATAAAGTTACCTCTTTCTATTCCTCTACTTTTTTTTAGACAAAGTCTCATGTATCTCAAGCTGGCCTTGAACCCACTGTATGGCCCAAGGTACTCCCTGGTACAATTTTGTTTTGTTTTGTTTTGTTTTGTTTTTGAGAAAGAGTTTCTCTGTGTAGCCTTGGCTAGTATGGACTCACTTTGTAGACCAGGAGGCCTTGAACTCACAGAGATCTGTCTGCCTCTCCAAGTGCTGGGATTACAGGTGTGCGCTACCATGCCCAGTTACGTACAGACATTTTTTTCAAAGAACTTAAGAGTGAGGAAAAGTTCCTTTTTCTCCCCTATAACATTATCTCTTAATATGAAATATCAATATTTCCCTAATAATTAAAAACATGGCAATAAATAGTCAGGTGTGGTGGCACTTGCCTTTAATCTAGCCCCCCCCCCCACCCCCATGCCATGCACACAATCAATCAGTCAATATTTATTTACTTAAAAAAATTCCCTGTGTGTGTGTGTGTGTGTGTGGAAATTCCCCATGAACCAAACAGACTTAGTCTACTACTGAATTTCTAAAAATATGGCCTAAATGACTCCATCCTTCAGACTCAGACACCCAATACGCGTTAAACAAAGCTTCAGGGAAGAAAGCGGTTGTAGCATAATGCCTTCTTTCTGAGAGGAGCATCACATAGAAGTCAGGGTCAGGCTTCTGACAATGCTATCTGTATTGTTACTATGAGCTCCACAGGTAAGCGTCTCACTAGAGCCATGCAAGCTACCTTTAGGTCAAGCTCACTCTGTAAGCAATCAATACCCTGGCAGTCACTTTCTCCTTGCTGGGAGACAGCTTAGTAAGTAAAGTTCTTGATATGCAAGCAGAGGACCAGAATTAGGTCTTCCTGTACACACACAAAGCCAGATTTGGAGGTACACGCAGCTCCGGGGAGGCAGAGACCGATGACATGGGATACACCAGCCAGCCAGTCTAGCTAATCCAATGAGCTCCAGGCCAAGGCACCCGCTCTTAAAAAAGTAAGATGGATGGCACTTGAGGCTGACTCTTCTTGTACACACACACACACACACACACACACACACACACACACACACACAGAGAGAGAGAGAGAGAGAGAGAGAGACAGAGAGACAGAGACACACACATACAGACACATGGACACACACAGAGACAAACACACACACACATGCACGTACGCACACATGCACACACCAGGCACGAATCTACACAAGCACAAGAAGAAAAAAAAAAAAACAGGGTGCACTTGTTTGGAGGAAGCATGCCTAATGGGCTTCCAGGGTTTCTTAGAAAGGAACCCTAGCAGCTGGGATCAGTGCAAGCCGGGGAGAGTTGGCTAGGATACTTACTGTGCTTCTGCCATGTCCCGCTTCCTCCCTGCCACACAGACCGCAGCTCATCAGGTCTAGAGTAGGCTGCACTGCCCTCCTTCTCTGGTGACTTGCCACAGCTCTGTGAGAGGGTGGTGGGGCCAGAGCCCTGTTGCCCGTGGGCCTCGGCAGCCATTTCTCTGTGTGCTGCTCTTCTGTAGCTGGAGCCCCCCAGGCTTGGTGGTTGGAGCTCACTACAGCACTGGATCAATGGTGAGCAATGTAAACCAAGCTCCAGGCAAACAGGTCACAGCCCCGCCCAGGCGCCCCCCCCCCCCCCCCCCCCCGTGGGATGTGGAGGGTGCGGGTCAATGACCTCAGGCCATCTGCAAGCACACCGAGGTCAAAGGTGGACACCAAGCCTCTAGTGTGAAGGTTGAGATTCCCCTTGCCCTGTTGGTCACTACTTCCTGAGATTTGGTCCTGCCAAAGGAGGAGAGAGAAAGAAAGTGACAGTTGCTGAGCTGGTAATGGTGTCACTTTGAGAACTCTGCAAAATGAATGCACCAGAGCTGGGTGGGCACAGGCACCCGCCTTTAATCCTAGCCCTCGGAGTTGGAGGCAGGCAGATCTCTGTGAGGTCCAGGCCAGTCACTGCTACACAGTGAGACCTTGTCTGTCAAAACAAAACAAAGAAGAATAGACCAAGGCCAATGAGAAAACTCAGAGGGTGACTGCTGTCAAGTCGAGCCTGACAACTCCATCTCTGGGACCAACAAGAAGGAAAGAACCATCTCCCTCAGGCTGTCCTCTGACCTCCACACTTGCACCTCCACACATTTACAGAGTAAATAAACAAAGGTAATAAAAATGTTAACGTAATAACAAATTTAAGAGCAAAAGAACAGATCAGGCCCATCTTTCAGATAACAGAGGGCCTCACCATTATAGAGCGAGATGTGGCCTACCTGGGATTTAAACCAGCTTCCTCTGAACCCTGGATCACCTTGGCTGCCCCTTCCCCGGTAGAGGACTCCAGTGTGCAGTGGCCTCCTCTCCCTTCGAGACTCCTTTTGCGCAAGGTCTGAGATAGAGTGTGAGGCCTCTCAGGGGTGATGCACGCTGGATGACTGGGAGGAGATAAAGCTCACCCGAAGGGGCCTCACCACACCCCCCCACCATGCTGAGGGAGGGCTCAGCAGCTGTCCACAACCTCACAACAAGATGGCAGCTCCATGCTTCAACTCCCCAGAACCACCTAGGGACCAGGTCAGTGCATGGAATATCAGGTAAGTCGCTAGGAGTGGTCCTGCCTGGTGTCATAGACTCTACAGATACCCACACTAGCAGGCCATGTTTCTGAACCATCTTGAGACTTGGATCCCCCCCCCCACACACAGGAGAAGCCAAAGCCTGAAAAGATAAAGGCAATGGCGGCCTGTGACCTGCTGTGTGCATGGCTGTATGTCCTAAGCAGTCAGGTTGGGGTCTCTAGAGAAGGGGAGGAGCAAGGAGGGTCCCTTTAGAGTCCTCCATGAGTATAGAACATGTGCGGCCTTCACTCCTCAGGGCTGAGGTCCCAGATGTCCTTTGTTGCGCTAGCTTTGGCTGGATGGTGCAGTCTTCACTCAGGTCCTCACGCATGAATCATCTTCTCAGGCACTCACAGACTCTTCACGGGCCAACTAGAGGTCCCCAAGGTCCTGGTGTTGGAGACACCCCACTGCGGTGAAAGGTGCTGGAAAGGCTCCACCCTGTGACTGGCTGGGGGATCTTAGTGGTTCTATAGCCCTCCAGGCAGGTGTGAAAATATTCTTTTTTTTTTCTTCCCTCGAGATAGGGCTTCTCTGTGTAGCCTTGGCTGTCCTGGAGTCACTTTGTAGACCAGGCTGGCCTTGAAATCACATCGATCTGCCTGTCTTTGCCTCCCGAGTGCTGGGATTAAAGGCGTGCACCACTACGCCCTGCTTAATTCTTAAGAGAACCTTTAGCTATAAAACTATTGAAACAAAGGAGTCCAAGAAATGGGAATTGCCCCAGGAATCTCGTGCTGGGAGAAGGAAAAGCCTGAAGTCTGGTGGCCTTTGGGGGAACTAGTTTTGTGGAAAGAGATGTCCTACACTTCTGATACCACATCAGACCACCTCGGCCGGAGAGACTGACGCCCCCAACAGCCACCATAAGCAGGCCTACACCTTGACCAGGACAGCTCAGCTATGTACAGACTAGATGTGGCTGCGCCCACTTCAAACCAAGCAATAGGGATCTCTCACAGCTGTCCCTTCCACTTTTGGATTGCAGTTCATTCCAGATGTGGTCAAGCTGTCAACAAAGAGCCAGCTGCCCATACCACCAAAGTTCAACTCGGTGAACCAGTGACTCTTATTGGGGTACGTAGGCACTGTTCTATTGCTGCGACACCATGATATGAGAGAGAGAGAGAGAGAGAGAGAGAGAGAGAGAGAGAGAGAGAGAGAGAGAGAGAGAGAGAGAGAGAGAGACTGCTCACACAAGCGCCCATGCACATTGGTGAGCATGTGTGTAAAGGGCAGAAGACATCATTAGGTGTCACCCCGTAGCTGCTTGCAACCCTTTGTCTGTCTCTGGTTAACTGGACCGTGGTAGTTATCCACCCCTCAAGCGTCCAGGGGTCACCTGTCTCCATCTCCCATCTGGCTACTTCTAGGATCCCATATGTGCCCAGCTTTTTCTCTGAGTTATGGAAACCCAAACTCCTATCTTCACACTTACCCGGCAAGTGTTTTACTAACTGAGTCGTCTCCCAGTCGGTCCCGTGATGCCCCTTTCTGGAAGGCAGAGCTGCCTGAATGAGATGATACAAGACCCACAGGAACTAGAGAGCTTGTGCAGTTATGTAAATAGCATGCAAATGAAGCTGCCCTTAGGGTGGGTACCCGGGGATAGTGGCAGCTGGTTGGGGATGGGGTACCCCCTCGCTTTTCCTACTGACTTTGCCTTAAGCCTCTGAGGACCTTACAGGGACAGACCCACTGACTTCCTACTGCACCGTCCCTCTTCTCAGTGGGTTTCCGCAGGAGACAAACAGCAACTGTAGAGCAGCTACTGTGACTAGACTCCTCAGAGCAAGGACTCAGAGAGACAACAGAGGGACAACGTCAAGTACAGCCTTAGGCTCAGCATAGTCCTATTCAGGAGTGACCTCGTTTAATAAGAAGCGCTGTGGTGCTTGGAAAGATGGCTGTGGGTTTTCTTGTCCCATGGCTAGAAGTGGGGCGGTACCGCAACCATCTTACCCACACCTGGATGTCTGCTGGCTTGCCACATTAGGATACAGATGTGGTACGGTAATGGGCGTGTATGCCTCTGTGTGTGTGTGTGTGTGTGTGTGTGTGTGTGTGTGTGTGTGTGTGTATCAGTGCTAGAGTGGTGGCCTAGCATATGCAAGGCCCTGGGTTCCATCTGCAGCACCTGGGAAAGAATGAGAGAGGCACTGGAGGGAGAGAGGAAGAGGAAGGAAGGAAGGAATTAGATGTCGGAAACAGCTGATGTGCCAGCACGCAAAGCATATATACATGTGGCTACTGGGTCCCCTTAGATCCCCTATGATATAGTCTTTCTTACCCTATGGGAGGCCTAAGCCTGCTGAACACAGCAGTCTTGGACCCTTTCCATGCCAGCCCTGTGCTCGGCTCAGGGACTGTTTCTCATAAAGTGTGAAAACTTGCCATGGGAACCTTGAAGTCTGTTTTAGTTTGCTTTGTTTCTTGGGGGGAGGGAGGAAGCCCACGTTGGGCATGTGTGATAAATAAGTGCTTTACCCTTAGTTGTCTCTCTATTGAGACTGTTTGACTATACCTCAGGCTGACTTGGAAGTCACTGCGTAGCCCAGGCTAGCCATGAAGTTCATATTTTACTGCCTTAGCATCTCCGGAGCTGGGATTACTGATGTGTGCCGCCACGCCTGCCTGTTGACTGTTTGTAAGGCAGCCCTGCGTAGACGGAAAAAGGTGTCCCAAGGCAGCTGGAGCAGGTCGTCTGAATGCAGAGAAAGGGTTATTCACTTAGCTAGTCCCTGGGAAAGAGGCTAATGCTGGAGCTTGGAGCAGTCTTTAACTTGGGGAGGGAGGGCTCGTGGGGCCTGAAGACCTTGGCCTTGTAGACAGAAGAGTCACTGGCACTGGGGGCTGAGTGGCTACCTCCCTTCTCATGCCCACTTCCCTGTCAGGTGCAGAGAGTCGTGTGGGCACAGGTGGGAATGGAGTGGAACTCTGAAGCCAGGCTTGAGGTCTATGTGCTCAGTGCTACACACACACACACACACACACACACACACACACACACACACACACACACACACATACACACACACACATACACACACACACACACACACACACACACACACACACACACACACACTCAACTTCAGAGATATTTGGCTCAAAGTCATGACTGGTTGAGCCAGGAGGTGGTGTTGCACACTTTTAACCCCAGCACTTGGGAGGCAGAGGCAGGTAGATCGATGTGAGTTCAAGGCCAGCCTGGTCTACAAAGTGAGTCCAGGACAGCCAAGGCTACACAGAGAAACCCTGTCTCGAAAAACCAAAGGAAAAAAAAAAAGACAAAAACTAGTCATGACTGGCTGGTTGAACAATCAGGGATCTGATCCCTCTCCCTAGCAAGCAGGCATCTTGGGCCTCGCTGGAGAGACCTTGTCTCAGGGACCACCTACATCATGAGACACCAGTGGCCGGATCTGCAGCTGGAGGAAGGCTGCTTCTTAGAAGGCCCTGGAGACAGTTCTTTTGGGGAGACACTCCTAAATACACTGGAGAGGTGAGGCGGACGTGTACTGGGAAAGAAGGTGAACTCTGAGGCAGGTAATAAGGCTGTAGCCCTCCTTACAGGAAGGAAGAAATCCTAAAGAGCCTCTTTGCCTATCAGACTGAGGAAGAAAGGGACCCAGAGAAGTTAGCACTCCCCGGGAATCTCATGCTGGGGAAAGGCAAAGGCAGGGGCCCCCCATGGTACCACCAAGGAAGCTTGTCTCTTGGAAAGAGATTCCAGACTGTCCTCATAACAAATTTGAGGGAGAGACTGGAGCCAAGACATGATGGGGCAGTGATGAATAGGACCCCACCTTGACCATGGGGCCATGGACACTTCTTGCTCTCTGCTTAAAGCTAAAGTTCACTTGTGTACTGACCATGGACTCAGGGGTCACTGGACCTTCTTGCTGTTCTTTCCACTGTGGCCACAGTGAACAAATCTCCGTTCTCTGCTTTTCACTCTTAGCCTTCTAATTGGCTTATTGTGGGTAAATAGCCAAAGCTAGTTTGCGAGGACTGTGGAGGCCCACGTTCTTAGATATCAGTATCAACAAAAGTGAGTGCTGCAGGGGGGACACAGGGTGGGGGGCTCAGAGACCCACAAGCCTCCGCTCTGATATGTCCCTAGGATCAGCTAGCCACAGTGTGGTGGGATAATACTGAGTGAGTCCAGGATGCTGGTGGCCAAGGAAAAACCAGAGCTGGCCAAAGGCAAGGACCATTGCAGCAGCATGAGGTGGGGGCGGGGTGGGGTGGGGTCCCCAGGTCAGCAGTGGGGCTCTTCTGTAGGCAAGGTCTGAGTACAGAGGAGCTCACACAGCCATGGGTGATTGCAAGGTTAGCTCTCTCCAAGTGTACCACTTCCCAGGGAGCAGGTAGAGCCATGGATGCTCGTGCTGTGGAGGCAGTAGAGACACTGGACTCCAGAGCAAAGTCAGGAGTTCCTGCCATCAAGCGATCCAGAGATGAAGGCAGCCTGGAGAGCAGGGCTGTCCTCGGTTTCCTGCCTCAGTAAGGCAGTGTTGGGGGAGCATGGATGGAGGCTTTCCTCACCTCTCAGAACCATTAGCAAGACAAGTGGCCATTGGCAGTTGACCACACTCCTTGTACTAGGTCTTGGAGAAAGGAGTCAAAGCTCAGTGCTCATAGAACAATGTGACGCAAGCTGCACACATGAGGCAGCCCAAGTTTAGTGCCTTTTGGAAAGGAAGAAAAACAACGAGCCTGCCCCACACAGGTTTTCTCACCAGTGTCTCTGGGCAGGCAGCCTGAAGACCGGTGTGTCTATGGGGTAGGGAAGGACCGGGAAACAGTATGTTCCTTACCTGAGGCTCTGAATTCTCACCTCAGGGATATTGTACCTGGTACTTACTCTGAAGTAAAGTCCACATTCACAAGTCAGCCTCCAAAAGCGCTCTCTCTCTCTCTCTCTCTCTCTCTCTCTCTCTCTCTCTCTCTCTCTCTCTCTCTCTGTGTGTGTGTGTGTGTGTGTGTTCACAAGTGTTTGTGTGTGAGAGTCCACATATGTATCCAGGTGTACATAAACATCCATGCATGTGGCAAGTAGAGGACCTGCTGCCAGGTGCAGCCCACCTGACTTTAAAAAAAAAATTATTTAATTAATGGATATGAGTGCTCTATCTGGATGTACACCTGCATGCCAGCAGAGGGCATCAGATCACATTACAGATGGTTGTGAGGCACCATGTGGCTGCCGGGAATTGAACTCGAGACCTCTGGAAGAGCAGACAGTGCTCTTAACCACTGAGCCATCTCTCCAGCCCACTTAGTGCAGACACTGGAGAAGTAGCTCAGTGGTTAAGAATTAAGAACACACACTGCTCTTGCAGAGGACCAGGGTCCACTCCCAGCACCCACATCAGACAGCTCACAATTACCTGTAACTCCAGCTACATGCGCGCACGCGCACTCGTGCACGCGTGTGCACACACACACACAGACAGTCACACACATATATACATAAATAAAAAATAATAACGAAAGAAAATACTTCAAACTGGCTGGGTGTAGTGGTGGATGCCTTTCCCAGCACTTGGGAGACTGAAGCAGGTGGCTCTCTGTGAATTTGAGGCCAGTC
Source organism: Acomys minous (assembly GCF_964271855.1). NCBI lineage: Eukaryota > Metazoa > Chordata > Mammalia > Rodentia > Muridae > Acomys > Acomys minous. The sequence continues at coordinate 68,783,075 of NC_140483.1, read as the reverse complement.
TGGTGTACAAAGTGATTTCCAGGAACCCTGTCTCAAAAAAAAAAAAAACAACAAAAAATTTCAACTTTTTTTTTTTGCTTTTATGTGTATAGGTGTCTTGCCTGTATATATGCCTGTGCAGTTCATGCGTACAGCGCCTGCAGAGGTCAGAGAGGATGTTGGATCCTCTGGAACTAGAGATACAGACAGTTGTGAACTGCCGTGTACTGGGAATGGACCCTGGGTCTTCTGAAAGAGCAGCAGTGCCTTTAGCTGCTGAGATATTCTTCTCCCGTCGCTGGCTGTTTCGGGATGTGATGTATAGATCACAGTGGTCTTGAACTCACAGAGATCTGCCTATTTCTGCTTCTCAGGTGCTGGGACTTAAGGTGTGTGCCACCGTGCCTGGCTTTATTTTGTATTTAAAATGATGATGATGATGATGATGATGATGATGATGATGATTGTTGGGGGGATGGCCTGATGTATTTTGATGCTAATTAATTACTGCTTGTTGTCTGTGTGACCCACCTTTTGCTTAATAAAAAAGCCATCCCACCTGGGCAGGGCAGGAGATAGGTGGGGCTAGGAGAGAGGGATCCTGGGAAGAAGAAAAGACAGACCACTACGAGAAGAAAGGAGAGAGAGCTGAAGGGAAGAGAGGAAGGCTGCTATGGGTTAGCTGGAGGAGAGGCATGTGGCCAGCGTGGATAGAGAATCCATCCCAGATAAAGAACATGAGCAAGTATTTGGGATTATGGATGGGAGGGAGCTTGATAGAAGTTATTAGAAGCAGATGGCATGGGATTGAGGCAGGGATCCCATGCCTGCCCCACTATGGGAGGTAGTTTAGAGGATTAATGTCTGCCCTGCCCCAGGTTAACTAAGGCTATTTTAAAATATAACAAGTGTCAATGTCTTGATTGATTGCTAGCCGGGCCTACAGGTAATACAGATAATTAAAAAAAAAAACAATTGATGATGATGATTTTTTTAGATTATAGATATGTTGTGTTTGGGGGGTCTCTGTGCACATAGTACAGGTGCCCTCAGAGGCCAGGGTCTTTGTATCACCTGGAGATGGGGTTACAGGCAGTCTAGAGCTGTCTGCTCTGAGAGACGAGATCCTAATTTGGGGTCTCTGCCAGAGCATTACATACTCTTAGCCCCTGAGCCATCTCACAAAACCTAGCCACCATTTTTGAGACAAAACTATCTCAACGGTTTGGAGTTTATTAAGTAGATTAGATTGGTTGGTCACTAGCCCTGGGGATCCACCTATCTGCCTCCCCAACACTGAGATTACCATGCCTGGGGGCTTTGGGGACCAAACTAAGGTCCTCACACTTGCATGATAAGCATTTTATCAACCGAGGTTATCTCTTTATGCCCCAAAGTCTTCCTTAAGGAAGAAGCTTTGTCTTAAACACCCAGGCAGAGGACTGGAGACATGACCCAGCAGTTAAGAGTACTCGATGTTCAGGTAGAAGACCAGGGTTTGGTTCTTAGCACCTACATGGTGACTGACAACCAGCTGTAACTCCAGGCTTGGCGATCCAGTGCCCTTTTCTGGTTACTGTGATTACTGCACATAGGTGATGCTTTTGCACACAAGCAGGCAAAACACTCATTTATATAAAGTAAAATTTAATATGGTCTTTAAAGTGAAACAACAAAACAAAACACCCCAGGCCAGCACTGGGCTCCTCTCTAGTGAACCAATGTTCTGTGTTCATCATGGCTGACATCATAGCTGTGCAGGGGTTGGAAACCTTCCTTCCTGGAGGAGGAAGGCATGTAAGACTCAGGAAATAAACAGAATCTACAAGGCTTGAAAAGCTCTAAAAAGGTATAAGATTCACAAGGCCCCTCTCCAAGGTTGTATAAGCAGTGACATTTGCCACTGGGGGGGGGCTACTAGGGACCTGCCTCCAAGTCCTGTAGGGGCCCCACACTTGCTTTTTTTAATGAGTCATCACTCATGCTGCCACCCATGTTCCCTGTTAGATCAAGAAACTCATAAGTAACTGTTTACCATGCTCCTATATATAATCTCAGTAAATGCATACTTTTACCAAGATAGACATGGGTGCAATTGTCCCTTTGGCCTGTCCTGGCATTTTGTCTAGGGTTAATAGAAATTTATTCCTGTTTCCCTAGGAAAAGTTGCATGATAATTCCATTGTTAGAAGAGTTTCCAAGTTCTTTGGGTGGGTTGGTGTTTCCCTCCCAAAATGTACCCTGCCTACAAGATGTGCAAGGATAAAGATAGAGCAGAGATTGAGGGAATATCCAACCAATCCCTGAGCCATGGGAGAGAGCCAACCTCTGATACTATTAACATTATTATGCTGTGCTCCCAGACAGAAACTTAGCATAGCTGTCCTCTGAGAAGCTCCACCCAGCATCGGATCAAAACAGATGCTGAGACTCACAGCCAAACATTGGGTGGAGCATAGGGAGTCTTGTGCAAAAGTGGGGGGAAGGATAGAAGGACTTGGAGGTGACAGGAGCTCCACAAGAGAACCAACAGAGCCAACTAACCAGGACCCAGAGGAGACCTGTAAAGACTGAAACACCAACTAAAAACCATGCATGGACTGGACCTTGGCCCCCTCTACATATGTAGCCAATGGGCAGCTCAGTCTTCATGTGGGTCCTCTAGTAAGGGGCGCAAGAGCTGACTCTGACATGGACTCTGTTACTTGCTTTTTGATTAATTCCCCCTGGAGGGGGGCTGCCTTGCCAGGCCACATGGGAAGAGGATGTGCTCAGTCCTGGTGTGACTTGATGAGCTGGGGTGGGCTGTTGGTGGTGATTGGGCTCCCCTTCTCTGAGGAACGCAGGGGTGGGGTGAGGGGAAGAAAGAGGAAAGTGGGATAAGGAGGAGAGGAGGGAGGGGCTACCATCAGGATGTAAAGTGAATACATAAAATTAATTAATTAAAAAAAGAAGAGCTCGCAAATGCCTATTTCTCAGTTGAGAACACTTGTATTCCAATTATGTTTCTTATTTTATGGCAAGTAGCAGAAAAGCAAGTTGGGATTTTCTTTGACCTAAACATTCATTTACTCATTCAGTCAGTTAGTTTTGGCAGTGTTGGGAATGGAACCCTAGACCCTGCGCACACTAGGCAAGCACTGAAGCACTGAGCCCCAATGTTTATGTTTTAAATACTTCACACAATACTTGTTAAAAAAAATAAGCATATACACAAATAGCCTTTCAGGGGGCTGGAGTGGTGGCTCAGGGCTTCCAAGCACTTGATACTCTTCCAGAGGATCTGAGTTTAAGTCCCAGCACCACAGTGACTGCACGTACATCCCGGAGATCAGATGCTGTCTTCTGACCTCCACAGGCTCTTTCATGCACACACCGACACATCCTATCCTAACCTTAAGCCTTGCGATGCTTCTATGACGTCACCATCACCCTCGTCATTGGGATTCCCAACTGCTGCTACAGTTCCAAATAGACTTTGCATTGTTTAGGCAGTGCATCTAGGGAAATCTGGGGAGGGGGGGCGGGGATTAAAGAAACATGTAAATAAACAATTACATAGCCAGACGCACTAACTGAAAACAGGAAAGAAAAGAAAGTCAGAAACACCATAAAGTATACAAAGGTTCAAAATGAAACATACAAGTATAGAAATGATTTTAAGCCTTTAAACAGTATTTTAAAACCATCTTTTTTTCATGGAATCTCACTTGTTAATTGTTGGACTATTTCCTGAACAACTAGAGTTCTGCTGGGCAACTGCTTGCTTATACCAGGGTTCTCTAGAGGAGTAGAACTGAGAATGTACACACGCACGCGTGCACACACACACACACACACACACACACACACACACACACACACACGAAGTGTGCTTATTAGAGTGGCTGTGGTGAGGCTGGTCCAATAATGGTTCTTTTTCATTGAAAAGGCTAAGTACCCAGTAGCTGTTCAGTCCATGAGGCTGGCTGTCTCAGCTGGTCTTCAGTCTGTGTCGGAATCCCACAGTAGTAGGCTCTAATATCACTGGAGGGATGCCTCAGCGACAGGGGAGATAAAGTTGCCGGTGGGAGTGAGGGAAAGGAGGCAGAACCCAAAAACTCTCTTCTTCCATGCACTTTTACATGTGGGGCCACCAGAAGGCGTGGCCCAGACTCAGGGTCGGTCTTCCAACCTCTGATAATTCAATCAAGGAAATGCCCCAGGTGTGCCCCGCTGCTGTGGTTTTGCTTGATTCTAGCACACCCAGAATCAGGTTGACAAGCGAGATTAACCGTCACACCAACACCTGGAGGCAGTTCCTCTACTGTTTCCCTCCCCGTCCACCCTACACCAGGTCTCACATTAAGGTGCTTGGTCCAGGTGGAGTTGATTTTTGTACAGGGTGAGAGATAGGGTTCTAGTTTCATTCTTTTGCATGTGGATTTTCAGTTGTCCAGCACCGTTTGTTGCAGAGTCTATGTTTATTTCAACACGTATTGTAGCTTCATGGTGTTGCCGCCTGTTCTAATCTATTGATCTACAGGTCTGTTTTGGAGACAGAACCATGTTACCGTGGTTCTGAAGTATACCATGAAAATCAGGTATGGTGATGCCTCCACACTGTGTTTATTTTTTCCTCAGGGCTGCATTGGCTAGCTGGGGTCTTTTGTGCCTCTATATGCATTTTAGCTTTTTAAAAAAATAATTCTGCAAAGAATTAAATTAGCATATTGATGAACATTACATTGAACCTGTAGATTGGTTTTAATACTACAGCCAGTTCATACTATTAAAATTGCTCATCTAAAACATCAGTCCTAGAAAACATACATACAGGTGACATTATATGGACTCAATATATATTTGGGAATACGTATGCATGCACAAATACAAATATGCATGCAATAACAATAAAGAAAGGGAGCATGAATTTGAGGAGGGTGAGGAGAGGAACGTGGGACGATATGGAGTGAGGAAAGGGAAGGGAGGAACATTGTAACCAAAATTACAGGCTCAACAAATACGGTGCATGAAATTCGCAAAGGATTAATACAAAATTATTAAAAACAAACAAGAATTTCTAATCTAAGAACATGTAAAGTCTTTCCCCCTCTTAGTAGCTTCTTCAATTTCTATCATGTATTAAAATAAAACAGCAAAGAAGACAATCAAGTGAAGACACTGCTTAAAGAATTAGAGGAAAACTTCGTTAGCTTTATATCTGATGGAGGATTAATATCTATAATATAAAAATAACTGAAATTAAACACACACACACACACACACACACACACACACACACACACACACACACACACACACACACACTCAAAAACAGCAAACCAAACAACTCAACCAATAAGTTGGTTAAAAAATATGATTAGAAAAGTGTCAAGAGGCTGCAGAAATGGCCCCAAGAGCTCTGGCTGCTTTTCCAGAGGACGAAGGTGGCTTGCCTCCGCCGGTAACTCCAGTCCTATAGGATCGAGCGCCCTCTGCTGGCTTGCTCAGGCATTGCACACAGGTGCTACACAGACATATTCAGCCAAACATACATAAACTGGAAGTAAATAAGATCTCAAAAAATTTAAGAAGATAAAGTACAAATAGCCAATGAACTCAAGAAAAAAAGTTCAGTGTCATCAGCCACTAGAGAAATCCAAATAAAAACAACAATGACAGTTCATCCCACAGTAGTCAAAATGGCAGCCATTAAAAAAAAAAAGAAAGAAAGAAAAAAAAAAAGAATAAAGAAAAAAAGAAAAACAATGCTGGCAGGGATGTCAACAAACAAAAGGGAGGCCTTATTCACTGATGTTTGGGAAGTAAACCAGTCCTGTTATTATGGACACCAATATGAAGGTTCTAAAAACAACCTAAAAGTAAGTATGCCATATGATCCATCTACATCCTGGGTACCTACTCAAGAGACTGTAAATAGTTTATCCCAGATACTTGCATACCTATGTCTACTGCAGTACCATGGGCAGCAGCCAAGCTATAGAATTAATCCAAGTTGCCCATCAACATAGGGTACCATATAAAGAACATGAGGGATATATACACAGGTGTTCTTAGCTTTGAAGAAAAAACGAATTTATGTGGTCGTCTTAGTTTCTTTTCCTGTTACAGTGATAAAAGCAACTTAAGGGAGAAAGCGTTGATCTCAGCTCACTCTTCCAGGTTCGATCCACCCCAGTGGGGAAACCAAGGCAGCAGGAACCTGATCACATTGCACCTTCACCCAGGAGAAGAAAGCAAACAACGCGTGCATGTTAGGGCTCAGCCACGCCTCCACACGTAAATCCACACTCCGGGACCCCTGACCCAGCCAGTGGCCCCACTCACAAATACCCCAGTTAATGCATCCCACACGCTCCCCTGCAAGCACACACAGAGGCTGGTCTCCCGGGGCCTTCTAGTTCGGGAGTTACCACTTACAGTTAACTCGGTGGTTTGCCGTAAAAAGGATGAATTGTAGGTAATCGCATTAACGGGACCAAGCAAGTCTCATAAAGACAGACACAGCATGTGTCTTGATGAGGTTCTTTTTGCCATCGTGATCCAAGCTGGAGTTCTTTGGGAATTGGGAACCATGACTGAGAGATTGTCTTCGTCAGATTGCTTGTAGACAAGGCTGTTGGGAGCTGGCCACCCGAGTGAGTCAGCAAGTGGTGTTCCTGCATGGTCTCGACTTCGGTTCCTGGCGCCATGTTCCTGTCTTGAGTTCCTGCCCTGACTGCCCTCCCTGAAGGCCTATCGGCGGGAAGCTAAGATAAACCTTTTTCATTCCCGAGTTGCTTTTGGTCATGGTATTTATTATAGGAACAGGAAACAAACGAAGGGCGCATCTCTCCACTTGTGTGTCCTAGACATTATATAATCATACATGTGCCAATGACATGAAAGCAGAAGCCGTGTTGGTTAGGGCAGCAAAGGGCACTAATGAGGCAGGAAGAAATGTAAGGACTGTGCCGTGAACATGATCAGAGTGTATAGGTCACTGTCTTAGTTAGGGTGTCAGTGCTGTGCAGCGGCATCATGACCAAGGCCACTCTTTATAAAGGGCAGCATTTAACTGAGGCTGGCTTACACTTTCAGAAGCTCAGTGCATTATCATCATGGAGGGATGGACACAAGGCAGTGTGCAGGCAGGCATAAGTGCTGGGGGAGCTGGGAGTTCTACATCTTGGTTGCCTCATACAGCCCTCATTGCCTGAGTTGTAGGGGTAATTCCAGTCCCGCCTCTTCGTTTGCAAATGGTCATGCTTGAACTTTTCTGTTGGGTTGTTGGTCCCATGGGTGCGAGGTAAGTGTGGTCAAGCTTTGATCACAAGGGGCCTCATTCCTTTCTTGTATTGGGAGTGCTCATTGCCTGAGCTGTAGAGGTAATTCCAACCCCTCCCTCTTGTTTGCTTGTGCATGGTCAGGTTTGACCTTTTCTGTTGGGTTGTTTCTTTGTCACATGGGTATAAGGTAATGGGTTCAAGCTTTGGTCACGTGGTTACGGGATCTGACCTATTAAAATCAAAGTTTTAGGCGATACGGCTTTCTTTTATGATGCGTGCTGTGATGTGACTTTTGAAAATTTTTATTCTATCTCACTCACTACTTTTCAGGAAAGGTAAATGACTTCACTCCCTAAAGTTTCTATACTGAGCTGCAAGCAGCCTGTCCCCACGGGGTCTCACGGAGAGTTGCCCAGCTACTGCTTCTGAGTTGAAAGCCACTTCGAGGGCTCTTGACTGCTTGTCATCCACCACAATGTCAGACAAGAGCAGGAAATGACTGAGGCTGAAGATGCGAAAGGATTTGTGGTCAGCAGGGGTAGGAGATGTGCAGGGCAGGATCACACAGGTGGTGATAGAGGCGATAGAGGCGGCACAGTCCTGGCCCTTGGAACGCTCACCTTTCCTTACCTGGCTGAGGAGAAGACTAGAGGTACCTATTGGAGAGGCGGAACAACTTAGGGACTCCAGTTCCACAAGCAAATGTAATGGAGGAGGTTAAAACGGAAGTTCTTTTCTGTTGGTCTGACATGATGTCTTGCTTTGTGGCCCGATTGGCCCTGACCTAAGAGATCCTCCAGCTCCATAGAGAGTAGCTGGGACTCCAGGTACGTGAAACATTGAATATGAGTCTTTTCTAGCTAAGGCTGATGAACTTGTGCTTGAGACAAGGAATTCAGGTATTTTGTTATTGCTTTTTAATCTCTCCACCTGTAAGACTCTTATGCAAGTGTGCACTCCCACCAGCAATGAAGGAGTGTTTCCCTTTCTCCACATCCTCACTAGCGTGTGCTGTCATTTGAGTTTTTGTTCTTAGCCATTCTGATGGGTGTAAGATGGAATCTCAGAGTCGTTTTGATTTGCATTTCTCTGATGACTAAGGACATTTATCATTTCTTTAAGTGTTTCTCAGCCATTCAATATTCCTCTGTTGAGAATTCTCTGTTTAGCTCTGAACTCCATTTCTTAATTGGGTTATTTGGTTTGGTGGTGTTTAATTTCTTGAGTTCTTTATATATTTTGCATATTAGCCCTTCGTCAGATGTAGGGTTGGTGAAGATCTTTTCCCAGTCTGTAGGCTGTCACTTTGCTCTGTTGACAGTGTTTTCTGCCTAACAGAAGCTTCTCAGCCTCATGAGGTTCCATTTATTAATTGTGGATTTTAGAGCCTGAGCTACTGGCATTCTGTTCAGGAAGTTGTCTCCTGTGCCAGTGACTTCAAGGCTCTTCCCCACTTTTTCTTCTAACAGATTTAGTATGGTTTTATATTGAGGACTTTAATCCACTTGGACGTGAGTTTTGTTCATGGTGACAAATATGGGTCTAATTGCATTTTTCTACACGTAGACATCCAGTTAGACCAGCACCATTTGTTGAAGATGCTATCCTTTTTCCACTGTATAGATTTGGCTTCTTTGTCAAAAATAAAGTGTTGATATTTGGAAATCAATCTGGTGCTTTCTCAGGAAATCGGGAATAGGGCTACCTCAAGACCCAGCTGTTCTACTCCCTGGAATGTACCAGAAAGATGCTCCACTACACAATAAGGACATTTGCTCAACTATGTTCATAGCAGCCTTATTTGTAAAAGCCAGAATCTAGAAATAACATAGATGTCCCTCAGTCGAAGAATGGATAAAGAAACCGTGGTACATTTATACAATGGAATACTACTCAGCTATTAAAAACAAGGAAATCTTGAAATTTGCAGGCAAATGGATGGAACTAGAAATGATCATGCTGAGTGAGTTAACCCAGATTCAGATAGACACACATGGTATATACTCACTTATAATTGGATACTAGCCCAATAGAGATGTCCTCTGAGAGTCTTCATTCAGCGGGACATTGGGACAGATGCTGGGACTTGCTATTGGGACTCCAGGTGAGAGAGGTATGGGAGAATGGGGAGATAGTAGGACCCAGAAAATCCTGGAACCCTACAAGAAGACCATTAAGGCTGATGGATCTAGACCCAGGGGGCTTGTGCAAACTACTGTGCCAACCAAGGACAATTCATGCAGTAAATCCCTATTCAGAGCTAGCCAATGGACAGCATATTCTCTGCAGTGAGGACTGACTCTGACATGAACTCTGATGCCCCCTATTTGATCACTTCCCCTTGGTGGGGAGGCCTGATGGCACTCAGAGGAAGGGTAAGCAGGCTATCCAGATGAGACCTGATAGGCTGTGATCATATGGTGGGGTAGGAGGTCCCTTCTGTCACAGACCTGGGGAGGGGAATAGGATGAAAAAGGGAGGGAGAGGGGGGAATGGGAAAATACAAGTGAGGACATAACAATTGAGATGTAATCTGAACAAATTATTCAAATAAAATAAAGAAGACTCTTATGCAAATGTTTTAATCCCTTAGCCCCAGTAAAATCTTCATTTACACAAAAGCCCTGCTGAATTCTCAGAATTAAAGTGAATCAAATAGTGACCCCATTTCTCTTTTCTTTCATTTCCTTTGTGCCAGTTCTTTTTAAAACCAGACAAACATGAAAGAATGTGAGGTCGGACCTCAGCCAATGGGAAAAAGATACAGTCATCACCTGCCTTAGAATAAAGTGCGTTTCCTGTCCTCAAGTGCTTGCTGTTTGAGCATACCTTCTTGATCAAGAGGGAGGTTTTGGCTTGTTCAGACACTCCAATTGCAGTGAGGATCTCTATCTTTGTTACCGTGAAGATAGCACGGCCGCCGCATCTAGTTTGGAAGGAACTTCAGGGATCCTGTATTGGACTTATGATAGGCAGAACCTGGTCCCTGTTAGGCCTAGCAACGGAGGTTTGGCTACCAGACCTCAGCAGGTGAATTAAACAGAAAACTAGTAGTTAAAAGCAGAAAAGCAATTTGTTCAATGTGGCCACACGGGGAAGAAGATCAAATAAAGAGGTCCGATGAGCCCCGGCCCCAGCTCCATCTTCAGAGTGCTGACCCAGTTTAGGTGCTCGGATTATGGGTGTATCCCTCATACCCAGTTTTATGTGATGCTGGGGATGGAACCCAGGGCTTCTGGCATGCACTCGACCAGTTAAACCACAAGCCTGGCCATCATCATCATCATCATCATCACATCACCATCATCATCATCATCATCACCATCATCATCATCATCACATCACCATCATCATCATTACATCATCATCATCATCATTACATCATCACATCACCATCATCATCATCACATCATCACATCACCATCATCATCATTACATCATCATCATTACATCATCATCATCATCATCATGTATGTGTCTGCGAATAAATGGTGAAATGCAGAAGATGCGGGCTCTGTGGGAGAGCTTCACAACAGCAGGACATGTTCCCTCCCTCTCCTTACGTGCACTTCCAGTTTTCTTTCAAAGTTGTTTGTATTTTCTTCCTCCTTTGTTTTCCTTTTTTAATGTATTCTCCCTCCCTCCCTCCCTCCCTCTCTCTCTCTCTCTCTCTCTCTCTCCCTTCCTTCCTTTCTGGACAGGGACTTGCTATATAATCCAAGTTGCCTCAAATTTACTATTAATTCCTGTTGTCCTTGATTTTTAGAAATCCCCCTGCCTCATTCTCCCACGTGCTGCAGGGATTACCAGCATGCACCACCCTGCCCAGCTCCAGGTCTATGGCATTAACCTTGGGTGACTCACCATTTCTCTCTCTGAGCCCATTTTCCCATGTACATAATAACTTCAGCAATCCTTGCTCAGAGATTGATGGCAGCATGCCTGGCCCCGGTGTAGGGGCTACAGGACCACAAGTCCACACAGCCAGCCGTATGGTAAGGAAAAGACAAAGGTGACACTTTAGGAAAGGAGCGGACAGGAAACATACCCTTCAGAAAATGGGCTTCATTAAGAGAGAGGGAGGACCAGCTAGGTGTGGCAGCACATGCCTTTAATCCCAGCATTCCAGAGACAGAGGCAGAGGGAGCTCGGTGAGTTCGAGACCAGTCTGCTCTACATAGCCAGTTCCAGGACAGCCAGGGATGCAGAAAGCCCCTGTCTCAAAGAGAAGCGAGGAGGCTGTCTCACAACCGTAAGGGTCATGGAGCCTTGAGGTAGGAGAGTGTTATGGAGGACAGAGGACAGTACGTCATAGCAGAGGTAGCGTGACACAGATACGAGGCAGGACAACACCGTAGTCTTTGTAAAACATTAAGTTCACTTACTGTGAAAGAGTAGAAGAAATAATGTCAGGGACCAAATGAGGGGGTACCTGAAGTGTGTGTGTTGCGGGGGAGGCAGAAAGGGAGAGAGTGGGGTGTTGCTTTTTTAACTTTCCCTAGGGGTTGGGAGTCTGTCCATGGTTCAACCGGTTTAGGGGCAGAGGCGTCAGGTCATGTGTTCAGAGCTGTAGAGTGGGGTGGGCAGCAGAGATAAGGAAGCACGCTTGCCTCCCGTTACATCTATGAGATAAGAGACCAGAGCAGCCAGGGAGGTGCTACCACTGCTGTGATGAAACGCCGGCAGCAAAGCGATTTGGGGAGGGAAGGGTTAATTTGTCTTTTGTTTCATCATCACCATTCATCACTGAAGGAAGCCAGGGCATGACCTCAAAGAAGGCAGGAACCTGGAGGCAGGAGCTGATGCAGAGGCCATATCGGGTGGGGCTTGCTCAGCCTGCTTTCTTATAGAACCTACAATCATCAGCCCAGGGGTGGGCCCTGGACTAATTAAGAGAATACCCTTCAGGCTTGCCTGTAGCCTGATCTTATAGAGGCATGCTCTCCATTGAGGCTCCAAGGTCTCAGATGACTACAGCTTGTGTCATGTTGATGTAAAACTAGACAGCATAGAAGGAATGGCCTGATTTCTGAGTGCATGTGGGATGGGGGTTGGGAGGGGCTGGACTTAAAGTCCTGTGTCAATGTCCCCGGCTCAAACTTTCTCTCTTAAAGATGAAGAAATGGAGGAGAAGAAATACAGATCTCTCCTAAACACTCACAAGCAAACGAAAGACTTAAGCAATGTTGGGAGATTAGCACCAAGGCAGAGGTGTGGTCCTTTAAGTCAGAGCCTGTGCTTTCATCTGAATCCCAGGATGCAACGGGTGTGGTGTGCATGTGTTTGTGCATGTGTGTAAGTAGTCTGGAGTCCCAGATGTCCCACACAGCAGTCAGCTAATGCCATGTTTCACTTCAAAGATGGCCAGGGTTCCATTCACACAAATGGGGACTCTGATGACCTGGCACGAGACAAGGGCTTCCCATTGAATCCAGAGAGGCTGAGGTGAGACAGGCAGGAGTCACAGACCGCCAAATCATGGCTTGGAGACTGCCTAGTAAGACACAGTGGCCACCTATGCAGACAACAAATGCTACTTCTGCCCTGCCCTGCTTCTAGGTGTCCCTGGCTGGAGCATCTGCCTGCCTGAACATGAGATGCTTTCTGCTTCCCAGATGCCCAGGCAGAAGGCAGCAAAGCAGGCCCTCCTCAAATCTCCCTCACACTCCCCGAGGTCCATTCTGGAACCTAAGTGCCTCCTGTGATTTTTGTAACCTCTGGCCATCCTGCATCTGCCCTGAGCCTTTTGTATCTGTAAAAGGGGTAGTGGGGTAGGAAAAGTGCTGCCGAGCGTGCCGGCATACCTCAGAGCCCACCGAGAGGGCACTGCCCAGTGGCCGTGAAGCTTTTTCTCATCATTCTATAATTGTGCTGGATATGTTAATTTCCTGAATACAAAATATTATGCCAGGGCCTTTCCTTTCTGATGGCAGAATTGGGCTCAAAGGCCTGCTAGCCTTCAGGAAGACAGCTGTCAGGGTGAAGACAGGACACGGGAGCTTTCCTCTGGACATGCACTCTCTTACATTTAGAGCTGATAGGCCCTGTGGTGTTCCCATTGCTCAGGCAACAGGAAATGGCAGTGGCCCACATAGATCACTCTGAGGTAAGCATTCCTTCACTTGCTACTAGCTGTGTATGTCCATCGTTAACCTGTCCGTCCGTCCGTCCATCCATCTCTCCATCCCTCCCTCCATCATCCATCCATCCATCCCTCCATCCATCCATCCATTTGTCCTTCCATCCTTCCATCCATCCACCATCCATTCAACCACCCATTTACCTGTTCATGCATGCATGCACCCAGCCAGCCGCCTGTTTATCTATTCATGCCTGCATCCATTAGCTGTCCACTTATCTGCCTGTCTATCCATCTGTCTATCCATCTCCCTACTAGTAGAGAAGAGAGCCAGGAAATGAGCAAGCATGAGACAAGGAAAAGGGAGCTTTATAGGGGTCAAATCTTGCCCAAGGAAGATGAACTTTCAAGAGCCTTGGACTTGGATTTGGGACAGTTCTGGTGGCTGTGGTGGTTAGCAAAGCTAATGGTTGTGAGCAAGGGCTTTAAGATTTGAGCTGGGCTTCTTCCTCTGATGCCTTTGAGGAATCACTTGGCTTCACTGGTTTCTGTAGTTGTTATAAGGGGACCATGGTGGTTTGAATAGGTATGATCCCCATAGACTCATATATTTGAATGCTTGGTCATGAGGGAATGATGTTACTTGATAGGGATTAGGGGGTGTAGCCTTGTTGGAGGAGTAGGCGTGGCCTTGTTGGAGGAGTAGGTGTGGCCTTGTTGGAGTAGATGTGGCCTTCTTGGAGGAGTAGGTGTGGACTTTTTGGAGTAGGCGTGGCCTTGTTGGAGGAGTAGGTGTGGCCTTGTTGGAGTAGGTGTGGCCTTGTTGGAAGAAGTGTATCACTGGATGTGGGGTTTAAGGTTTCAAATGCTCAAGCCAGGCCTGGTGTCTCCTTCTTTCTGATGCTTGAGGATCCAGATGTAGAACTCTTAGCTACTTCTCCAGGGCCACATCTGTCAGCAGGCTGCCATGCTTCCTGCTCCAACAATAATGGAACCTCTGAAACTTAAACAATCTCCAATTAAATGCTTACTTGTATAAGAGTTTCTGTTGGGAAACTGTGCTGCAAAGGTCGCAGTCTCCATTACTGAAAAGTCCTAAGTTCAGTATAAAATGGAAGACTCCTTTTGTTAGCAAGACTTTCTCTTCTCTGCCTTGGGGATGCTAGGTCCCCACACTCTCTACCATGTCACATAGGCTTTATGGAAATTACATGTCCAATTCTCTTTCCTCTGATAGGAACCCATTCAGTAAGCACCCAGGAGTCCTGGAATGCCTCCTATGAAAATAAGGCATCTCAGTGCCTTAGCCTTTCAGCCAAGTTCCTTTGCCCATGCTGAATATTCCTAGCCCCTCTCCAGAGTTCTATGTAACCCTCATTCACTCGAAATAAAATTGATCTGCTTCCCCAAAGCTGATCCCGGAATATTGTCTTTTCCATTCATACTCTTGGGGCTTCCAACCGCCTCGACCACTGCCCCTCCTTCCAACTGCCCTCATGAACCGACATTGGCCAACAATCCCTGGGGACAGAGAGGGTCACAAGTTTCCATGGTCATGGTGGTCTCTTCACAGCAATGGAACAATGACTAAGATGGGCACAGTACTTAGGAAGGTGCTTGGCACACAGTACCTTTCACCTTTTCATGGGACGTGCCACTTGCAGCAGAAGCAGGCCAGGAAGAGCACACATCTGGACTGGCAGGGGTGAAGGCACGGACACGACCACATCCCTTACTTTGGTTATGAGATCATTGCCAAAGCAGACCCCAAGACACTGGGATTCCTCCAGGATTCCGAGTCTGTGAGCAGAGAAAGTATAAAGCCTGGGCTGGCCAGGGAGGGAACCTTTCTCTGACAAGAGATTGCCAGCTTGTCATGGAGGAACTGGGGTCAATGGCAGCAAGGCCACACCTGGCCTGGGACTGCAGAGCTATGTGGTACTGTGGCCTTGACTTAAACCTTGGCTTCATTTCAGAATCTCCAAAGATGGGCTTGGGGGTGCAGGTATCACTAGATCTATTTGTCTTTTCCAGTGTGGACAATAAATATCTCTCTCTCTCTCTCTCTCTCTCTCTCTCTCTCTCTCTGTCTTCCTTTTTCACTACTAATTTGGCTATTTTAATTGGCTTCTTGAGCCTCGGTGCCATTAGGCACCACCAGATGCTTAAGACGACAGAGTTACAAGTGGAAGGATCCTGAATCTCTATAACTGGAAGGCAGAATGTCAGTTAGTGCATCGCTCAAGGTCAGGATCCATGGGTCCTGCTCCAATCACTTTTCATCCTGGGCACATGATCTGCAGTGCAAGCCTGACAGCCAATCTCCGCGCTGTGTCCTTGGTTACGCTTCTCTCTCATCTCATCTCATGACTTTTCCTGCACCGACATCCACCTCTCTCTGCTTCCTGAGTGGATGCAACGCATGACCAGCTGCTTCAAGTTCCCTGCTTCCTGGATGTGGGCGTGGCATGACCAGTTGCTTCAAGCTGCTGCTGCTAGCTTTGTCTTCCCCTTCACTGTACCCCAACCTGTAAACTGAAATAAAGTACACAGTGGGTTCCAAGTTGCTATCATGATTTGGGGTCCTCCATTAAAATAAAATTGGCTTGCTGAGGATACGTAACCCATCTTGGCTTGTTAGGGGCACAGTCTGTGACCTTAAACCTAGTAACAGAAAGCTGTGTGAAGGGTGCCCATCGCACTAGTCTCTCTGTGGAGAAGAGGGCCCAGGAGTGGGCGGCGGAGGAGATTCAGAAGAGAATGCAGGTCCTCGAGGTGGTGGCAGATGCACAGGCTCAGAGGGAGAATGCTTAGAGGAGCAGTGTCCCTCACTGGTAATGATTTGAACCATTTCCCATCATCCTGAGTCTGCTCATGGCCATAAAATATGAGATGACACTAGATTTGGTCATTAAGTAAATGGGATAACAAAATAATTGGAAAATGGATCCTTGTCCGGAAAGGGTGGGATTGTTCCCTGGGCTATTGTCTGTGTCCTGCTCTCTGAGTAATCTGCCAGAGACAGGCAGACAATGTCAGGATCAGAAGTGACGAGAAACTGTGTGTTGAAAAGAGCCGGAAATTACCCATGGCTGTAACAAGAGCCTTTGTCTCCTGAGGAGAAGGAGCTAAAAAAGGGCTCTGAGTGTTTCTTAGGTGTGGGTTTGGGGGGTGAGGAGTTGGGAGCAGAGGAAAGGAGGATGGTCATAGTGAGGCGGAATGTCATATCTGAGTCCCAGTCTTTGTCTAGTGAGGAGTGACCGGGGGTCATCTGACCCTGCTGGGTGACTGGGTGCTCGCAGGCTGCAGAGGAGGCTAGGGGAGGTGACCCTGTGTGCTGAGAAAGGCTGCTGGTCAATTTGTCTGCCTGTCTTCTAGGCTGCTGAAATTGATACCTTCCAGTTCAAGCCTCAGTGCACCCCCCAAGCCACAGCTCCCCTTGGGACCAAGCAGAAGAAAGCCGGGTGGTAATCTAGGAGGCAGATCTTGTGGGACAGCCTGGCTTTTTGGAGGAAGGTCATGGACAGGACAGGTTGTGTGATGGCTAGCTTTGTCAGCTTGACACAACTTAGGGGAGAGAGAGAAAGAGAGAGGGAGAGAGAGAGAGAGAGAGAGAGAGAGAGAGAGAGAGAGAGAGAGAGAGAGTCCCAGAGAGGACTTGTTTATGTTGGATTGGCATACGGGCAAGTCTGTGGGGGGATTGTCTTAATTACATTAACTGATGTGGGGAAGACCCAGCCCATTGTGGGCAACACCATTCCCTACTTAGGGGACCCTGAACTGTCTATGAGTGGAGAAACTGGCATGAGAACAACGAAGCAAGCAGGCAAGCAAACAGGCAAGCAAGTCAGCGAGCATTGAATGCATTCACTTTTCTCTGCCTTTGACTGTAAATGTCATCTGACCAGCTGTTTCAAGCTCCTATCACGGTGACATCACTTACTCCAGTGACGGACTATAACCTGGAGTTATGGGCTGAAACAAACCCTTTATTCCCTAAGTTGAGTTTCGTAAGGGCATTTTAGCACAGCAAGAGAAAAGAAACCAGAACCCACGGGAACTGCCCCCACCCCATTCTCTATGAATGAAGAAACCAATGTGTTGTGTCAAAATATGTTAGGAACAGGTCTGATCCTAGAGGGCCCCTGATGAAATGTACATGTCCCTGTGCCTTGAATAATGACTTGGATCAGGGACACATAGATAATGATAGAAATAGAGGCAATTTACTAAAAAAGAAGAAAAGGCATCCCCAGGGGAATGGAGTGGAGGTTAATGAACTGGGAATAAGACAGGCTCTCAAAAGTCCAACCTTCTGTGAGTTCAGACTCTTCTCAGGTCATTGCGTGGTGCCCATCTTCTCCCCCGTTTGCACACTCTGGCCTTTCCTCATGCTTTTCTGTTTGATTGCTTTGTTTTTGTTCCCTGTTGCCCAAGCAGGGGAGGGTTTCCATTTCTTGGCTGACTTCTCTCTGTACCATTAGTTTGCTGGTACAAGATGCCAACCTGAATTGGTACCTCTGGGGCACCCGGAGGAGGGTATGTCTCCTATGTGAGCTTTTAGGCTCAAAGCCTGGACTCAGGTAGCCCCAATAAGCAAGGCTCACTCACCCATCCCCAGTATGTATATTAAAGAGACAAGTAATTGTGGGAAAGCCTAAAATAGTCAGCTTTTATTTTGAGGGGTAAATTATAGGTCCATAGCACTGGCAACCTGTAGCTCGGCTCTTTTTTGTTTCCCAGTTAACCACCACTTTTTAAAATGTTATTTTAAAAAAATTTTTTATCACATTTATTTATTTGTGTATTTATTTATCATCTACCATCTGTCTGTCTGTCTATCACCTTTCTTTGTGTGTCTGTGCACCTTTGTATGTGTGAGGGTGCATGCACCATGCCTTGCACGTGGAGGTCAGAGGACACTTGTGGGATTGTTCTCTCCTTCCACCATGTGGGTTCCGGGAGTTGAACTAAGATTGTCAGGCCTGGTGACAAGTCCCACCCTCTGTGTTGCCTTGCCAGTACTTAATTACTTCTCGGTGTTACCTTAAAAAGTAGAATCTTTACTGCTGGGGGTGTAGCTCAGTGGATGGGTGCTTGACCAACATGTCTGAGTCCCCAGTTCAATCCCTGGTATGGGGCTCGGAGCGGGGAGCAGAAGCTTGGAGTCCTTTGTTCCCCACATAGTCAACATCGCCCTCTTATTCTTTGTCCTTGTCTTCTTTGGGGAGCAGCAGCTGCTTCAGCTGTCCGTGTGTGAACCTGCCACCCTCCTGGCATCATTAAAGCAGAATGGATGGTCCAGCTGCACGTCCGAGTGCCTCTGCAGCTACTTGCTGCAGCAGAGAGCTTTGCCCTTGAAAGACAATAGTTTCAGGAAGATAGAATGGTACGGGCTGAAGCCTTCCTTCCGGAGCCTTAAAGAAAGGGGAGAAACGTGGTAAGAATCAACACATGACTAGATCTGAAGAGAAATTTGGGGAGACCTCACGGCTCATGTGTATTCAGGATTGCTGATGCAGGAATAGATGAGGGGCCTCAGGGTCTCATTGGGTGATGTAACCTTTTCTGCTTTGTAGGCATATAGATAAAAATAATATACTTTCTTACCAAGCAAATATGGCTATATAACATATACAGCAAGCTCTAAATCTTTAGTTATATCAAAACATACTAACAGCCCCTAACGTGGATGAGATTCAGGTGGTGTTTTCTGTTCTTTGGAGAGTCTGCCCCTGGGAGATATAAACAGTATTCCTCTCTCTTCATGAGTTCCCAAGAACAAGCCAGGAAACCGGTGAGTTTATTAAGCTCATTAGGTGTTGCTTGCAGGAGGATGGGCGACCCCCACGGCAGTGCACTGGGTCTTCATGCAGCATGGACGATGCTTTCTCCAGGGCTGTGTAAGGAGCCTCTTCCCTCACCTCCTGCAGCATGCGTGCTATGGCACCACTTGGGATCCGCAGGCCTCGTGCGGTTAGTGTGCACTTGCATACAGATGGCTAGGTGGAGACTTTAGAGTGTAAGAATCCTCCTCATGACCCTTGTCCCTGAGAGGAACAGCAGGAACAGCAGGTCTGCTGAAGACTACAGCTGTTTCTTTCTTAGAGAACCATTCACTAAGAGCCAGTCATAGGCAAACTAGAAACAAGAAGTCACCACTATGAAGCCAGAGGTGCCCATCTGCTACGTCTGTATAAGGGGCCTAGGTCCAGTCTGTTCTTGGTCCTTGGTTGGTGCTTCAGTTTTGTCAAGCCCCTCTGGGCCCTGGTTAATTGCCTCTGCTGGTCTTCATGTGGAGCTCCTGGCACCTCCAGGTCCCTCTATCCATCCAACCCCTCCTTTTCCACAAGACTTCCTTTGCTTTGCCTGATTTTTGGCTGTGAGTCTCAACCTCTGTTTAGATCTGCTGTTGGGTGGAGCCTCTCAGAGGACAGCTACACTAGGCTTCTGTCTACAAGCATAGCAGAGTGTCATTAGTAGGGGTGGGTCTCAGATTGAGCTAGGCATTGGTTGGACATTCCCTCAATCTCTGCTCTATCTTTATCACTGCACATCTTGTAGGCAGGGTAAATTTTGGGTCAAAGTTCTTGGAGTGGGGGCTGTCGCTGATATAGATTTGGTTGCCTGCTTTTTGATCACTTCCCCCCAGGCAGGGCTGTCTTGCCAGGCTACAGAGGAAGAGGATGTGCTCAGTCCTGATGTGACTTGATGAGCTGGGGTGGGTGGGTAGGAGGGCTCCCCTTTTCTGAGGAATAGGAGAAGGAGGGTGAGGTGAGAGGAGAGGATGGATGGGGCTATGACTGAGATGTAAAGTGAATAAATTAATAATAATAATAATAATAATAATAATAATAATGATGATGATGATGACGATAATAATAATAATAAGTCTCCTTCAGGTGTCATGACCCTCACACTTTCACCTACTTACGCATTCACCTCCACCTTACCTAGAAATATATATGGATAAATAAAACATAATTTTAAAGTCGAAGAGAAATGTAAACATGCCTGTAGGTGTTACCCACAAAACCTGTGGGTGTTACTTGGAGGAGTCTTTTTAGACTGAAACACATTAGAAAAAAAAAAGATCAAACACTGACATGACTACTCAGATGCAGAATTTTGTTGACAGTAAACCATCAGCCAGCTGTAGCTATGGCATTTTATTAAAAGTGAATGAAGTTATAAAGTCAATTATTTGGTCATCTGAACACACTTTAAAGGCTCAGCAGTCACATGTAGCTGATGGTGGATATATATATATATCCATTAGGGCTGAAAGTCCTATTGGAACATATTCTGGCATATAGCAGAAGAAGCAGAAAGAATCACATTGCTTTAGGGAGATAGGTGTGGGCCAGCACATATGTGTCATAGTGCATCAATGAACCAAGAGCTTAGGTCTTCAGCAGACCACTCAACAGAAAAGTCTTCGGCAAATGTTACCAGTGAGAAAGGCAGCCAGAGGGATGGCTCAGCAGGTGGAGGTGCTGCTGTGGAGCTTGGTGGCCAGTGTTCCATCCCCCAACCAACATAACGGACTGAGAGAACTGACTCCTACACGTTGTCCTCTGACCTTCACACACGAGAGCATCGTGCAGACGCAATCAAACAAACAAACGAATGAATGTAGAACAATTTTGCAGAAAGAAAAGGGATAGTAGAATTGGAAAAAGAGATACAAACTGGAACACAGAAGAGCCTTCCATAGTGTTATGGAAGGTTGGGGAGGTGGCCTAGTGGTCAAGAGCATTTCCTGCTCTTACAAGAGGACCCGAGTTGGGTACCAGCCCTGTGGCTGGCAGTTTACAACCATGCGCATCTCCCACTCCAGAGGATACAGCATCATCTGCTGGAGTCTACAATCACTGCACACATGTCTCTCTGGTATACATAAATAAAAATAAAAAAATAATATTATACTACAAGCGACTTCTTACTGTTAACATTGGGGACCTAGATAAAATGCTTCTGATAAGAATAAAAAGAGCCTCGTACAACACCCCTAAAGGAGAAAAAAGTAAAAATACTATGACAATGGAGAGAAACTAGAGCCAGAACTCCCCTGCAGAGGACACTGGGTTGATAATACTTAAGGACAGATTCTGTTCCACTCTCAAGGAAGAGGTAATGGCAACACAGCGGCCAGAGTACACAGGAAGTGTGCAGAGCTGCTGAGCTCAGGCCAGTCTGTTAGCATAGCAAGCCTGACTGGCACAGCCAGGTGCAATCTGTGTCTACTCCTGTACGGAGCACACTGAGCTTTTGTATGTGAAGTCGCCACAGGAAAACACTGTAGACTTGTGTGAGAATAAGAGTGAAAAGGCGAACAGCCTCTTGGTATGCTAACAGAGATGGCTTTGACCTTATGAATGCTCAGAAACCATCTCTAAGATGAGAGTTCCTGGGCACTCGCTCAGAACAGTGCCAGGAAACCAATATCAGTCAACATGGGTTTGTGTTTTTAACAAATTTCTGAAGTTGGTGCTTTGGTCTGGATTCTATGAAGAACGTGATATAAGCGGTTGCTTTCAGGCAACTTATCTTGGAAATGATTCCAGGGTGACAAGACGGAATGCTGGGAGAAGTGTTCTGGGGAAGCTGAGAAGTCAGTTATTACTGTGGGGACTCTCAGCGAGATCAACTGGCACTTGCTTTAGAATTATCTGACACAGACCTGGGGTGTGGAATGTTTAGTCACTGTCCTATTTTCTATTGGACAAGGACTTTTTGAGGGAGGGTCACTTTCCCGACACTTCTGGATTTGATAGTGTAGCAAAGGCTGGGGTGGAACGGAAGGTAGGTATGCCTGGCATTGCTAAGGGGAAGCTAGCAGTCACACCTGGAAAGAGCAGGTTGCCATGGTAACTGCTGTGCACAAGTCAACCAAGAGAATGTGAGACAGGGCTGAAAAGATGTCTGACATTATGTAGTAAAGTTCTAGAATAATACATGAAGTAAACATCTCCATAAATAACAAGTCACCAAATAGCATATACATTTTTCTCTCTATATGTGTAGCCATGCCTTGCATAACAACATCTGGTGAATATGGGATGCTTATAGGCAGCAGTCCCATAATATTTTATCAGTTAGTGATGATGCAGCTGCCATAGTTTGTATAAACACATGCTGATGATAAAATAATCCAACAAGGCCTGGGAATGTCGCTGAGTTTGTAGATTGCTCACTCAGCATTGTTGTGTGACGTTGTCACTGCAGAGATGTGAATCCAAAGACAGACCAAAGTATAGAGCCTCTAAGGTCAAACTTGGTGAATGCAGAGGAGGATGGAGAGGGAGATGCTGAGGAATGTTAATTCAGAACATGGCTGTTTTGGCAAGAGATCATATCCAAAGACCTTCTAGGTCTATAAGATCTGGCTGGAATACAGAAATGTCTTTAATGCAGGAGACCGAGGCAAACAGATTTGAGTTCAAGGCCAGCTTGGTATAGAGGAAGTATCAGGTAAAGAAAAACTTAGATCCAGGTGTGGCCTTTAGTCTGAAACAAAGGTAAAGTTAGTTTGTAGAAGGCAGACACCCATGTGATGTCTAATTGAGTGGCAGAAGAGGTGATGAATCAGAGAAGATTTGACAGAATAGGATATGCCCAACACTCACGAGAAACAAGAGGAAAGGGAAGCTACTTAAGAGGCAGTTTTTCAGAGAGAGAGAGAGGAGGCCATTTTTTTTCCAACCAGGACAGTAATAGAGAGATGGGTTGCAGAGAGAGAACTCAGGTGAAGATGGAATGGGCTAGAAAATGAGAAGAAGCCAGAAGATAGAGCAGATTGCTGAGTTAGTTTTGACGCCAAGCAGAACAATTCAGAGATCAAGAGAAAAGCCAGATTAAATAAGTCAGCTGGGAGAAGAGTTTGAGCCAGAACAGCTGAGTTGAACCAGCCAGCCAGAGCTCAGAAAGAACAAGTAAAGGTGAGCTTATTAAGTAGTAAGTCTCAGAAGCTGAAAACATTCTAGGCCTAGGTTAGATTGTATAGAGGCTAGAAGCTTCCAGGACGAGGCCTAAGCCAGCGGAAGGAGACAGTAAGCCTTCCAGATGACAAATGAGTCAGGAGAATAAAAGCAACTTTTACTGGGAGCCACCAAACAGCCTGATCCACCCTCCTCTAGGCCACAGAGTAGGTCTGAGCCAGGGAGGAAGAAGTTCCTGCAAGGGTGAATTTTGATTTAGACAGGGCTATGCTCCTATGATTGAAAATACTATGAGGATTAAGTGGTTCGAAATGACTAAGAAGTTAGTGCGCAGGCTGGCACTCAGAGCCTGGAAAAAGAGACCTGATAGCGCAGAGCTGAAAGTGACGAGAACAGAGTTGAAGGCATTTCTTGACTGTGCCCGTGGAGTTTGGCCAGTCTATAGACCAGCCATTCTTACTTGCATTCAGTGTTATATAGCCAGGCTGTGGGTGTGGCTGGGGTGGCAGAGTGCTTGTGTTGGGGTTTAAATGGGAAATGTCCCTCATAGGCTCATGTGTTTGGATACTTGGTCCCCAGCAGGTGGCGCTGTAAGGGAGGTGGAACCTTGCTGGAGGGAACATGTCACTTGAGTGGCGCCTTGAGGTTTTATAGCCCTGCCCTAGCCAATGCAATGTGACAAGCCAGTTT
Source organism: Acomys minous (assembly GCF_964271855.1). Lineage (NCBI taxonomy): Eukaryota > Metazoa > Chordata > Mammalia > Rodentia > Muridae > Acomys > Acomys minous. The sequence continues at coordinate 68,759,115 of NC_140483.1, read as the reverse complement.
CAGGCTCCGTGCCTACCCTGCCATGAACTATCAGCTGGATTAAACCCTTTCCCTTAAGTTGCTTTGGTCATGTATTTTTGTTTCAGCAGTGTGTAGAGCAACCAAGGCAGCTTGACTAGCACAGAGTAGGTCCTGTGTTCAGTCCCCAGTGCTTCATAAACTAGACTTGCTGGCCAGTGCCCAGGATCAGGCAGGGAGGTGAAGGCAGGGGCCTTGGAACTGCAAGGCCACCACTGAGTACAAAAAGTCAAGGGCTTTCTTGAGGTATATGAGATTCTGTTGCCAACAAACAAACAAACAAACAAACAAACAAACAAACTGTATTGCCAGAGTCTGTGGTTCATACTTATAGATATCTGAAAGGCTAAGACAAAGGGGTCAAACTTCTGGCATATGAGATCAGCCCTGGGAGTACAAGAGGAAAATGAATATGTATACACAGGAGAAGCCAGTGCAGATTTATCTAGATGCTTCTCTATTTGTCCTGTGTTTAATCAGTTGTCTTCCCTGGACTGGTGCAGGTGTTGTGGGTGCTGCCACAGCCTCTGTGAGTTCATATGTGCAGCAATCCTGTTGTGTCTGGAAGACACTGTTTCCTTGCTGTCTCCCATCCCTTTGGGTTCTTACCTTCTTTCTGCCTCCTGTTCTGCCTCTCTCCTCGAGCCCTGAGGTAAGGGGATGGCCTAGTTTTAGTCAGGTGTTCACATAACTCTGTGAAGTCACACAGACACGGCAAAGCTGCCTGGTCAAACAGCAGAGCTCACAGAGGTGCGTAAGTGTGTTCTGGAGCTGGGAGCTTTGGCATTTGGTGAGCATCTTAGGTAGTGTTTCTATTGTGATAAAACATCACGACCAAAAGCAACTCTCAGCTTTTCACACTCAGGACTCGTTCCACCGTGGAAGGAAGTCAGGGTGGGAATTCACGGCAGGAGCCTGGAGGCAGCAGCTAAAGCAGAGGCCGTGAAGGAGTGCTGCTCACTGGCTTGTTGCTCACGGCTTTCTCAGCCTGCTTTATTATACAGCCCAGGGCCACCTGCCCAGCATGGCACTGCCAGCAGTGGGCTTGGCCTCCTTCTATCAATTAGCAATGAGGAAAACAGGCCACAGGTGTGTGTGTGTGTGTGTGTGTGTGTGTGTGTGTGTGTGTGTGTGTATGTATGATGGAGACATTTTCTCAATTGAGGTTCATCTTCCAAGATTATTCTACCTTGTGTCAAGTTGACAAAAACAAACAACAAACAAAAATAATCAGAACAGGGAGAAAGTTAGTAAATGGTGCTGAGTCCTTTCATACAAAATAGTCCCCATCACTGTGTGTGAGTGTGTGTGTGTGTGTATGTGTGTGTGTGTACATGTCTGTGGAGGATAGAACTCATCTTCAGATGTGAGTCTTCGGGATCTATGCATCTTATTTTTTGAGACAGGGTCTTTCACTGGAACCTGCGCTCACTGTTTTTTAAGCTGGGCCAACTGCCTAGTGATCCCCAGAGATCCTTCTGTCCCACCTCACCATCACCGGGACAGTAAGTGCACACCCAACTTAGCTTCTTACATGGGTGCTGGGAAGAGAACTTGGCTCTCCCGATGAGTGTAGCAGGCACTTTAGCAACTAGCCACCTCCCCCCACCCCGCGGATGGGCTTAACACTAAGAGGACTTTGGTATTCCCATGTGACTTTCTGAAGCCCCACGAGACTTCCACACGTATGAAAATCTCGTAAAGCCTCCAACGTCAATTCTGTGTGATATTTAAGCTCTAACTAGCCTTCTGCATGGCTTTAATACCCAGACTCTCCTAGGAACACAGCCTCTGTGTCAATCAAGAGCGATCGTACTGTTTTTGTTTGGAGCTTCATCAGGAGCTGTTCACCACTTAAGAGTGTCTTTGTAAATGGCAGTGGCCTTGTGTTGCCTGAGTCATCCCTACATCCCCGTGCAGTAACACTGGCTCAGCCTTGGCATTTCCAATACATCTGCAAGCACCTGGCTCCCTCAGAGCACCTTGCAGCACCCTGAGCGTCTGCTTGGTGAAAGGCCTATTCTTTTATTCTAAGCTTATTTTTCATGGGACTTGGGATCAAACACTGTGCTTTGCTTGCACCAGCCAAACACTGTACTAGCTAGCTACAACCCCCCCCCCCCCAGCTCGTAAACTGCTTTTAACTCCCTTTTTATTACAATGGGGCGTCGTTCTGATTGTCTTTTGAAATGTGTCTTTGTAGGTGGATTGTGTTACCGATGAATTTTGGCTTGAGGGTTGAAGGAGAACAGTTACGAGAACAGCGCTTTTCTGAAAGAGACGGGTTGTAAGAGTATCGTTTTCAAGAAGGGCAGCTGCTTGGACGTCCTGCTTGCTCCAAAAATTCAAGGTGGTCTCTTTTCTTTGCCAGAGATTGTTTTTTTTTTTTTTTTTTTTTGGTTATTGATGTATGATGTACTTTGGTCCAGTGAGATAAGTTGGCAGGGGGGAGGGGGATGAGATAGGGAGTCATCTGGTAGCTATGGGGCGCTCTCTTTTTCCTCCTTCCTTCTTTCTCTTTTCAGTTGTTTTTGTTTTCCCCCAAATATTGGAGGCTGAACTCAGGCCCTTACACATGCTAGACTCCTGAGCTACAACCACAGTACTTCTTAATTGAAAAAAAAATTTTTTTTTTCCGGTTTGGAGACAGTCTTGCAAACTTACCCAGGCTGGCCCTGAACTTACTATGTAGCCCAAGCTAGCCTTGAACTTGTCTTCCTCCTGTCATTCCCAGACTCCCAGTTAGCTGTGATTATAGGCTGGGACCACCAGGCCCAGCTTTCTTTTCCTCTTGGGCAAGATCCTGGTATGCAGCTTGGGCTGGCCTTCAAACTGGAGATCCTCCTGCCTCCACCTCCTCAGTGCTAAGTTACAGGAGTGGACCATGATGTCTAGATTTTAGGGTTTTTTTAACCCCTAAAAATGAAAGGGAAGACCTCTCTTCCCCTCTGACCACATGCTTGACTCCAGGCCATGGGGCCGAGAAGTGAAGGGCGGGGCCTGGAAGTTGAGATGGCACAGCTCAAGGAAGCAGAAGCCACATCATCACCTGTCGTATTGTTGAGCTGCTAAACAACCAGCCCCATAGGACCACGCTTCATTTGTATTTAATCTATTTGTAAATCAGAAGTTATGAGAGACTCTGAGAGAGTACAAGGCCTGGATGTCACCAACATTTGGTTTTGTTATTGTTAAAATTTTGCCTCCCCAGACGAAACAACGGAAAAAAAGTAATAACACACCCGATTAAAGCACGACGTAATGAGAAGTTGCCTCTCTTGTAGCAGACACCAATCTGGCCTCTAGAGACAACAAACACCACCAACTCTTCCGTATTTTTCTGGAAATAGTCTATACGTATAAAAAGCGTGCACATCTATGTATACACATACAAATGCATCTCCTGCCCTTATGTCATACTTAACTCATCTCCAAATGAAAACGATGGGTAAAGTAGCTGAATATGGTGACACACACCTTTAATCCCAGGACTCAGGAGGCAGAGGCAGAGGCGGAGGCGGAGGTGGAGGCGGAGGCAGAGCCAGGTGGATCTTTGTGAGTTTAAGGCCAGCTTGGTCTACACAGTACATTCCATGCTGGCCAAAGGAGCACAGTGAGATTCTGTCTTAACAACAACAACCACAACCACAACCACAACAACAACAACAAGAGTAAGTGTGGCCGTGGGGACGACTGAGTGAGTAAGAACACTCACTTGCTGTACAAGCACGAAGACCTGAGTTTTGATCTTCCGAAGCCACAAAAAGCCAGGGGTGTCCATGCACCCTGTCACCCCAGTGGGAACAGAAGCAGGACTTGTTGGCCACCAGCCTACCTGAACTCTTTGTCTCAAAGGAAGAAGACAGAGAGCGATAAAGAAAGGTGCCAACGTCCTCTTTGGGCATGCTCTCATCCCCTCCCACCCGCTCCACGCACAAGAAAATATCAGTAGAAAATTCACTGACCAGGTCTGGCTTGCCACGCTGAGTGCAGCCGGCTTCACTGTGCCCAGGGCGCTGTGATTAGCTGACAGCTGGGCAACCAACCTAACGCACAAAGTCGGTGTTTTTCTTTTTCTTTTTCTTTGTCTTTTTTTTTTTTTTGAGACACTAGTCTCCCATATCTCAGGCTAGCCTCCGTGCAGACAAGAATGACCCTGATCTTCTGACCCTCCTGCCTTCATCTCCCGAGTGCTGGGATCACAGGTGTGCAGCAGCAAGCCTCGTTCTGAGGCACTGGGGCTGGAACCCAGGGCTTTGCGCATGCCAGGAGGATGCTCTCCCAGCTGAGCTACATCCCAACCCCCAAAACCTGTTTTACGACCAGTGCTGAAGAGTTCACTCCTGGGACTTACTGAACCTAGCTAATCCAAGGTATCCAGTAACCAGCAGAGAGAGAGAGAGAGAGAGAGAGAGAGAGAGAGAGAGAGAGAGAGAGGGAGAGAGAGAGAGAGAGAAGCAGTTCTTAACCTCCAGCCTGGGAAAAGACTAACGTTAGTGAAGTATGGGGACCTGCCTCTGTAATTCCTGCATTTGGCACAGGGGACAGTCATATTAGAAGGTCAAGTTCATCCATTACATAGCAAGTTCAAGGCGGGCCAGCCTGGGCTATAGGAAACGCCATCTCAAGAGAACCAAAGCACCGGCTCTACTGGGCGTGTATAGATATGTACATAGTTTTTACCCCACAGTAAATGTTTCTTTAAAAGTGTTATTTGGGGGCTAGAGAGATAGCTTAGCAGTTAAAAGCGCTGGCTATTCTAGAAGAGGACTCAGCGTTGATGTCCAGCATCCACACAGTGGCTCACAACCTCCCGAAACTGCAGTTCCAGATCTGACTCCCTCTTCTGGCCTCCCAGGCTACGAGGCTCACACACAGCACACAGACATACACAAGGCCACACACCCAAACACATAACATAAAATGAAAATAAAACCTTTAAAGTTTGTAATAAGTGCTATTCCAACCATCGTAATTTCAGTACCATCAATCAGTAAGGTAAATACCTGAACATACACTTCAAAACACATTTATTATCTGTGTGTGTGTGTGTGTGTGTGTGTGTGTGTGTGTGTGTGTGTGAGCACATGGGCTACGGCATGTATGTGGAGGTCAGTGAAGGTCAGAGAACAACTTGCTGGAACTGGTTCTCTCCTGCTAGCATGTGGGTCTTGGGGATTGAACTTACTAGGCTTGTCAGCAAGTCTCTTTACCCACTGAGCCACCATGACAGCCCTCATGACTTTATTAATCTTGGCAGTGCTGGACATTAAGTCCAGGGCCCTGCTGGTGAGCAGTCTACCACTGGGCCCCCATGTTTCACCCCAGGGTGAAGACAGGGTTTCTCTGTGTAGCCTTGGCTTTCCTGGACTCACTCGCCTTGTAGACCAGACTGCTCTCTAACTCACAGAGACACACGTGCCTTAGCATCCCTGAGTGCTGGGATCACAGGCATGCGCCACCACACCTGGCCATGGTTCAGGCCACTGCTACTTTATGTGGCTTCCTTCTTTCTTTCCTTTCTACCCTGTTGAGGGATGACACCCCAGTCACGGTGACAGGCCTTTGTGGTTGGGGTATTGTCCCACTTGGAGGATACCGGGAGTAGCTCTTTTCTTGATATGGTAAAGTGAAAAACCCCTTGTGTCAGTACTGTCAGCCCATTTTGCACTTTATTTTCTTGGTTTTTCATTTTACTTTCAAAATGTAAGTGTAGAATTCCCATCATAGGAATACAATTTGGCTGGCTGTGGTGGTAAATGTCTCTAATCCCAACATGCCCAAGGCAGAAGGAGGGAGGCGGATCTCTATGGCTTGCAATCTGAACCCAAGTCTTCACGCACGCTTCACAAACGGTTCCCCCTACTGGTCTACTGACAGTTTATTTTAGCTGATGTAAAATTTTGGGGTAAGGGGAAAGATTCCCTTCCCAGTATCAGTGAGGGAGCTGCATCAGAGCATAGGTGGACAAGTCTGTGCCATTGGACAATGTCATATCATTGTAGGCAAGCAGCTGACTCACGAGCCACGCCTGCCGCTTTGCCTGTGATCCACTGACTACCCTCGATTTCACTTGCTGTTGTGGCCACCGGCAATCACAGGTCCTTCTGTTTCAACCTCAGTTACTAATATTTGTGTCAGCTAATGCATTAAAGATACCCTTGGAGGGGAGTCAAAATGCATTACGTCATGTTAAGGACGGGAGACAGGCGCCTTCCTCTCGGTGGTGCATTTGGCTTCTTCACTTCTCTGCCATCTGCCTGGTGGTAGTCTATAGTTACCGGCCTGGTTGTCTGTTGTGTGTGTCTGGTCTGTCTGTCCCTGCTGCCTGTGTGTGTTGAGTCAGTCTCTGACTCTCTGTGCTGGGCTGTCTGTCCCTAACAAGGCTGTATATGTTGAGCAGTACAGGAAACATATTATGGGAAAGGAACAAGGGATGCTATTTTACAGAAATCTTTCAGAGTGCCTTAGCAAGGGAGAAGCTACTTTACTGACCCAGCATAGCACTGAAAACCACACACAGACGTTATCTACATCTACGCTGCCAACATTTATGGGATACTTATTGTTTAAAGCTGCTTTCAGCAAATTGTTAGCTCAAGTGCACACACACACACACACACACACACACACACACACACACACACACACACACACACTCACGTTGTTCCGGGTAGGGGATGTAGAAGAATGCATAACTTAAGATTAAAGCTATGCATTAGTGTAGGTTATAAGAGCTGGTTTTTATAGAAGTGGAAGGCATAGTCAGGCTGGTTACATTGTTCTATGTAAGGCAGGCTAGACGTAAACAAGTTGAGTGCACAGTAGGGCATCCAGTTAAGCACATGATGGTCTTCAGTGCTCTAAAGGCATATTATTATTTTTGGCTCCAAGGTCTGGCAAAAGTTTATTCTTTTCGAAGATCAGAGATAATTTAAGGAAAAAGCATCACCACCAACATCAAGTCGCCAATGGCACGCTTCACTCTGTAAGACAGACAGATGTACATCTGCAGACACGCGTGCTGTAGGATGGCTTAGAAGGCGGTAGAGAGGCGGCAGAGTTCGAGGGGCTGAAGTAGGATATAGGGACAGCCTTGAGAAAAGTCTCTCTAGGGATCCAGATATGGAGTAGGACCTGTATTACAAACCTTCTGGCCAGCCCAAGTGTCAATTTGAAGTGCCCCGGCCTCTCGGCAGGGGACAGTGTTTGAGCTGGGGCTTCAAGCCGGGGACAGCGGTTTCATGCCCCGGCAGTTTTCCTGGGCAAGGCTTGCAGCAAGTGAGTATGCTTGTCACGCCTCAGTCTTGGGGGGTGCTCCTTCATTAGGGTCCAGATGAGGGAGTTATAGCCAAGATAATTGATACGTTCATGTGTCTGGTATCTCTGAGACGGTTTGCTTTAGTCTCAGGTGTCACTCTTTGTTGGCACAAGTGTGTTAGTTATCGGACCATGCTTCCTGGTGAGCTAATCTCAAAATAGTTCAGTTCAGAATGGTTGCTTCGTAACGTGGAGTGATTCCAGGCTAGGCGCAGCTGGAGAGCCAGCGTTCTAAAACAAGACAGAGAACCCAGGACCCCAGGCTGCTCTCCTCACCTCCACAGGGCATTTTGAAACGCTGAGGAGTGAAGTAATAGAACCCTTGAGATTCTCTCTGAAGCAGAGAGAAAATGGGAAACAGTGAGTGAAACAAGGGCGGGGTATCCACGGGAAGAGGTAAGGTGCTACAGAACATGTCTTGGGACATGCCGTGACTGGGACATGCTGTGGCTGTGACATGCCATGGCTGTGACATGCCATGGCTGTGACATGCCGTGGCTGTGACATGCCGTGACTGGGACATGCTGTGGCTGGGACATGCCGTGGCTGGGGCATGCCCTGGCTGGGGCATGCTGTGCCTGTTGCATCCTTGAACTCTCAGCCCTTGTGGTTATCTACATGAAATCTCACAAGGCTGGGCTCGTCAGCATGTTGTCATGGAGTGAAGAGGGGCTCATTCAGCCTGGCCCCACCCTGAGGACTTCCAGGCAGTTAATAGCTGCTGGAGAGGAGAGGCGCTTTCTTCAGTGGTGTAGCCGAGAGATTTCACCAATAGTCCTAGGATATTAGGTCTCTCAGGTCTTTCCATGTTAGGTAAAAAAACAAGTGTCTATGCAAAAACGCAGTTCTTGCCTCAAAAAGGGATAAGAGATAGTTTATTTGGGGCCCAAATAGGAATGACCCCCTCAAATTCTATGTTCCAGCGCGATATTAGATTCATGGAGCTTTTAGATCAGTAGAACATAGAAAGAAAGAAAGGAAGAAAGAAAGAAAGAAAGAAAGAAAAAAAGAAGGTGCTTTTCAAATACTCTGAGGGGACCATTGGGTATGCACATGGCGGGACAGAACAAGATGGCTGGACTTTGCTGTATGCCTGGGTGCCATCAGATCACACTCTCAGCTCTTGGTGGGAAACTAGGGTTTTGTCAAGGTGACGCATTCCAAGAGGTGGGAACGTTAGATGCAGCTTTGTCTGCTAGTCACACAGGCCCCACACAGAGACAGGCAAGGCATGGTGGTTTTGGGGGCTAAGGATAAGTTGTGGTTGTGATTAGTTAGGTTCTGGACTCCCAAAGTCTCAACCTCTGTGCATTGAAGTTTAAATCAGTCAGCCAGCTTTGCAGATGCAGCTTCTCTGCTGGAATTCTCATTCCCACAAGGATGGGCCAATGAGCAGCTATTAAGGGGTCTAAAAATAGCCCGATATAATTTAGCTCTGGACCTGCAGCATCCCAACTCTTCAGTTGTATATGTGCTAATCAGTCCTTGAAGACTCTGTAACATACATATGGCTTTTTTTTTTTTTTTTTTTTTTTTACTTTCTGGGAACACCAATTCAGGCTTTCATGTCAGTATCTCAGAGCAGCATAGATGTTCTGAGAGACCATGTTTCACACATATCCTCACCACCAACAAACCAAAGCCATGGCCCCTCCAAAGTCCAGCATGGAGAACCAGTGAGTGTGCTGGGGTTCTTCACAGGAACATCAAAGGCCACTCTACTGTGGTGACTCAAGGGAGCTGTGGCTGGGATGGCCAAGCAGCTGGACAGGTGGAGAGAGAGCCTCCTGCAGCCAGCTGGCCTCCTCTCTGCTCCCCAGCAGTAGTTTACCGCTTCTCTAACTTCCGGGAGGGGTCTTGTGAGCCTTGTAAGTCACAGCTCCAGAGCACTGGCCTTAAGCTCTCTAGTTGTAGGCCTCGCTCCAGCACAAAAACATCTCACCTCAGGAAACCGCTGGACAGCACGTGGACCACTGCATGGCCCCCAGCAACTAATGTTTCTAGTTCCATACTGAGAGGTTTGGGGTTTGAGGTTCAAGGCGGACACTGAGGCAGATTGTCCAATTGGATAGGATAATTATCAGAAGAGTTATCACCGAGCAGGCAGCAGCACTGAGGGGGCTCTGGGGAGATTTGAGACCCAACATCTTTAAAATTGTGGTAAGGATGTTGAAGTGTAGCTCACCACAGGTGATGGCTCGGGCAGTGGTGCAGGTGAGAAGGACTCAGTTTTCTTTCAGGGGCTGGCTACCCTCCAGCAAGTATATGGGCAACACAAATTGAACTTGTTTGTTTGTTTCTTCCATTTTTTGAGGGGGAGGTGGTCACAAGAGTCAGAGGGCAGACATGGGAGGACTGAAAAGTGAGTGTGAATGGGGTGTATTATGTGAAATTCCCAAATAATCAATAAAAATGTTATGTTGAAAAAAGAAAGATAGCTGAACATGGGGGCACGTCCGTAATCCCAGCACTCAGGGAGGCAGAGGCAGGTGGATCTCTGTGAGTTCGAGGCCAGCCTGGTTTACAAAGCGAGTCCAGGTTAGCTAAGGATACACAGAGAAACCCTGTCTCAAAAAGGAAGAAGAGGAAGAGGAAGAAGAAGAAGAAGAAGAAGAAGAAGAAGAAGAAGAGGAGGAGGAGGAGGAGGAAGAGGAGGAGGAGGAAAGGGAAGAGAGGGGGAGGAGAGAAAGAAAGAAAGAAAGAAAAAGAAGGAGGAGGAGGAGGAGAAGAAGAAGAGGAAGAAGAGGAAGAGGAAGAGGAAGAAGAAGAAGAAGAAGAAGAAGAAGAAGAAGAAGAAGAAGAAGAAGAAGAAGAAGAAGAAGAAAACAAAACTAAAAGAGTTTAAGACAGCCCAAGTTAATTCTAGGTCTGGATCTTCAAAGTCCCATCTCTCTATGTCCACGATGCTACAGCTGAAGTCCAGTAATGTTCTGGATCTTTGCTGTACACACAGCTTCTTCAGAGAACTTGGACTCCTCCTGCCAAGTGTCCTTTTACATGCTAATAAGATGACCGAGGGCCTCAGTTAACCAGGGCTGAGCTGGCTGCCAGAGTTGTGTATTGGGCGGAATCTGAGCTTCCAGCACACCACTCCACTTTCCACCTTCCGTTCTGGGAGAAGACAGTGGCTGAAGGTTGAGATGGACACCTAGGTCAAAATGTTTAATCCATACCTTTAAGCCCAGCCCTGGAGAGGCAGAGGGAGATAAGTCTCCGTGAGTTCAAGACCAGACTCAGCTACATAGTGAATTAGAAGACAGTCAGGACTATATGGTGAGACCCTGTCTCAAAGAAAAGAAAAAGGAAGCATTTGATCTGGCCAGTCAGCTGACTCCGCTGGGGAAAAGCGATTGCCAGGCAAGCCTGATCCCTGGTATCCATGATGAAAGAAGAGAACTGACTCCTAAAAGCTTCCTCTGACCTGCACATACATGACATGTGCGTGTAAACACACCACACACACACACACACACACACACACACACACACACACACACACGAGAGTGAGAGAATATTTTTAATGTAATAAAATTATTTACGCCATCACACCTATATAGCGAAGTGTCTGTAAAAGTCCAAAATGATGGAATTAGTTCACCTCAACTCAGAAAAGACGAAGTACCCACACTTAGGGACCTTCTGGACCCCACCCTATGGATTTCTTCATCTAGTGTTCATCTGCAATGAAATAAAATATATCATTAAATATTTAAAATATCCTTTGTTAAATGCTTTCATTAAATATTTATCATATCCTCTGTAATAAGTCTGCAATAGTGAGTGAACTGTTTTCATGGGTTCTATGAGCCACTCTACCAAATGATCAAAAAGCCCCAAAGGGGGTCAGGGGAACCCTGAACCAAGGGGGACAGATGCTGTGAGTAACGTTGTGATCTGTGACTTGTGCTTGGCATCTGACGTGGAGGCAGTCTGGCAAAACTGAGCCCTTAACCCTCCGGCTCACGCTAAATCCAAGTGGTATCAATTAAACTGGATCTGACGACGGCTAGGTTTTGTCTGTAAAGAACTGGACAAAAGGCTGTGGGCTGGGACGTAGACAGTTGGGAGTATTGCGGTGGGGGGAGCACAGCAAAAGCTGTTTTTCCTTTCCTTTGTGTTTGGGCTGTGCAGTGTGATGCTCTGGTCCTGGCTTCTGGAGACTAGAAAGGCAGAGGGTGGGAGGGTAGGTGCATGGTGCAATGATTTCAATGGTCAGCAATAGGCCAGACCCTCCTGCTTGCAGTCTTTCTTTCTTTCTTTCTTTCTTTCTTTCTTTCTTTCTTTCTTTCTTTCCTTCCCTCCCTCTTTCTCTCACTCTCTCTTTTTCTTTCCTTCCTTCTTTCTTTCTTCTCATTCTTTCCATCTTTTTTAAAAGAGGGGTTCAAAATAGGCTCTTAAACCCTTTTTAAAAACAGCTGTTTAGGAGCTGAGGAGATTGTCCAGCAGTTAACAGAGTGCAGTGTTAATTATAGCACCTAAGAATAAGACCACTACCACAATTTTTTGGCCAAATTTCAAGTAAGGTTTATTAAATACTGGCCAGGAAGATGACCACTGGCCAGGCCCACACCTGGGATTCGCAGAGAATGAACTTGTTAGTCTTGTGCTTATAAAGGCAAACTCCACAAGGCTAGGTACTTCCTGCTTCTGTCCAATCAGGGCCAAGCATACAACCTGATGTACTTCCTGCCTGTGTACCTCCCACCCTCGTGTGATGGCGCACATCTTGCACAGCTGGGGCAACCAACCTTGGTTACAGAAGTGAAAACGCATGGCGTGTTATCTTCCAGCAGTCTCCAGCATACCAGGAAGTTATTTGTCCTTGGGCAAGTGGGGCTTCAGGTTAGCAGCGTTTTTGTGTTCTAGATCTCTGAAGCACAGTAATTTAAACTTAAACTTTCCAACTGCTCTAGCCGAGGTCTGGACTTGAGTTTTCAGCACCTGTGTCGTTCAGGAAGCTCATGACAGCCTGTAACTCCTGCTCCAGGGGAACTGATGCCTTCCTCTAGACACTAAAGGCCTCTGCACTCAATGCACAGATGCAGATACATGTGCACACATGTAATTAAAAAGTAAAAAAAAAACATTTAAATAGGATAACCATTTACTTTTTTGTTGTTTGTTTGTTTTTCGAGGCAGGGCCTCTCTGTGTAGCCTTGGCTGTCCTGGACTCTCTTTGTAGACCAGGCTGGCCTCGAACTCACAGCGATCCGCCTGCCTCTGCCTCCCAAGTGCTGGGATTAAAGGTGTGCACCACCATGCCCAGGGTAATCATTTACTTTTAACCTCTATCTGACTTAGCAGTCTCACGACTATTAGGCAATGTCTCACAACGTATTGTTCAGCTTAACAGACCTTGAGCATCTGCAAACCCTGAATCTAGGGGTGTTATAAAACAAGATCTGAAAGCGAGTGTTTCCCTGGGGCTGGGAGATGGCTCCGTCTGTAAAGGGCTTGTCACGCATGCACAAGGACCCGAGTCATGTCCTCAAATCATGTAAAAAAGCAGGATGTAATGGCATAGGTCTCTAATCTCAGCACTGGGGAAGCTGAGACAGGTAAACGCCCCCCCCCCGGGACCTGAAGAACACCTCTGAAGTAGACCTCTGGCCTTCATATGAAAGGGGGAGGGGGAGGGGAGAGGGAGGGGGAGGGGGAGGGGGAAGGAATCCCAGCTTCTCTGTGTGCAGCCCACTTGATTTCCACTCAGATTTTGTTAGCTCTCCTGATTTATATGACTCCCTTTCTTCCTTCGTTGTACAATCTTACTCTCTTTTCACAGAAAACGTAATATTTAGAGTAACCTGAATCTTGTTTTTGAGCCACGGTCCTTCTTTTTTGGGGGGGGGGCTAGGAATAAACCGCGTTGTATTTCCTTTAAAGTTGAGTCATTTACACTGACAAGCACTTTGACGGCCCTGATCTAGATACATCACAGGACGACACTCACATGTCAACTGGGGCTGCTGTCACTCAAGGGCTTGATGGGGCTCCCGGCTTTGGTTTTACCATAAATATCTTAGTTTCTTTTGTCTGTAGCCGTGATAAAACACTCAGACAAAAGCAACTCAAGGAAGAAGGGGGTGTTTTATTTATTTATTTTTTTAATACATTTTTATTAATTTATACATATTACATCTCAGTTGTTAGCCCATCCCATGTATCCTCCCATCCCTCCCTTCCTCCCACTTCCCCCCCCCTACTCCCCTCCCCTATGTCTGTGTCTGAGGGGGATCTCCTCCCCCTGAATATGCTCATACGGTATCAAGTCTCTCCTTGGTGACCTATTATCTTTCCTCTGAGTGCCACCAGGCATCTCCATCCAAGGGACATGATCAAATATGGGGCACCAGAGTTTGTGTGAGAGTTAGATCTCCTTCTCCACTCAACAGTGGAGAATGTCCATTGGCTAGTCCGGGTAGGGGTTCAAGGTTTTTACTGCCTATTTTTTCCTTGGCTGTTGCCACAGTTTGCGGAGGACCCCAGGGCCCAGACTCGCCTGTAGTTTTCCAGGACCCACTGGATCCTTCCATTTCCTCTTTCTCCCAGGCTTCTCACACCTAAAGTTTCAATAGGATGTCCTCCCCTCTTACCCATTATTCTGGTAGGTACAGTTTTTCATGGGGACGTACACCTTGGACTAGTGTCTCGATATAAGTGAGTATATACCATTTAGGATGTACTACCACACAACAGGGACATATGCTCAACCATGTTCATAGCTGCCTTATTCATAATAGCCAGAACTTGGAAACAACCTACGTGTCCCTCAACAGAAGAATGGATAAAGAAACTGTGGTACATTTACACTATGGAATACTACTCAGCTATTAAAAACAAGGAATTTCCAAAATTTGTGGACAAATGGATTGAACTAGAAATTGTCATAATGAGTGAGTTCACACAGAAGCAAAAAGAAGGGGGTGTTTTAGCTCACGGTTCAAGGTAGTCCTTCGAGGTGGCGAGGTCCAGGCGGTGCAGCCTGAGGAGCTGCTCACCTTAAGTCCGCAGACAGAGGAGAGAGCTGAACGCATGCGCAGGTCAGCTTCACCATGCCATAGAGTCTAGAGTGGGTTTGTAAGACGTAGATATGGTCTATTCTCAATATGAGGTGCACTTAGAATTAATCGATGTTACAGAGAACAAGACACACGGGGTCTTCTCACCCCTAGCTGGCAGTCTGTGGAAACTTACAGACATTCTGCTATGTGACTGAGCCCACCACAGAAAAAGGGGGGCAGTCTCAAGCCCCAAGTTATCCATTAGGTAAAGTACTGACTGTATCCTGAGCCTGAGATGGGAAGGAGACACGGCCTCCTAGTGTCTTCTCTATGGGAGAAGAAAGCAGGAATTTGAACTGTAAAAACCATAGTCTTGGCCAGATAAGCACCCAGCCATTCTTGCCTTTTCTCTGCGCTGGGTCATTTAGAAGAGAACTAATTATATATTAAAAGCTGCCTTTATTGTCTTATTTCCAACACACCCAGAATTAAGTTGGGCCTTCTCACTTTAATGCCACAACAATCACGATACCCTCCGCCTCCAGTGCAGGCTCAGAGACTTGTCTCCCAGGCGATTTTAGGTTCTGCCAAGGAGGCTATTGCCACCACACATCAGGTAGTTGTGTGTCATGAGGGCACTGTGTCAGAAACAGCATGGAGTCCTCATTGGATCACTTTCCAGCCCACCGAGGCACCTGTCCCACTACAAACTCTTATGGAGAACTCGGTCCAGGCCTATCTGTGAAAACCTCTCACAGTGGACACATGTCTGGAAAGGAACCTGTACACTCATCAGTGACCAATGGTGAAGCCAAGGGTCGCATGCATGAACCAAAGCTCCCAGAGGAGCTTTGTCAGACTCAAGAAGGGACAAGAGAAGAGACCAGTGCATTTGATCAGACCTGCATTTATTGGTCTTATCAGCAATGCCATATTTTTATCAATGTCTTCTCTCTGTGGGGTATATGTATCTGATGTGTGTGGGGGCATATGGTTGCATGTACCCATTACTGCACTTATAGAAGTCAGAGCAGGACAGCGGGTGTCTTTCTCTACCTTATTACATTGAGGAAGGCTCTCTCACTGAACTCAAAGCTCACTATTTTGGCCAAGCTGGCCACTAGCAAGCTTTTTCGATCCACCAGTCTCTAGCCTCAGCATCTGCACGGATGCTGAGGATTTGAACTCAGAACCTTGGGCTTGCAGAGTAAGTACTCATATCCACTGAACCATCTCAGGCCCCTCCTCAGGCAATATTTTTAAAAAATACTTTTAAAACATTAAAAAAAATTTAAGATTTTATTTTTAATTATGTGTCTATGTGAGTGTGAGTATGGGTTGGTGCACATGAGAGCCGTGCCCATGGGGGCCAGAGAGATGCCCTGGAGCTGGAGTTCCAGACAGATGTGAGCTGCCAATTTAGGGTGCTGTTAAACAAACTTAGGTTTGTTTAGCTGGGAACTGTACTTGGGTCCTCTGTAAGATGATCATATGTTCTTAAGCACCGAGCCCTCTCTCCAGCCCCTATTATCAGTGCTTTCAGTGAAACTGTGCAAAGGCTTTACTGGGCATCACTAACAAGTCCAGTGAAAACATTACCTTGAAGGTTTAGGGTTGTATCTTAGTAGCAAGTACTTAGATATCACATACAAGCCACCGAGGTCCAAACAAAATATTCCTCAATCGTTATAGCTTCCTGTTATTTTCTGAACTGTCTGCAGCACTGGCTACGACATCCTGGCTTCTGCATGCTGGCAAGTGCCCTATCACTGAGCTGTACTCTGGCCCCTTTTGCTGATGTCTATTTTGCATGTTCTTAAGATGTACATTACTTATTAATGCTCCAGTTCCCAGGGAAAGAGATGTAAATATGCATATCCTGGGGTGCTTGAGTCGAGTTTGGAATCATGAAAAGCTGGCCTTGGTGCCCTGCAGCTACCACACGGTCTCTCAGTTGAAAGGCACGGAAGGCCAGAGTGCCACAGCCTGAACGGCAATTTGGGTGATGGAGGTGGGCACCAGGGAAGGCTTGGGGCAGAATTTCCCAGCAGGCACTTTGGAGCTTCTGGTAAGTCCTGTAAGGGAGAGGCCAGGAGAGCACAGCTTCTGGGTAGGTTATCTTTTTTGGCTCCAGGAAGCCACCATATAGCAGGGTGCTGCTATAGTTCAGATTGTGTGTACATGCGTGTGTGTATGTACGTGCGAGCGTGCATGCGAGCACACGTGTGCCCGTGTGTATGCACACACACCATGACCTGCGCAGCTTTGGACTTGATCTGACTGAAGTGACAGGGAATGAACAAATGACAGACACAGGTCATAAGCATAAACTTAATTCTGGGATCGGGTGGGCCTTGTGCTTGGGTGGAGGGTGCAAACAGCCTGGACTGGTAAGTTTATTACATATAACTGGATAAGGAGGTGGGTTAGTTAATCTTGTTAGTGGGGTCATTAGGTGTCTCTCAGTCATCTTGGGGCTCACCAACTGGGCGAGACACATTAGCCAGAGAGCCTCAGGGATCCTCCTGTCTCTATCTCCCTGGTTCTGGGATCACAGGAGCATGCTGCCACACTCAACTTTTTACATGGTTTCTGGGGATTGAAGTTGGGTCCTTGTATGGAAGAAGCAAACACTTTTACTGACTGAGCCATCTTCTTAGGCCCTGTAAGTTGGATTTTAAAAGTTTCTTCAAGGCCCACGTTGAAGGCTTGGTTCTTAGGTTCTGGCACCAATGGGAAATGGGAATAAATGTAGGAGGTGGGACCTCAAGGAAGGAAGTGAGATCATTGCAGGACTCTCTAGTCTTTTCCTGTTTCATTGATTTCCCAGACATCATGGGCTGAGATGCTTTGCTGGGCCATGGGCTGCCCACCCTGATACCTTACTCACAGACCCAAACCAAACCAGCCATGTCGTGTAGCTCTTTGCTCTGAATAGAAACATTCCCTTCTGAGAGGAGCGGGGTGGCAGTGGGGTTGAGGGGTTAGGGGTGTCTCAAAAGGCACAGAAAGTAAACACAACTCACAAGTCTTAGAAAGCTGAAACTTACAAGATTCACAAGCAGAACTCCTCCCCGAACACCTAGCATGTGCTCTAGGGATACAGCTTTTGTCAGCTGTCACTCATACCGGGGTGGGTGTGGCTTTCTGTGATCCAGCTGTCGTTGAGTCACCTGTGCTCTCAAAGTAACCCTAGTAAACTCACTGGTTCACTAAGATAGGTTTGGGAAGAGCTATTTCCTTAGTCTGTTGTCAGTGCCCTGTCTACGGTGCGTAGACATTTGTCACACCTCCCAAGGTCACTGAGAGCCGGAGGTGGGTCAGGGCAAGAGGAGGAAGTGAAGACAGGAAACCCGCCACCCTTTAGGACTCTGAAGTGGAGCATCCGGCCAGAGAGGAAGCAGCTTGCACTCCCACCCCTTGGTGGAATACATCATTACTGCTTAGACACGCATGGCCTGGAGGAGTCACTCATTCTTTTGGTAATCACCTCTTCTGACTCCCTGTGCTGGGAATCCTCATTGTCCACATGACTGAATATTTAGAGTCACCATGGGAACACACTTCTATGCACTCGTGTAAAGGGTTTCTGGATTGGGTTTATTGAGGAGGGATGCCCCAGCCTAAGTGTGTAGAGCACTGTCCCATGAGCCCTGGGCTGAACAAAAAGGAGAAATTGAGCTGAGCAACCAGTATTCACCTCTCTGCTGGCTGACTGTGGCTGCAGTATGAGCAGCGGCCTCCTTCGCTGGCTGCCATGCCTTCTCCCCGTGGTGGACTGTGTGCCCTCGAACCTCAAGCCAGAATGAACTTTCCCTTCCTTCAGTTGCTTTTTTTTGTCAGGCATTTTGTCTCGGCAACGAGAAAAGTAACAAACATGCTACCCCTCCCTCAGCTTCTTTCACGTTCTTTGCCCCTCATTTCTTCAGGACTCCCCTTCCCCTCCAGCTGTTTTCCTCCTCCCTTTCTCACCATCTTCTGCCTGTCTTGGTTTCTTTCCTGTCACTATGATAAAGTACCCTGACAAAAGCAACTGGAGGGCAGGACCATTTGTTCTGCCCCCCTTCTACCCTCCCCTCCCCCCCACCCCCATTCAAGGGTAGAGTTCATCATGGTACAGAGAAGTGATGGTGGCGGGAGCTTGAAGCGGCTGGAGTCATCTAATCCACGGCCAGGAAGCAGAGTGAGAATGAATGTTCCTTCTTATTCAGCCTGCGGAGTGGTGACACCCACAGTGGACAGCTCTTCCGATCTCAGCGAACCTAATCTAAACATCGCCTTACTGATGCGCCTTGTCTCCTAAGTGATTCTAGGTCCCATTATGTTGGTCGTCAATGCACTCCATATGTCTGGTCTTGGGCATCACCTTCTGCCAGGGCTCCATCAACGGAGACGGGAGATGGACTCGTCAGAAAAGAAGCTAAAGCAGGTTCCCGCCCGTGCAGCACTCCCTCCTGCGAGCCATTTGAAGATCTTCCTGGATCTTGTTTTTATTTATTTATTTTCAAACTTTGTATGTATGTGTGCCTGCATGTGGGTATGTGCAGGTAAGTGGAGGTGCCTGAATCCCCTGGAACTGAAATCACAGACATTTGTGGGCCTCCTGATATGCATGTTGTAAGGGACCCCCAAGATCACGTTCTCAGCACCAAGGAGATTTATTTGCTCCAGAGAGATAGATGCCAGAGAATAAGAGACAAAGACATGAGATAGGGGATGAGGAAGAAAGAGAGGGGAAAAGGGGAGAGGAGGCAGGAGTATTTGTCCCAGAGGACAAAGGATTGCCTTTGGATAGAGAGAAGACGGACCTGGCCCACAGGAAAATGGCAGTTCGTAAAGGCAAAGGGGGGAAACTCTTATTAGAATGAGGTGTTTAATTTTAATTGGACAGGTTAATTAGGTGAGCCAAAGGGGGCTTTTGATTGTTGGACTTCAATACCTGGATAAGAGGACCTTGTTATTCAGCTTCAGGGGGAGGAAGTGGCCACATAAGGGACAGACCATGATGACTAGCTTTAGGAATGTAATCTGACAGTGTTCAGCAAGGCGGAGAGAGACGGGGAAGAGGGGCAAGGTCTGCCGGAGCCATGTTTGCCATACTCAGGCCTGCCAGAGTCTCTTTCAGATGCTGGGCATGGAACCTGTAAGACAAGTGAATGCTACTTACCACTGAGCCATCACCCCAGGCCCCCTTGCGTCTTTTTTGTTTGTGTTTTTCAAGCTAAAAAGAACAAACTCTGACTATTTCCCATATATATATATATATATATATATATATATATATATATATATATATACATACATACACACACACATACACGCCATACACAAACATATATATGCATGTTTGTATATGGATATGTGTCTGTGAGTACAGGTGCCTGCAGAAGCGGAAGAGGACACAGGATCCCCTGGAGCTGGGGCTTCTGGGAACTGAACTCAGGTCCTCTGAAAGAGTTGAATGTGAGGCTGGCTAGGCATAGTGCTGTACACCTTTGATCCCAGCACTTGGGCGGCAGAGGAGAGGTAGAGGCAGCCAGAGTTCTTTGAGTCTGCTGTTAGCCTGGCCAACATAAAGAGTTCCAGGACAGCCAGGGCAATGTAGAAAGACCCTGACTCAAAAAGATACTCCAACCTTATAGAGAGTATTTGGGAAGAAAACTGCCTCTGTCATCTTCTCATTTGGAAAGCTACTAACCTGTATTCCTGGCAAACGCAGGTAAACAAGTTTATTCCTTCTTAAGTCTCTGATGGAGTTGAAGACCAGGTAGCTTAGTTTTACAATGAGGCTTAGTTGTTTAGGGGTTAAGGTGTTTCTAGGTCTAGATAGGTGTTCTAAGTTGATAATGACAAGATGTGATGGGGATTGATTTACATTCAGAAATGTAGATGCACCAAGATAGGAAAGATGTCTTCTTTAAGGCTGTCAAATACAAATAGCCAAAACACTAAGAATGTAACTTTTATGTAATTCCTGATTGTGTCATGGTTCTTCTTGCTATAAGTAATCTACTGTATATATGTGTAATAATATAAATGTATATATAAAAAATATTAAAAAGTAGCATGTGCTATTAGCCACTGAGCCACCTCTCCAGACCCTCTCTTGGCATTTTTTTTGTTTAAATAAGAGCTAAAGTTTTAGAACTAAACCAAATAGCCATATGTATGAGCCCATGTGGATTAAGCAGAAAATATAAAGTACTGTATGTGTTGTTGTAGTAGCATGTGCCTTGTAAACAGGGCTCAAGAAATAGTTGTCAATAAAGTAGTTGCTATGTAAGCATGGGGACTGGAGTTTGATCCTCAGAAGATACATTTTAAGAAGCCGGGTGTGGGTATGCATGGAAATCTACCACTGAGGAGGTGGGGACAGGATGCTCCTTGGAGCTTGCTGGCCAGGCAGCCTAGCCAAATTGGTGAGTTCCAGACCAAAGAAAAAGCCTGTCTCAAAAACAAAAACAAAAACAAAGCAAGGTGAGTGTTAGAGGTTAACCTTGGGCCTCCACATGCATGTGCACACACGTGTATTAGCACATATGTGAAGTGCACATATACCCTCACACACACAAAAAAATGAGTGAGTCTGCATGATGTGCCAAATGCAGAGATGAGCATGCTTGGTGCCTGAGAGCCACAAGTAACTGAGAAGTTGCCAGCATTAGCGAACAGTTTAATATCACTCGATAATTATGACACAAATATTAGCATCCTTTAAATACCAGTTTTAAATGTATCATTTATTGTGTGTGTCTCTCCTTAATATCACATGAGTGTGTGAGCGACTGCATGCTATCGTGTGCATGTGGCTGTCAGGGGACAACGTGGTCAAATCAGTTCTCCTTCCATCTTTCGGGGCGGGGGCATCGGTGGAGTCCAGGGATTGAACTCAGGTTTCCAGGTTTGCTTGGCAAAGGCCTTTACCTTCTGAGCCATCTCGCCAGGCCCACATTAGTTAATAACATCCCCCTGGGGGTTGAGAGTAATGGGGAGATTTATGTGGGCGTGCCTTTTGGCTTTGTAGTCTTGGGTCTTATTTAGCTGTTATTAAAGCAGATGTATTCGTTTTTGTTATATAAATAATTTCGGAGAAGGGAAGAAGAAACACTCACAAGTCCCTTCTCCCAGCCAGATGAGAGGCAATCCGGGGAGCAGCTGAAGTTGGGTGTTGGGAAAGCGTGTGGTGGGGGAAGAAAGGGATTCTAAATTCTGTTCTGACATGTAACCGCTGCCTTTTGCCCTGGGCTCTGCTCTCCCAGGCATCTTGCTCCCTGGTTCTCTTTTCCTTTCTCTGCCTTTTTCTTTCTGTGTATAGCTTGTGACAGAGATGACAGGATCAGTCTTACAAGCATTCCAGTGCTTTGGCTGGAGGCACCCATGCAAATGTCTATGGGTGCCCTTAAGCCCCTGCCCCTCTCCCAGAGCCACATCCAAGGTCCCTGGGGGGCTCTGCTGTCTGCTCTGGCTCCTGCCCCATGGCACATGGCCTTGAGAGGAGCCCAGTCTTCCTTCCCCAAATCAGGGCAGCGCAGTACCGGGTGCAGCCGACATAACCAACGAAGCCCCTGGGATTCGCTACAGCGGTGTTGAACTCAGAGCTGACAGATGAAATCATATGGGAAAACTAATTATATTTTTTTCCCAGTTTTTTTCCCTGGGTATTTGTGAGTCTGCAGGAACTTAATTTATGTATTAATTACACCTCAGAGCTAAATGAGGGGGCGGGGGCACCTCAGACAGCCTCTGTGTCGTATTAGGCAACATGGCACATGGAGTCGGGTTCGGAGGGAGAGAGCTTCCTGCAGTTTCTGTCTGAGAAGCCAGTAGGCCTCCAAGAAACAGAAGCTTCCAGATGGCCCGGGGTGGGGGCGTGGCCCAGGCGGAGATACTGTGTGCCAGGGTTCCATTCTGCTTGTGGGCTGACTTGACACACTCAGCTTCTCTGGGCATCTTCTCCACCCAGCCACTGCACTCCAGCATCCCTGGGCTGTGTGAGGCTCCTTCCTTTGTTGGCATGGGTGGCTGTGTGTCACCCACCTTCAGCTTCTGTGCCACAGGCCCAGGGAGGCCTTAGATTGGCTGCTGTTGTTCTTTGTGGGACACCTCCACAGACAGCCTCATTAGGCAGGCCCCACTGAGACCGGGGATGTCCCTGGACTTGACCACTTTGTCCCTCTTCTCAGTGTGCCCTCGTCAATACATTTTCTGCTTCCTACTATTAATTTGGCTCCTTTAATTGGCTTATTGAGAACAGGTGACTGAACCTGTCTTGAGATACAGGCAGTGACCTCCAATTTTAGTAACAGAAGCACTTCCTTAATAGGACTCAGGGAAGGACTACAGGTTGACAGACAGGTACCCACAAGGTAGTGAGCCCTGAGTACGGAGCTGAGACACCTAACCAAACCATCTGGCCCTGGCTTACAGTACACCACCATGTGCAGCCCCCACATGGCCCTGACGATGGCTCTGATTCTTTCAAGGTGTGTGTGGGGGGTCCCCACAAGGCAGACCCACTTTATGATGATGTAGGCACACAGCTGTCACACCGACAGATAACTGTACACTGAGCTCAGGAGAGAGTTGACCATTTGTGAGCATCTAATGATAAGGAAAGAGCATGTTAGGACACATTTGCTCACTGAAGTTCCTCTGTGGGCAATGGGTGTTTTGTCCACTGAGATAGTGATGGCGTGACTTACTGGTAGGGCACTTACATAGTGATGCAGGGCATCACCAGTGATAAGCAGGGGGTGGGGGACATGGTTCAATGGTAGGGCACCTGCCTAGGATCCCCCAGTGGTGGGCTGAAGGTGTGGCTCAGTTGTAGTGTGCCTACCCAGTATGTATGAGGCTCTGGGTTCCAGCCCAGAACCAAAGGAAAAGGAAAAACAAAGTTTTTGGTTCAATTACTAGTGCGTTTGAATTTTGAGGTCTTGAGCATGCCAGACAAGCTATCATGGAGCCACCTCCCAGCCCTGCCAATATGGTGTGGATTAAATCTACCAAGAACCTAGAAAAGGGGACTGGAGAGATGGCTCAGAGGTTAAGAGCACTGACTGCTCTTCCAGGGGTCCTGAGTTCAATACCCAGCAACCACATGGTGGCTCACAACCATCTATAATGTGATCTGATGCCCTCTTCTGGTCGGCACGTGTACATGCAGGCAGAGCACTGTATACATAATAATAAATAAATAAATCTTAAAAAAAAAAAAAGAGCCTAGAAAAACACAAGGCCTAAGCTAGCGGCTGACAAATGAACATGAAGAAGAGTTAGGGGAGTTGATTAGAAATGTTGCCCAGTCATCTTTTGGACAGAGCTAACAAAGAGTATACCAGAGGGCCTCTCCCTTTGGCCTGAGGTCACACAGCTAATTAAAGGCCGGGCTGAAAAGTCTTTGCCAGGACTCTTGGACCAGTTCTCATCCTTTGACCTACCTATGTCACACAGAACCTCAGCCTGTGGCATTGTGGCTGCAGCTTCCAACTGGTTGAGTTAATTAAGCACCTGCTTTGGCCAGATGCCACCGGAGATGCTCAGGGGGTTTTCTCCAGAGATGCCTCAAAGGCAAGGAATCTTTGTGAGTGAGATTCCACCACCTCTGTGGGGGTGTTGCCTCTGTAACATTCCCAGAAGCAAGGAGGGTGCCAAGGGATGAAGGAGTGGCCGATATGTGGGTGCTGGCTGGTGAAAGGTGGGAAGGGGTTCCGAGCTGGTGGGCTCCGATGCTGGTCTTCCTTCTGTAGCCCCCCACCAGCTGCCCCACCAGCTTGTCTGTGGAGGGACAGTGTGGCAGCTGAGACTGAGGGAGGCAGGAGGCTCTGTGTCCTTACCTAGCTGTCAGTTTTCCCTTTGCCCACCACCCAACGTGGAGAGAGTTTGGCTGGCAACTGGACAGATGGCTGTCAATAGAGCCCTTTTGTCGTTATTTTTTTGTTTTGTGGGTTTTTTTTTGTTGTTATTAGTTTTTTTTGAGACAGAGTTTCTCTGTGTAGCCTTGGCTGCCCTGGACTTGCTTTGTAGACCAGGCTGGCCTTGAACTCACAGCGATCTGCCTGCCTCTGCCTCCCGAGTGCTGGGATTAAAAGCATACGCTGCCACGCCCGGCTGAGTGCTTTGTACACAAGCATTAGGACCTGAGAGCCATGGCCATAGCTCATGTGAAAACCTCAGCATGTGTCCTGGCCTTGTAACCCAGTGCTTGGGGGGAGGGCAGAGACAGGAGAACCCTGACCAGCTAGCCTAGCTGCCCTATACACACACCTGCACACAAGTGTGCTCACCCATGTGAACACATATAAACACACATGTGCTCAAAGAAAGCCACAAAACTCTGGCAGGACTAGATGAGCCATGTGCCAGCATCCTCATGGGATTGGAAGAAGCTGCAACATCTTCCAGGAGAGGTGGCCAGAGTGTCTGACAGCAGTGCTCTGGGTCCAGGCTGTCCAAATACATTTGTCTTGTCCCCTCACATGCCGCCTGCCCAGAGACAAGACTAACCCTTCCTGACAGAATCAGTTCAGCCTTGCCCTCTGAGCAGAGCCCAAGGTGGGCAGAGTCTGGCTGGGGCCAGCTTGGTGCTCTGCCCCTGATGGCTGAGGGTAGTGATATGGTTTGATAGGGCAGATGATCAGGGCTCAGTCCAGGGGACTGAGCAGGAACTAGGAGAAGCTGGCATGGGTCTCTGCCTCTACAGCTCTTCCAGACTCTAGACAACAGTTGGAAGACCAGGGAGATAGGTTCCCCTTAGTGTACAATGTGTGTGTGTGTGTGTGTGTGTGTGTGTGTGTGTGTGTGTGTGTGTGCGCGCACACACGCCTGTGTGTTCATATCTATATGTGTGTATATTAACACTGGAACAAATCCATCTACTCAGCTGCAGATTTTATCAAGTTTAGCACAATCAATTGTGTACAGAACACCGATAATTAGTGAGTATACTGGTGCCCTATGTATTTGATGCACTATATACTTAGCCATTAATTTTGAGAACACGCCTACTTATGTTAAAACTATTCCAGTAAGATGGCTCAGCAGGTAAAATGCTTGCTGCCAAGCCTGATGGCCTTAGCTCAATCCATGGGTTGTCATCTGACCTCCACATGTGCATGTGGCATGTGTGCTCCATGTCACCCCCCCACCCCCCCTCCCCGATTAAATAAATAAGCAAATGCAAATTAAAGAAAGATCTGGTTGACTCTTGAAAGTGTTTAGCGTATCCTTTTGTTGTTGATTTGTTTAGGACAGGGTTTCATGTAGTCCAGGTCAGCCCAAGAATGACCTAGAACTTCTGAACCTTCCAAGATCTGGGATTACAGGCATGCTACACTCTGTCTGGTCAGGTGGCTGGATGGGGCCTGGTTCTTTGTGCATGGTGGCCAAGCACTCTAACAACAAATCCACATTCCTAACCTGCCACCTCTTTTGATGGCAATAAGGCCTCAACCAGTGAAGGACCTGGACCTCTCGGGCCAGGGATGACACGATGACAAACTGTTCAACAACTCCCCTCAGAAGGTCCTGTTGTTTACTACCAAGTGTCAGTTCCTTTGGAAGGGAAGGGAGGACAGGAGGTCTGACAGAAGGTGGAGAGCGGAGGCCATGACCTGTGTGCAGTGAGAACTCAGAGTGGCCCCGCGCATGCCTGGGAGCACTGGGCTGCTCACTCCCAGCTCCCACAGCCTTGGTGAAGGGTCATCTGCAGGGTAGTCTGACCTCTGTGACAAAAGTTAAGGAGCTGAGCTGCAGGAGGTGAAGCAGGTGTGTGTGTGTGTATGTGTGTGTGTGTGTGTGTGTGTGTGTGTGTGTGTGGCAGGTGAGGCATCTGTGTGTGTATGTGGCAGGTGAGGCAGCTGTGTGTGTGTGTGTGTGTGTATGTGACAGGTGAAGCAGCTGTGTGTGTATATGGCAGTTGAGGCAGCTGGGTGTGTTTGTGTGTGTGTGTGTGTGTGTGTGTGTGGCAGGTGAACCAGCTGTGTGTGTATGGATGGCAGGTGAAGCAGGTGTGTGCGTGTGTGTGGCAGATGAAGCAGCTGCGTGTGTGTGTGTGTGTGTGTGTGTGTGTGTGTGTGTGTGTGTGTGGCAGGTGAGGCAGCTATGTGTGCATGTGTGTGTGTGCCAGGTGAAGCAGCTGTGTGTGTGTGTATGTGGCAGGTGAGGCAGCTGGGTGTGTATGGATGACAGGTGAAGCAGGTGTGTGGCAGATGAGGCAGCTGTGTGTCCGTGTGTGTGTGTGTGTGTGTGTGTGTGTGTGTGTGTGTGTGTGTGTGTATGTGTGGCAGGTGAAGCAGGTGTATGTGTGTGTGTGTGTGTGTGTGTGTGTGTATGTGTGGCAGGTGAAGCAGGTGTGTGTGTGTGTGTGTGTGTGTGTGTGTGTGAGGCAGGTGAAGCAGCTGGCTGGGTGGGTGTGTCAGTAAACTGCTCTTTCTATCGTGGAGCACAGAGGCCTAGGTGCTGGCTGCAGAGGCCAGGGTTCACAGAGACCAGGCCTGTGTAGCTGCTGTGATCCCATCAGTCCTGTTGCCAGAGTAAAGCTGGTCAAGGTTTCCTGCACAAGCCCCAACCACACAGGGTTTGCTATTTAAGCCCATGCACTTTTTTTCCCAAATAGAATCGCAAAAAGCACAGGCTAGTGTAGAAATAATTCTGTAGCCAAGCATGACCCTGAATTCTGGATCCTCCTGTCTGCTGCTCCCACCTCCCAAGTGCTGAGATCACAGGTGTGCACCACCACTTTCTACTACGCATGTAAAGAGGCCTGTTGTGAAAACCTCGTGACCTGCATGTGATTCCTGAACCCGCATGGTGGAAGGAGGGAGCCGACTCCACCACATACGTGCTATGGCACATAACTCTGCTCCTCCCCCCCCCCAGGCAACCCCCCCCCCATGAGTAAATAAATGAGAGGTATAAGTTATTTTAGAAGCCAGGCGTGGTGGTCCATGTGTGAAATCTCAGTGCTGTGAGGGAGAGACAGGAGGACCCTGGGGGCTGCTGGTCAGATAGCAGAGCTACTTGATAAATTCCAGGCCTATGAGAGACCCTGTCTCAAAGAAAAGGCAGATGACACTTGACAAATGACACATGCATGTGCACGCATGCACACACACACACACTTGTGTGCATGCATATGTCCAGAAAAGCCTGTAATGGCTTCACATAGAACTGGGGCCAAATATTACATGTGCTGCTTAACAGCTGTGTGACTTTGGGGAGGATGCTCAGCCTTCTGAGCATCAGTTTTCACATCTGTAAATCTATATATCTGGAGAGGTAGTTTTGGGATTCTACAAACAACAACAACGACAACAACAAACAAATCTGGTGACATGGCCCATGTCCCTAAAGCTGCGGAGATGCCACTGCCCTCATCATCTTTTCAAGCCGGTTACGATTTTGAATAGAGGGCTGAGATTTAAATTCCCTGGCTGGTCCTGCTCTGGGCAGTTATTCTTTCTGCTGGGGGGGGGGCTCCTTCATGCCCACCATGTGCTGGTATTTGATGTGGGTGGCAGGAACCCCTGCCTGGCTCCCTTCTGTTCCCACAGCTCATCGGTGTAGGGTTTTGGGATTTTTTTTTTTTTTGGACTAGAGGCCCCTTTATGAATCATAAAACTAGAGGCGTGGCAGGGAGCCTTTGCAGTCTCTGCAGTTCTCCCACTAATGAGGGCCCTGTGTGGTGCAGGAGCCTACAAAAGGCTGCTCCTGCGTCCCATGGTATCAGTGGCCACTTTCCCCTTTCTTTGTCTGGAAACAGTCTGCCCCCCAGGCCTTCTCATATTACGTCGTTTAAAATTACACTTGTTTACACATGCATGGGAGGGCAACTATGCATGCATGACATGCACTGTACATGTGGAAGTCAGATGACAACCTTTGGCGGTCGTGGCTCCACCATGTGGGTTCCTGGGAGGAAGTCAAGTGTCAGGCTTGGTGGCAAGCGCTTTTGCCCATGGAGCCATCTTGCGGGCCCTTGGCTTCTCATATTTTACTAGTCGCAGGATTCCTGTGCCTTCCCTGGTGTTCTTTGAGTCTCAGAAGTCTCTTTCTTTTTTAATCTCTTTTTGTTTGGTTTGATTTTTTTCAGACAGGGTTTCTCTGTGTGGCCTTTGCTGTCTTGGAACTCACTCTGTAGACCAGGCTGACCTCTAACTCAAAAATCCATCAGCCTTTGTCTCTAAAGTATTGGTATTTTTTATCTCCTGGTTTATAAAGCTCAGATCAGATGGTCCTCCTGTCCCAGAACTGTTCTGACCTTTGTAGGAGGAAGGAATACTAAGCTGCTCAATCTACTTAACCTAGGCAGAAAAATATTCCACGGCAATAGCAGCCATCTGCCACCAGGGGGTGCGTTACACAGAAGTGTTCAAGACGCACCTCCAAGGGAAAGCTTTCTAGTTTGAATCCCCAGAGGCAAAGGGATACTAGATGCAGGGTTTAGAGTGCTGGGCCAGCTGGGCACAGGGGGAAGTCAGGGGGTCCGACCGCAGAGACTTTAGCTGAGGGCTCCATAATAAAAGAATAGAATGGATTCTTCTGACCGCCACATGCTTACTGTGACCGGAGCGTGCGCGTGCACACACACGCTATACACACAAACATACAACCACATACACACAATATACACACAAACATACATATACAACTACACACACAGAAACACAGACACAGACACACAGACACATACACACACACACACACACACACACACACACACACACACACACACACACATAATTGAACATCAAGTACACAGCAAGCACTACCCAGGAGGCTCCAGATCATAAAACCTTAACCTTTTACGTGTGTGTGTGTGTGTGTGTGTGTGTGTGTGTGTGTGTGTGTGTGTAACATGTGGAGGTCAGAGGAATCTGTTCTCTTTTTTCATTATGTGGGTCCCAGAGATGGGAAAAAAAGGGGGGCTGGCAAGCTGGCTCAGGAGTTTAAGGTGCCTGTCACCAGCTCCTCCTTTTTTTCTTTTTTCTTTTTTTCCTAATGGGAGGAAATGCTAAGGGAGTTGCAGTGAGAAATTCACAATTACAAAGGTATATTTTCCTCTGTTCAAGTTCACAGAATCCTGGTGACCTTTGATTAAGGACAGACTTCTCCACTCTCTTGGAACCTGCTTGATTGATGGATTAAGATCTCAAAGCCCTGGCACACAGCACTTATATTTTCTCCCTCCCAACCTGAGGCTCAGATGGCCTTGCAGATGGATTCCCAGGGTGCACACAGCTAGCAGAAAGAATCCTGCACCCACCAGCGGCCCTTGCATCCTTGCCCTGACACTGGGCCACTTTAACTCTTCACACGGTCCCTGATGTCACTTGGAAGCCTAGATCTATTGCTCTTCCCAGGTACAGAGGCTGTGGCTGTGCCTGCTGGTTTTTATGTCAATGTGACACAAGTTAGAGTCATCTGAGAGAAAGGAATCTCAAGTGAGAAAATGCCTCCATAAGATTTGGTTGTAGGTGGTAGGGCTTTGTTTGTGTGTGTGTGATTGAAAATTGGGCAAGAGCATAGTGGTGCATGCCTGTAATTCCAGCACTCTTGGGGGCAGAGGCAGGTGGATCTTTGTGAGTTCAAGGCCAGCCTGGTCTACAAATGAGTCCAAGGCAGATGAGGCTACATAGAGAAACATTGTCTCGAAAAACCAAACCAAACCAAACCAAACCAAACCAAACAAAAAACAACTCCCAAAGAAAGAAAGAAAGAAAGAAAGAAAGAAAGAAAAAGAAAACCAGGCAGTGTCTCCCAGTGATATTTCTAGAAAGGCATATGAGACAATGGAGTCTACTACCCAGCCTATCCTAGGTACCTACTATTGGCTTCATGGTGATGACTCTTGTGCAGCAACTGCAGAGGCCCCCTGAACCCCACATTTCTCTCATGTTGGTGAAACAGATCTGGAGAGAGAGAGAGAGAGAGAGAGAGAGAGAGAGAGAGAGAGAGAGGAAGAGAGAGAGAGAACAATAGTTTATTCTGGAATCAACTGTGCGTGCCCACGTCTGAGGTACATCTACGTGGGTCTTCCCAATTACCATGTTCCAATGAGGTGGCAAATTCATTAACTTTTTAAAGTAACAGAACAAAGAAAATCCTAAAACACCACACTGTGAGACTACCGGGTAGGTGGGTCACAGCCAAGCAGGAGAAACTCTGCTCCGGGCCTTTGGTGCTCCCTGGCAGCATTCTCAGTTCTTGGATTGGTAGACGCTAGGGATCTGTGCTGGTTAGTTTTCTGTCAACTCGACACAAGCCAGGACAATCTAGGCAGACTGAGAAAATTGAGAAAACCACAACTGAAAATATGCCTCTACTAGTTTTGGTGTGTGGGCAAGTCTGGGGTGGGGGGAGCACTTCCTTAATTAATGATTGATGTGGGAGGGTTCACCGTGGCCGGTGCCATCCCTGGGCAGGTAGTTATAGACTGTATAGGAAAGCAGGCTAAGCAAGCCATGGGGGACAAACCAGGAAGCAAGGGTCCTCCATGAACTCTGCTTCCTTCATTTCCTACCTCCGGGTTCTTACCTTTAGTTCCTGCTCTGACGTAAGCTGAAATAAGCCCTTTCTTCCCCAGGTTGCTTTTAGTCATGATGTTTGTCACAGCAATAGAAAGCAAAGCCACAAAAGATGTCAGGTCACCATAGCAGAGGGCAATAAAAGCCAATTAAGAGGGCTAACGACATACAGGCAGGCAAAACACCAATGCATATAAAATAAAAACAATAAATTGTTAAAAAAAAAAAAGAAAAGAAAAGAAACCCCAAGGTTACTTTCCTCTGGATCTGCAACATTCCAACCTCTCCACACCACCGAAGCAGACTCAGCTTTGAATCATGTCATCATTGGTATCTTGTTTTCTGAGACAGGGTCTCCCAGTAGTTATGAAGCCAACTAGCCCCAGCAGACAACTTCCTCTTCCTCCCTAGCTAAGAATCACACGCTCACACTGCTGTCCCCGGCTTTCCCTCCCCACCTTTCATTTTAAATGGGGATCCTGTGGATCAAATGCAATTCCTTGTCCTTGCACGGCAAGCCCCTCCCATCCACAGGAGCTTAGACCTTTGCTGGTAAACAGAGGCAGAAGAACTTTTCTGCCTGCCAGAGAGACCCTGAAATGAGGTCACCCGTGTGACCATCTCACAGAGCGACAAGCCATTTCTCAGTGGATCTGCCAGCATCCTTACTCCTTGCAAATGCTTTGCAAATTGGGAAAGCGTGACCTCAGATGGGTCTGCTGGTGTCCTTCCAATCTTGGGTCAGAATGTCCATCTAGTGAGCACAGAACACCAAAGGGCAGGAAGACAGTTCTCTGTGTTCCATCCTTGGCCAGCCGGCTCTGTGTGTGTGTGTGTGTGGGGGGGGTTCCACGGGAGAGTCATACATGCAGTGTCTGACATTTTCACAAGCTATGGAGTCACCTCCAGGTCAGGCAACATAAAATAATTCTTGGATCTCAGAAACTGGACTCCTCCCTGCAGAAGGAAGGCTGGCTGCCCACAGCGTTTAGCACCATGGACAGTGGCAGGACAGCTGGTGCATTGCCGAAGAGACATATCAGAGGGTGTCTTGTGCTTGGTATAGTGTGGTGATGCTTGGCTGAGCTCACTGCCGCTCACCTGTGGTTCCCGGTGGGTGGAGACAACGTGAGGATGATATTGTGTCTGTGCCCTCTGGGAGAGCGCAGGCACAGCTGAGGTTCATTAGCACCGTGGCACCACATTGTTTAAACTCTTTGTCCTGTCCACAATGTGTGTTCAGGGTCTAGTATTCAGTAAATCCTCCAGCTTATCTGTTTCAATGAGAGGCTGGGACTGCTAATATCAGTTGTCAACTAGCCAGGGTCTAGACTCTAGAATCACCCGGGAGACCATGTCTGTGAGAGAGTTTCTGGATTGGGTTAACTGAAGTGGGAAAACCCACTCTTGACGCGTTCAGCTCCATCCTATAGTCCAGGGTCCTGCGCTGCCTATAAAGGAGGAAGTGAGCCGAGCTCCAGCCTTCCCCTTTCTTCTGCTTCCTGACTGGGCTTGCAATATGACCAGCTGCCTCACGCTCCGGTTGCCACGCCTTCCTGCCATCTTGGACGGCATGCTCAAACCGTGAGCTAAAATAAACCCATCCTTCCTTAGGCTGCTTTTGTACGTATTTTGGTTTAGCAATGAGAAAAGCAACTAACATAGGAAATGAGTCCGAGTCTATTGCCAACTTCTGTGTCTGCATTAACACTGGGCCAAGACTGCCTCTAGGGGAAGCCAATATGGTCTCATATTAGCTTTTGATCAAACTCTGCCTCCTCGCCAATCCATAGGTGTTCGGTGACAGTACAGAAGCTCACTATTAATGAAGCTGCTAAGAACAAAATAGCCAAACCTTTTGCTGGCCACTGGGGCTGTGGGTAGCTTACTGTGCTAGCCAGGGCAGAACACCCCCACCTCTTCTGTCTCTGGGTCTCCAAGTTCAGCCCTGTGGAGGATCAATACATTCAAAGACAAGATTTTCCTTAAAGAATATCTCACTGTTGAGGAAGTATTCCCTCACAGGAGGCAGGGTGCTGCAAATGCCTCCACTGGTCGCATGCGTCGTGCAGCCCCGGGACATAGGTGGCTTGGCATGAGGCAAGGTATGCGCGACGAGACGCCATGAGCAGGGAGGCAGAGGAGGAGGTGGGCGGGCCACCTGCTCATCGGCTCAGCTGGAGAGGTACAGATGTTTCTGCCTGGAGTCCTTTCTGTCTCCTACATGGTGGGCACCGAACAAAGCAGTGCTTGCTGCTAGGGCAAGTAATGAGACAGTGCCCCCTGTGAGACAGAAGATAGGGCAAAGCTTCAGCGGGCAGTGATCTGAGAAGCTCGATTGGTTCTCTGGCCAGCATGGGTAGGCATGAGGCTGGCTCAGTGCAGAGTCCTGGCATAAATCACCTTGGTGAGAGGATTATGGGAGACGTGGCCCCAGGAGGGAGCATATGCAGGGACAGAAGCAGGCCCTCTCCTCTATGAGTCCCCAGAAGGAGAGATAATTAAGGCTGTAGCCACTGCCTCTGAGAGGCCAGGTGGGGGTTTTCTGGGGCTGGCTGACCCTCTTGACTCAAATGTGTTAACTGTGATCAGCTAATGGGCCTGGCGGGCGGGCGTCTCTCCGCACTGGGCTCTGAGTGAGGCTGTGAGCATCTTTAAGGGATGAGACTGGGGCACCCCCCACATCCTCCTTCACTGTGGCCTCCAGAGCTGGGAATGGAAACGGGTGCTGGGGTCCTCGAGGCCCTGTGGGCTGAGCCTTGCCCATCCCTGGGACACAAGTTTCTCCCTGAATGAAACTGTGCAGGCCATGATTCCCAGACGCTGCCGGTGCATCCCAGGCAAGTGCCCTGCACCCAGGAGACAGCAGTATCGCCCTTCCTCAGTACGCCCTGTGGCGCCAGGGAGGGAAGGGGCTAAAAAGACTGAGGGAGCCACAGGGCACAGTTGCTTCTGTGGTGCCCCCAAATACTCCCAACTCACTCAGGGAGTAGTGATGAGCTGCAGGTGGGGAGCAAGAAGAATCTGGGAGGTGTACTGGGGTGGGGGTGGGATGGCTCAGTGGATAGTGTTTGCCCTCAAGTGTGAGAACCAGTATTCAGGTCCCCAGCATTTGGGAGGCAGAGACATGGGATCTGTGGGCAAAAAGATCCCTCCAGTCCCCCCCTCCCCACACCTCCCCTCCCCTCCCCTCCCCTCCCCTGTTTGTCTCCTAGTTAGCTGGGGTTGGGGTGTGGGGTGTGGGGTATGGGGTGTAAGGGGTTGTTCATCTCAAGGCAAGGTTTTCTCTCCCCTCCCTTTCTTCCTTTCTTTTCTCCTGTTCCCCTCCCCTCCCCTCCCCTCTCCACTCCCAAGGCTAAACATCAGATGCACTCTGAAAACACTGCTTTGTGCATTCGGGAGCCCTCATCACCTCTGAATCCGGACTCCTGTCCACGGCAGGAAGTCTCCCTTTAGAGGCTCACTGTATCCTGCAGGTAGCCTGGGCCAGGCATGTAGCTCTTAAAGCTGCTTCTTCCTCTTGTGTTTACTCAGCCCACCACTCTTGTGACAAGGCAAGAGTTAATCGCGACTCCTTCCTTGGCTTCTGCCTAGATTCTATCAGTAAGGCCCAGGCTTCTGTGTTCAAGCGCAACTGAACACGGGCTGCTCCTCGGCAGCCTCCCACCAAGCCCCATTTCCTCTTACCAGGATAGTGTCTTTACTTTTGTTCCTCCCACTATCCACAAAATGCAGGTGGCCCCTGTCACTGCATCTATGAACTCAGGATAAAACCAATGTTTTCCAACACGGTCGAGCACGTGTGCGTGTGCATGCATGTGTGTGCGTGTGTGGGGGGGGGCACTGAGGACTATCCTTGGTTATCATTCATCAGGAGCTATTACCTTGTTTTATAAGACAGCCTCTCATTTCTCTGGATCTCTCCAGGTAGGCTGGAGTAACAGCAGCAGTCTACTCACCTACAGCTGAGTTCAATCAAAGGAGAATGAGAAAAAGACTCAGGTCCCCCAATTCCCTTCAAGGGAGCACTCTCAATGACCTAAAACTTCACCTAGCCTCACCGGTCAAAGTTTCCATATCCCCCCAATATCCCCAAGTGCTGGAACTAGTTTGCCCTTCCTCTCCCTCTCTCTCCTCCCCTCTCTCTCTCCCTCCTTCTCTTCCTCCATCCATATTTCCTTCCTCCCTCTGTCCCTCCCTGCTTCCTTCTTTCCTTTCTTTCCCTCTCCTCTTTCCCTTCCCTATTCCTTCCTTCCTCTTTTTCTTTCTTTCCTTTCTCTTTTCTCCCTACAACATCTCCTGCATCCCTAAGACACTAGGATGTGGATCTCAGTTTCTGCCTCACCTCCTGCGTCCACTCTAAATTCTGGAATTGCATGCTGGGTTAGTGTGGTGCTGGGGATGAGACCCTGGGCTTTTTTTTTTTTTCCTACTGACTTCACTGGGTTACAACTGCAGGCTCTAGATCTGAGTGCAAGCTTGGCCTTGCAATTTAAAATTGTGGCTAAATATTTTTAATAAAGCTTATAATTAATGTTCATGAGAAGACAGTCACTGGGGCTGATACAGAGTCCTTTGGAGAAGCAGAGTCACCAGTAACAAGCAGCTGGCCAGACACTGTTGTCCCACACTGTCAGGCTCTCCATGGGAGGGCGGGGGATGGCATTGTCCCCATTGCTGGCTAGATCTGCTGCTGCTCAACTCGCCACCTAGTGGACACTCGGTGGAGGAAGCCTGCACGCCCTGCAAACCAAAGGGGTTTCCCAGCAAAGCTGAGTCCAGGAAAGGCTACTTTATGTGTGGTTTGTGGCCACATTCTCTGCCTTGGAGGAGGTGTGCATATGATGTTTGAATCTTTTTTTAATTAACCGTAAGCCCATCTGCACGATCCTGTTTAGTGCCTACAAATATCATCCCAGGTTCCACACGCACAACAGCAGAGGGGAGAACACCGGTGGGTGATAATGCCAGCTGACCTTCCACTAGCCTTTACAAGAGTGCGCTCATTTAATCCTCCCAGGAGCTCTGAGGTAGGTGCTGGTCCCATTCCTACTCTGTCCACATGGAGACAGAGGCTCAGAGAAGTGAGATGCTTTGATCAAGCTCACATGGGTTGCAGGAACAGTGCTGGACCCCAATACTGGGCTTCCTACAATTACTCATTCTAGGGTCACTCTGGGCAGAGATGGCGAGAAAGTTGAAAATGCAGAAAGCCAGGGTGGACCCTGGATGAGCTCCTCTCACCTTCAAAGCCTTTGTTTTCCCATCTGTGTTACAGGAGAATGAGCTTGAACGCACAAGACTGTGTCTGCGAGTGAAAGGAAGAACACTCACAAAACAACTAAGGTGTGATAGGCGTCTCTGTCCCAGGTAAGGCTGGTCCAGGTTCAACCCAGAAGCTCTTAGCAGGAATATTCCAGAGACCTATGCTGTGATGGAACAATCTGCAGCAACCAGAGGTGGGGAGCAGAAGTGACCACAGGGACAAAATGGTTAACTGAGAGCGTGGCACCTGGTAAATGATCACTTAATATAGTGCAGTGGCCCCAGAAAGTGGCCTGTTCTGGATGCTTGGAAAGCCAGAACCCAGAGGTATGGAGTCATTCATCTGTGCCAGGGATGGATGGACCAGGGCTTCCAGCACACCCAGAGCCGGCCTCCTCCCCCCTCAGATAGAGGTCTTGCCAGTACATGGGAGGGGCTCTCTTTCCCCTACTATGGTCGTCTTACCATAGTAGAGGGAAAGAGTCAGTTCTCCTTTAATCTGTGCCCCAGCTGGTTAAGGACTCAAGCTCAGAGGCAGAACCCAACTGCACTGGGATGCAGGGAGAGGGAGCTGGGGTGTTCCAGGAGATGAACCCACACCTCTGCCTGGAGTGCGGCTCTCTGTGCCCTCAGTGAGCATGGTGAAGAGAAGGGGGAAGAACCTGCTGAAACACACGTTGCTAAAAAAAAAAAAAGCCATAATGGCAGCCAAGGCGTTGTATGGTATTTTACAAAAGAAACTAAGTTTACAGAAAAAAATGAGTAACAACTGAAAAAAGAGGAGGAAGAGGGGAGGGGAAATACGGAGGGGGCTGGGGGAGGGAGGGGGAGTCGGCCTTTAAAGAAACCAGGGCTTAGCATCACTACTGACATCCTGTCTCCTCAGAGGCCCTACGCTAATTATTATTTTCGTTCTCTAGTCCCACTTAATTTCTTTAGTAATTATTTTTTGACAGGGTTTCTCTGTGTAGCCCTGGCTGTCTTGGAATTTACTCCAAGTCAGAGATCCTCCTGCCTCTGCCTCCCAAATGCTGGAATTAAAGGTGTTTGCCATCCTTCCCCAGCATTCCTTTTTATTTTTTATTTTTTATTTTTAAAGCTGTTCATCATTACTCACCAAACATGTTTGACTTTTATTTTCAAGGGCTAACCTGACGTGTAAGACGAATCAGCCACGTCTTTCCTTCTGAACAAAATCAAGGCGTGCCCCTTTGTCTCCATATTCCTTTACTTGGAAACCGGCCGCTTTCTGTAGTGTGTGAATCCCCCACACCCAATGAAATGGCCAAATTAAAAAAAAGAAAGAAAGAAAGAAAAAGAAAGAAAGAGGAAAAACAAAAGACTGTAACATACAGGTCTAAGCGTTTCTGTTTCTAAATGGATTATACAGGAGACAAGGCATAGCCAGTGACCCATGGCGAAAATGTCTGCAGCTAACAGACTTTGCACTGGGTATGTTGCGCATCTTACAGCCCTTCTTGACAGTCAAGATAGCTCAGCAGGTAAAGGTGTTTGGAGCCGTGCCTGAGGCCCGGGAGTTTGATACCTGGACCAACCCACTTAGTGGACCTAGAGAATCTAACCTCACGAGTTATCTATCATCTGACCTCCACACAATAAATAGATAATCTAATTTGTTTTTAAAGAGTTCTTCCAAAAGTTCATGGAGGCTTGCTGCAGTAGCCGATTTCACAAAATTTGGAGTACTAGACTTATGAAAGATGACCCAGGAGCAAGACTGATTTAATTCTGGTCACTTCCCGAGGCTTCTAGAAGGTCCTTCCCACGGATGCAAGCTGAGGCTGTCCTGCACTTGGGTTGAGATCTGGGCCCAACTAGATAGAGGATGGATGAAGTTGGTGACCTCACCAAGATCTTGCAGGCATCATGATTTTGAAGATCTTCGTGGCCTTGTGTGTGTGGGTGTGGGTGTGGGTGCTGTGTTCACCCACTTACTGCGTGCGTGGGTGCCAGTGCGTGCTGGTCTGTGGGAGGCGCGTGTGGGCAAGGGTGGGTGTGTCTGTAGAGCCCCAGCTGGGGGCTGCGGCCGGCTGCTCCCACTTGTGGCTCCTGGGCGCCGCCAGCAGGCACATCTCCGGAGGACGACGCGGGATGGGAGCTGATGACAGGAGGGCGCCGTCTCCCGAGTGATGGCAGCTCACGCTGCTGCCTTGCCGCCTCCGCCGCTCAGTCCTGATTTCCTTACGTCAGGGTAGCTGGGTCCCCCCTCCGCCCGGGAGCCAGCGAACAGCAGGAGAGCAGAGCAGAGCGTGCGGCAGAGCTGATCCCGCGTCCCGCCGAGCCCTGCCAAGACCCGCCAATCCCAGCAGAGCTGGAGCCGGCGCCGCTGAGGCAAAAACGGACGCCGCACCGGAACCCATTATTCCCCAGCCGCTGCTCCCGGGTACCTGCCGGGGCGCCGGGCTTGTCCTGAGCGCCCCTCGCGATGCGCGTCGGGCTCTTCGACTCTCCAGATCAGTTCCAGCTCGGTGGCTTCGGGAGTACAGGTCTGGATACCTCTAGCTGAAATAGTTGGGTGGCCAAGAAGGGGTCTCCACGTCGGGGACGCGGCAGAGACCTGCGGAGTTGGCGTCCGAGCGCGTAGAGCGGGGCCACCCGCGCCGCTCCACCATTACCTCCCCAGGCGGCAAGGAGGAGCTGGTGGCGGTCGCCTCCCGGCTGTGGCAGCGGCGGCGGCGCGCCTGCTTGGCGGCCGTCGGCGTGCTCCTGGCCATGGCACTGGGGCTGCTGATCGCGGTGCCTCTGCTGCTGCAGGCGGCGCCCCCCGGAGCGGCTCACTATGAAATGCTAGGCACCTGCCGCATGATCTGTGACCCGTACAGCGTCGCTCCCGCAGGGGGACCCGCAGGCGCCAAGGCTCCACCGCCGGGACCCAGCACCGCTGCCCTGGAAGTTATGCAGGACCTCAGCGCCAACCCCCCGCCTCCGTTTATCCAGGGACCAAAGGGTGATCCGGGGCGACCAGGCAAGCCGGGGCCTCGGGGGCCTCCTGGAGAGCCAGGGCCGCCTGGGCCCAGGGGTCCCCCGGGAGAGAAGGGAGACTCGGGGAGGCCAGGGCTACCCGGACTACAGTTGACAACTAGTGCGGCCGGTGGCGTTGGAGTGGTGGGTGGTGGAGCCGGGGGCGGTGGCGACACGGAGGGAGAAGTGACCAGTGCGCTGAGCGCCGCCTTCAGCGGTCCCAAGATTGCCTTCTACGTGGGACTCAAGAGCCCCCACGAAGGCTACGAGGTGCTCAAGTTCGACGACGTGGTCACCAATCTTGGCAATCACTACGACCCCACCACCGGCAAGTTCAGCTGCCAGGTGCGTGGCATCTACTTCTTTACGTACCACATCCTCATGCGTGGAGGCGACGGAACCAGCATGTGGGCGGATCTCTGCAAGAACGGGCAGGTCAGTGACTTTCTCCCACACACCCTTCCCTACCTTCCGGGGCCCAACAGACTCCGTAGACCACCACAGGCACCCGGAATCACAGGGAATTATCCTTTTTCCTGCTACCTTCCAGCGCCCCAGCAAACTCAAGGATGGGGTGGGCACTGGACCACAGCATCCCGCTTCCCTGCGCACCCTGTTAGGCTTGCCCAAATGGCGCAACGCTGAGATTTGGACCCTGACACCTGAACTAGGTTCTTAGTCCCCGATTGCTGAAGTCCTGTCCTGAAGTAGCTAGACTCCCAGAAAAACTCAGTTTTCTTTATCACCATGGTTGGACGAAGTTCGCCTCTTTCCCTTAAGTTTCCTTCATCTTGGCCTTGACCCCTGGTACATCCTTTACACACTTGGTCAGTGTCCCCGAAGCCCGCCCCCTTTTCCTTGACTCTGCTGCTGGAGAGAGCTTGGAGCTGGGGAGGGGTGTTGACATTGAAGTAGCAGGCAGAGGGCTAGTAAGGGGGAGGGATGTAGGGTCGAGGGGTAAGGGAGGCCGGGCTTGGACTCAGGAAGAGGTGCGACGGCCCACCCACTCTTCTGGTTCGCCCCCGCAGGTGCGAGCCAGCGCCATAGCCCAGGACGCGGACCAGAATTACGATTACGCCAGCAACAGCGTGGTACTGCACCTGGATTCGGGCGACGAAGTCTATGTGAAGTTGGATGGCGGGAAGGCTCACGGGGGCAACAACAACAAGTACAGCACGTTCTCGGGCTTTCTCTTGTACCCGGATTAGGGGCGTAGAGGGCCCGAGACCCCGGTGGCTTTCAGACCACCCCATCCCTACAGGGGCGCGCGCGGCTCTTTGGGTGAACGCCACTCTGCGGCTTCATGACACTTCCTGACATCTCCGTTGGAAAAGACACATCCCCGCTGTCCTACTTGTCTTGCCTCAGGCCTCAGTGTGTCTCTGATTCACCACACTGGAGGGAGGCTGTGTCCCTGGTCCCAGTGCCCATCCTGGGGAGGGAGAGGGAACACTCAAGTGGGGAGTTAGGCGAGAGATCTAGCCGGGTAGTTGTGGGGCAGCCCAGACTTGAGAAAGCTGACTGACTGGACGGGCAGCCCTAGGATGCCTGAGGTCTCCCAGCTCGCCTCTTCCTTTCAGCGTCTCCAGGTTAAGGACTGCAGGCCCCACCACCAAGAAGAACGCCAAGCTCTGGGACCTCCCTTTTTGTGACCCAAAATGCCTGTGCAGTTTTTTCCTGTCCATCAGCCAAAAACCCACCCCTAGCAGAATTCCAACATAGAGAAAATTCACCTTGCCACGCACAATTTCCGTACTCTCCTCTGCCATGCATTAAATTATGTTTTTAGACCACCGGCTCCTGTTCTTTTTGTTAATACAGCCCTTTTTACCTGGACTCCAGACATCCCCCTTGGCCTTATAACCTGGCCAATGACCTCGCTCCAGCCAGTGCACTGCCTCCTGGGATTGGCTCAAAGGTGTGTGGGCGGGGGTGGTGGTGGGAGGGGTGGGGTGGGAGCGGGGTGGGCGGGGGTGGTGGTGGGAGGGGTGGGGTGGGAGCGGGGTGGGTGGGAGTGGTGGTGGGAGGGGTGGGGTGGGAGCGGGGTGGGTGGGGTAGGGGGGGAGTGGAGTCTGAG
The DNA here is from genome assembly GCF_964271855.1 of Acomys minous. Lineage (NCBI taxonomy): Eukaryota > Metazoa > Chordata > Mammalia > Rodentia > Muridae > Acomys > Acomys minous. The sequence continues at coordinate 68,717,926 of NC_140483.1, read as the reverse complement.
CAACACCCTCCTTCACACTGCAGCCCTGAGTTGACCCATGGAAGGCAGGAGAGGGCAGTTAGAAGAAGATAGGAGAGAGGGGATGGTATACAGTTTGAGCAACTTGCTCCCCCCTGGCCCTGGGAAAGGAGGTCAGAAGGTAGAGTCTCTGAGAAGCAGGAGAAAATTATGATGTACCTGCCAGTGGCGATCCTGTGAATTTTGGGGCCAATAAGAAGCCGCTTCCCCCTTGGGCAGAAACTTCCATTCCCCCAAAAGACCATCAGCACACTCAGGGCAACCCAGCTAGGTCCTTGGATCTCTAAGGAGCTGGTAAAGTGAGGCAGTTCATCTAGAACATTGTGGAAAGGAAGATGCCACTAGCCCTCCAGGAAGGATAGATGCTTTTGGGGGGCCCTTTCTTTCCTTGAGAGAAGTGATAGAGGTGGGGGACCTGCTTGCTTTATCTCTCTTCCCTTCAGTATTCTGTACACCAAGTCAGGAAAACATCCCATATGGTTTTGACATTTGACTTTCTTTTTACCTTTCTGTTTGTTTTATTTTATTTTATTTTTTAATTTAAGAATGCCCAGTCCCATCAGATAGTAAGTTATCTATAAAACGTCCAGTAGCAACCTGCTATAATCACTTACAGAGCTCTTTAATTTTTCAGCGTTAAATTAAGGGGGAGGGGGAACGGAGACAGATTCTCACTGTGTAGCTCAGGCTGGTCTGGAAATGGTCATTCTCCTATCTCAGCTTCCTCAGTACAGGGATGATAGACATGTGCCATCCCACTGCCTGGCTGTACTGAGCCCATTTTGATAGAAAGGACACTTGTTTGTGGGACTATGAGATGGCTCAGCAGGTTAAAGCACTTGCCACCAGTCCTAAGACTTGAGTTCAATGCCCAGAACCCAGATGGTGGACAGAGAGAACCAACACACAGGTTGCCCTCTGACCTCTACATCTTCACTGTGGCTTTCACACACACACACACACACACACACACACACACACACACACACACACACACATACACACACACACACACACACATCTAACGTTTAAAGAAGTGTGTATGTAAGTGTGTGTGTGCATGTCTACACAGAGATGACCTTGGAATGTGTGTATCTAGGTAAAACTGTACACTCGGAATTGTTCTCACTCAATTCATGTTGCACACATTCATGCCAATGTAGTGCTTTTGGTTGCAGTGTACCCTCAAATAGTATTGCGTGTGTGTGTGGGGGGTTGTTGAAAGCTGCTGTTCCTTTTTTTAGGAGACAATTATACCCCCCCCTCCCAGTCCTGTGGCTGCCACCATCCCTCTGTGCTCTCATTTTATTTGAATAATGTTTTCTTGTCATTCGTTTGAATATAAGCAACGATTACTCCTGCGTCGAGCCCGACAGTAAAGTGCACAAAGAGAGCCAGAGAAAAAGAAATACCGTCAAACTACCATTTTCCCCAGTTACCTACACAAACAGAACCCTAATTTCCTACCCCCTGCTGTGCTGCCCCTTTTGATGGTGGATCCCAAACCTGCCTGAGCTCACCTGCACCCAGGGATGGTTGGTCTATGGTTACATGGCGGCGGGCGGGCGGGTATCGCTTTCGGATGCCTTGTTGATTGTATCATCCTGAAATGCGATTAAAACTCAATGTCTGCTACCCAAATGAAGTCTAATTGCTATGGATCTGCAATCCCCATCGGGCCCCTAATCCTTTTTGACTTATTCCTCCCCTTCCTCTGATGAGATGGAGCTTAGACACAAAGCCCTCGGTTTAAATTTCAAAAATTAAAATTGACATGCAGTGGTGGCTTTCCTGAGAGCCCGGAGGAATTGCTAAGGAGGTGCCACAATCCAGCCTTAGTCTCTGCATTAAGAGGCAATTTGTACTTCTAACAAACGCCCCCCTCCCTCCTGCCCCTTCCCCTTTGTCAAAAGGGCAGGGAGATGCCTTGCCCAGGTCTGACTGATCACAATACTTAGCCGAATCTGAAGCTGAGACCTTCCATCTGTATTCTCCCTCGTAACTGGGCTTCTTGTAATTCTAATACTGGGGCTGCTGAGAGGCTCAGCCAGAGGTGTCAACTGCTAAAAGGATGATGGATTGATGAGGGAGCTTTGGGAGGTTCACCCAGCAGAAGCTGGCCAGCAGTCTCTGTGTCTGTCGCTCCCAGGTCCCAGGCTGGCTCCTCCTGGCCACCTAAGGGCCATGTTTGAGGGAACTCTCTGAGAACGGGACAGGCTTAGATGGGAGGTCTGGTCTTCACCGCAGCCACCTTTATGGAGCTGTCAGATTTGGAGTGTTTATGAGATCAAAGATGCCCTTCGCCCCAAACATTCATCCTTGCAATTTATTAAGCATTGCCCTAGCTTCTCTCCTAGTTGTATGCCTGCGCCAGGAGTATCATACAGTCATAGCCAGTAAACATGCAAGGGGCTATTTCCCATGCTTAAAATCTGGTGGAATTGGGCTTAGAGAAGTCCATGACCTGTCCCAAGACTCCGGAGTTTTAAGAGTTGCATCTGGGGTCTAAGGAAATAGCTCTGTGAGAAAGCAGAACTGGGTTCCCAGAGCCTGTGTGACATGAATCCAGGCACCCTGGAACACTCCTGTAACACCAGTGCTGGGGAAGGGAGGACAAGAAGATTCCTGGGACCCACTGGCCAGCCAGCCCAGCCTATGTGATGAGCCCCAGGCCAGTGAGAGGCTTTATTAATAAAACACCCGAGGAACGACATCCGTGGCTCATCTCTGGCCTCCACACATTCATATGCAATGTGCGTGTGCACCCGTGCACCCACATAGCCAAGTGAGTAAGTGTATGTGTAGAGGCACAAGCACACATTAAAAAGGGTGGTTGAGATTTGAACTCAGACCTCCAGGCTACTGTCCTGTGTGTAAAAAAAAAAGGGGGGGGGTGGCGATGTCTGCCTCTCATTCCTTAGGCCTCTGAGGTGGGAAGGGTCAGATAAGACAACCCATGTGTGCTTTCTCACCCAGGCCTCCTCCTCTAGGGACCAGGCTCCTTCAAGCATCAGACCTTGGGATTAGGCCTAGCAGGGGCTTCAGCCACTAACTCTAGATGCTCTGCTAGGACCAGAGTGTCTCCACCAGTGACCTGTCCCAACAGCTTTCCTTTTCTCCCTTGGTGGTAGGGAGGAGGGAGCGTCCTGCAGGTGCCAGAGCTTAGCTGAAGTGGGGGCTGACAGGAAGCCTCTTCTGTGTTCTGAGCGTCATTGTCAGTGGGAGTGCTCCTCTTCAGGGTTGCCTGGGTGCAGGAGAGAGAAACACCTGGTCCCTGGAGATCTCAGATGGAGCCTGAGCCTTCTGCTTCATCTCTCTCCTGTCTTTGAGCAGGTAACTCTTTTCAGTCTCCAAGACAAAAATCCAGCCCTCCCCACCCCCCTGCACCTAGCAATGACAACACTGTAGAGGCCACACTACAGGGACTGGTGCCTTTAAGTGCCTCTGATCATGCATTCTTATTGGTTAAACATTTTTTTGAATTTTCATATCAACATATGTATTTGATGTATGAATAATTTATCTAGACAATCATCAGTCTATACTTTAAATTTTTCCAGCCTTTGCATTTATATTCATCTCGGGGAACTCACAGTGAAGTTAGTATCTATAGCCTAGCTGGCTCACCAAGTTTGGAAGCAGGTTCTCCTTTTCATTGGAACAAAAATAAAAGAGGGCTAATTTGTTATTTTCTCAGTGTTAGGTATGAAAGTGTGTTCTCTATGAGTCACAGATAAGCCTGTGCCCTTTCATTCTTGGCAGGCAGAGCTCTGGTCTTGTTTTAGTATTAATATTACTAATTCTTAATTTGTTTGCCTCTCTTTTCATTCAATGAATAATTAATTTCATTAATTGATCTAGCATACAAAGTAATGTGTCTCATCATGACATTTTCATAAACACATGTCATTGTATTTTTGCTCAGGGTATTTCTTACAAAGCCCAGACTGGCCTCAAGCTTGAGATCCCCCTGCCTCAGCAGCCTTGCTGCTGGGACAATATGCAAACACTAGCACCACAGTCGGTGTTTCTCCCTCTCTTTTATTGTTTGTTTGATTTGAGATAAAATCTCTGACACCCAGGCTGGCCTTGAACTCACGAAGTGGCTGAGGATGTCCTTGAACTTCTGAACCTCCTAGCTACACCTCCTGAGTGCTTGGGATTGCAGACGTGTACAGTCAGGCCTCTTTATCCCCTCTCTTTCTTAATATTTGAAATAAATAAAGCTGAAGTTTCTCCTGGCACATGCCTGTAATCCTAGCACTCTCGGGGAGGGAGGGAGGGCAGGAGGATGCGTTAAGCCTTGTCTTGGTTTCTTTTCCTGTTGATGAGATGAGATTCTCTGACACAAGCAACTCAAGGAACTCAACTCATTTTGGCTTATAGTTTAAGGAGCAAGGAGAACAGGAAGTCAGGGCCCCGGGAGACAGAGGCAACCGGTCACATCACAGCTACAGTCAGGAAACAGAGGGCAATGCAGGCTAGTCCCCAGCTCCCCTTTCCCACTTTATACAGTCCAGGATCCTCTGCCCAGGGACTGGTTCCACAAAATTAACATAGGCTTTCTTTCCCACATCCATTAACCTAATCAGGATCACCCCTAAAAGCATTCTCAGAAGCCCATTTCCCAGGTGAGTCTACACCCTGTCAAGTGAGCGATTCATTACTAACCATTATGCAGAGTGAACTGATGTCCCAAAACAAACCCCCCTTCCCCTCCCCCCCCCCCAACAACAAGAGTTCCCACGCTCCCCTCTGCAGTCATGGTTGGAGGCAGCTCATAAGACCATGCTGGGCTGAGTAGGGAGGGTCACTCCTGGAGACCCTCCAAGTACTGAGAACACATCTGTCAGAGTTCCTTCTCCCCACTGGAGCTTTGACTTCCTGTGACCCTCATACCTGAGTTTCCCTCAAGGAGGGAGAGCAACCCACAAAAGAGGTGGTGGACCATGGCCGCAAGGCAGCAAATAATAGAATAGCAGATTTCAGAACAAATTTCTACCACGGTAGTTTCAAAGAGTGCCGCTAGACCACATGTGCCTGCCATCTGGTGTTGACACTTTCAACAGCACACACAACCTGTCACTTACCCCTTATTGTATGGGACCACAAAGCCCCACTAGGGGTTATTGGTATCAGTCCCACTTCATAGCAGAGGAGACGGAGGTTTGGAGAGATAAGGGCAAAGGTTGTTAGCAGAGTTCACGTGCCATCCGTCACAGCCTAAGTCCTGTGGGGAATGTGAATAAAACAGGAAGTAGAGATCTGCAAAAGCCGTACCACTGTGGTGTTAAGGAGCATGTGCAGTTGGTAAAGCACTTCCTATGCAGGCTTGAGGACCTAAGTTCAATTCCCCAATCCCCTGTTTTAAAAAAAAATGCTGAGTGTTATGACTGGAGAGATGGCTCAGTGGTTAACAGCACTGTCTGCTCTTCCAGAGGTCCTGAGTTCAATTCCCAGCAACCACATGGTGGCTCACAACCATCCATACTGGCATCTGATGCCCTCATCTGGCCTGCAGGTGTACATGCAGACAGAACACTCATGAGTAAAATAAATAAATAAATCTATGGGGGCTGGAGGGATGGCTCAGAGGTTCAGGGTACTCACTGCTCTTCTAAAGGGCCTGAGTTCAATTCCCAGCACCCACATGACAGTTCACAACTGTCTAATGGTGTCTTGTGGTGAGCAGATGTGCATGCTGGTAAAGTACCTAGATAGATAAAATAAATAAATAAATCTTAAAAAAAAAAAAAAACAAAACAGCTTGGTGTGGTGGTGTATGCTTGTTATCCTAGCATGGGTTGGCAGAGACGGGCATGTCCTTGGGTTTTGATGGAGAGCCAGCAAGTTCCACCCCAGGGAGCATGTCTGTTTCAAAAACAAAACAAGGAGGGCAGCTCCTAAGGAAGGGAGCCACAGAAGGCTGACCTCTGACCTCCACAAGCACATGTTCACATATGCATGGGCACACATGCATGATCACATACAAAACACATCCAAGAAAGCAAGCCACAATGAAGGTATATTTTTATTAATGCATTGTGCAGGTGAAGCCAAGGTTGACGATCTCATGGGGTCCGGGTAGTTTGTGCTGGCTCACTCTTAATTCTTGTAATCAGTTTGTTTTCAGGATTCTTCCCCATTTATCCTGCTACACATAGCATGCATTCTGTTTCCTTTACCTGGAACTTTTTCTCTGGGTTAAGGCCCCCTCCATGAAGGCTTAGCTTGTACAATACTTCCAGGTTCCGCCCTCCTCTGCTGCACAGGGATTCTCTCTGCCTTACCTGTGGGCCCGGGGAGCTCTGAACTTTGCTGCCACAATGCACATCTAAGTGTTATGGTCACTTGGGCTGACTGAGTTCTTTGTGGACTGTAGGCTTCACAAGATAAGACCCTCTGTCCCTAAAAACGCAATGACCATGGAATGATGTCTGTCTCTCTCTCTTAAAATGGTGCCTGGTAGTGGTGAGTGCTCCATAAACACTTGTCGAGTGGATGGATGGATGGATGGATGGATGGGTGAGAGGATGGGTGGGCAGATGGGTGGGTAGATAAGGAAATGTATTAATGGGTTAATGGATGGATGGATGGATGGATGGATGGATGGATGGATGAGTGTATGCATGTATAGATGAGGTGTGAGTGGATGGATGGCTGGATGAAGGCATCTAGAGAGATCCAAAGGAGGTAAATCTTAGACAGAATTCTGTGTAGTGTGTGTTTTCTTATGTATGTATGTATGTATGTATGTATGTATGTATGTATGTATGTACCTACCTATCATCTATTATTTTTCTTTCTGCTTTTTCTCTATTTCTTTCTTTCTTTATTCCTTTCTTTCTCTCTTTCCTTCTTTCTTTAATTTAAAACAGGACATTCCATAGGACAGACTGGCCTTGACTTTGCAGCCTATAATGACCTTGAATCCTTGATTCTCCTGCCTCCACTTCCCAAGTGCTGGGATTGTAAGTGTATGCTACTACACTCAGCTTGTGAGGTGCTGAGACTGTTAGCTAGAGCTTCATGCAGAGCAGACAAAACAACAACAATACACTAATAACCTCCCTCCCAGTAAACAACCCCCCAAAGTGAGCTATATCCTTATGGCCTTATTTTTATTAAATTATATTAAATCTATTTATTTATTTTGAGACAGGGTCTCACATGGCCCAGGCTGGACTGGAAGTTGTTTTGTAGAGAAGGATGACCTGGAACCTATGAATTCCCCAAGTTCTGTGATTTTTGGGTGTGTGCCACCACACGCAGATTATTGATTTTATTCTGGGATAGGGTCTTGTTAAGTAGTCTGAACTGTCATGTACTCAGAATCGCCCTGCCTCAGCCTCCTGAGTTCTGGGATGGATGACAGGGGTGTCTTCCCGTGCATGATTCTGCTGTGTGATTTTCCAGTGGGATCAAAGGAGTGATGAGCCAGTGTCCTGAAAAGATGGGGTCTTACCTACCTCATGCCTTGTGTTTGGAAGGTTGGGTGCTTTTCAACACCTTATACAAAGAAGCATTTTTACAACCTACTAGGCCCTAGCTGAGCCTCTAGGAACTGCCAGAACCTTCCATTCCAATGAAGGCAGGTCACTGTCACACTGAGCCCCCAGGGCTGTTCGGCTCCCTCCTCTAGGACTGCCTTCTGCATTCTGGGGCTCCTTGGAAGATTGCTTCATTTCTAGTGGGTCCCTCACTCACTCTGCTGCATTTTGCTGTCACGATGCTTTTATTTTTCTCCAAATGGAAAACATCTTTTGAAAACCATTGGCATAATACATACTTTTAAAAAGATGTAAAGCATATAGATAAATATAAGCAGAAAGTGAAAAATTCCTCTTCCCTTTCTTTGATTCTTCCTCCAGAGATAATTTCAGTAATAGCACAGTGGTTTGCATTCTTCTAGATTTTTCCAACACACGTCAATGTAAATTTGCACACAACTTATCAGCTGCTCTTTGCCCACCCTCTTTCCCCAGGGAATATGTAAAAAACTCTGCTTTTTAAATTTGTGTGTATGTATACACGTTTGTGTATACACACACACACACACACACACACACACACACACACGTGATCATGTATATGTCCAGTGTACATTCCCCAGTCACTTTGACAGAATAAGATACACTCAACTTTCACAAGAAGAGAGAGGGAAGGTACTTAGAGGGTAATGCAGAGAGAGAGAGAGAGAGAGAGAGAGAGAGAGAGAGAGAGAGAGAGAGAGACAGAGAGAGAGACAGAGAGAGACAGAGAGAGACAGAGAGAGACAGAGAGAGACAGAGAGAGGCAGAGAGACAGACAGAGGGGGAGGGGACAAGCAAGACTCAGGTGAAGATTAAATGAGCCAGAGATTGAGAAGGAGGCAGAAGATTGGAAAAGAATCCTGGAGTTAGACTGAGGCCAAGTAGAACAATTCAGGGGCTGAGAGAGAAAAGCCAGATTGAATAAGTCAGCTGGGAGAGGAGTTTGAGCCAGAACAGCCGAGTTGAACCAGCCAGGTCAGAGCTCAGAAAGAACAAGAAAGGGTGAACTTATTAAGCAGTGGTAAGTCTCAGAAGCTGAATACATTCGAGGCCTGGGTTAGACTGTACAGAGGCTAGAAGCCTCCAGGACTAGGCCTAGGTTAGCAGACAGAGGCACTAATCTTTGGAGACAACAATTGTAACAGGAAACTGCCCCTCAACCCCTACCCCTGCTAGAGCTGTTGCTTTGGCTTTGCATGTATGTGCATATGCGTGTGTGTGTCACGTGTCCCAGTGATTGGACTCCAAGCGCACACTACAGCACCTGGCTTCTTTTAGAGAATTCTGGGGATTAAGCTCAAGCTCTTTGTCCTCCTGAGCTGGCTTTCCAGCCCAAGCCAGTCTTCTTAGTGTGCCTGCTTGTCCAAATGGGACTTTGTTGGGCTTGGCCAAATAAGTCCCTTCCTCCAGGTGGAGGTGATGCTCGCAAGGCTACCATTTCACGGATCTCAGTCAACTCCTACCTAGCTCCTTGATGGTTCACCCAGGTCCCCAGGCCTGAGGGCTGGAGAACGGCCCCTTTCCTCCCTCTTTCCTTGTCTCATAGTCAGCACGTCCAGGGCTGGGAACCGGTGCATTCTCTCACCCACACGCACTGCACACAGGGCTCAGGGGTGAGCAGGATGGTTGGCCCTGATGTCTGGTAGCTGGAGGACGGCAGGCACCAGGGTTCTGTGACATCAGGACATCTGACGTGTCTCCAGCCAGCAAACTCAACAGTGGGGTGTCCCCGAAATAGCCTAGCCCTTTGAAAACAACCAGGTCAGAAGGCAGAGAGGAGTCAGGAGGGAAAAACAGTTTAAACCTTTCAGGTGTCATTGAGACAATTCTTTTATCTCTGTTAACTAGCTTAATCTCGGCCATGGAGGGACCTGAGCCTCAGTCAGCAGGCAAAATGTCTTAAAGTTTGAAACATAAGGGAGAGGTCTTGTGATGTGCCCTAGGTCACACAACAAAGAAACTCCCAGAAACTGAAACCTGGGTATGCCTGACTTCAGAAGATCCACTTCTTGCCCAGTCTCCCATCTCTTTGCTCATCTACTGGTCACCTCATGCTTATCATCCAATCCCTCTGGGCCATGGTTTCAAACATTTAACTTACTGTTTTGTGTGGCCGTATGTGGAAAGCATGTGCAGGCCAGAAGACATCGTGGAATTGCTTCTCTCTTACCCCTTCAACATTTTTAAAATTACATTTGCAATTGTTGATTATGTATGTGTGTTTACATATGTGAAGGGGACCTCCCCTGCCATGTGTGGAGAGGTCAAAGGACAACCTGTGGGAACCTGTTCTCTGCTTATGACTTGTGCAAACTCAGGTCATCAGTACGAGAACTTTTACTCACTGAGCCATCTTGCTGGCCTTCCCATTTCACCTTTCCACAGTTCCAAAGATAGGCAGAGGACCAGCAGGTTTGAGTGGCTGTCTTGCCAATCACAGTTTCCTCTTCTAGAAGATGCCACCTAGTGTACATGGCCATTGCAGAAAGAGAATGAGTTGAGAGGGCATTTGGCATTCAAACATTTATCTTAAAAAAGAGTTACTTTGCGGGCTGGAGAGATGTCTTGGTCAGTAACGTGCCTGCCTTGCAACTGTGAGGATCTGAGTTTGAGACTCAGAGCCCTCCTGAGAAATCCCAGTTCTTAGGAGGCTGAGACAGGTGCATCCCTAGAGGGTGCTGTCGAGCTAGCCTACACTAATAGGCAAGTTCCAAGGCAAGGAGAGACCCTGTCTCAAAGAAAAAAGTGGTGGTCCTTGAGAAATGACATCTAAAATTGTCCTCTGCTTTACACACACACTCATACAGGATTCGTTTTCCTTTTGTTATTGCCTGGCTACTTTTCTAAGTGATTTATGTTTGGTAAGCCCTGATTATGGTCTGTGAACTAGGACTCAGAGTGAGTTTCCCCACAGACTACTTCTGCAGTACTTGAGCAGAAGCCTGAACTTGCCTTTTCCCATCTATAAGATGGGGCTCGTGTCCCCTCTGTGTGGGTGCTTGAGAGGATTTGTGAGGTGTCAGAAGAGAGCAGAAGATACAGAATAAGCATCTGGGACCCAAGATAGTCAGTATTTTTGTCGAAACCATGGCCAGACAGTATATTGTCCTCTGATGAACCAAAACATTTCAGAAATTATCAAACCAAGGCCGCTGAGGTGGGACAAGAATGGATTTCAGTTTCAACAACACATCTCTGTGTTGGGAGCCACTGGGAACATTTCCAGATATACCTGAGATAAAGACAAGTGTGACAGTCAGCATTAACTGTCAACTTGCCACAACCGAGAATTGTTCAATAAGAGTCCCAACGAAGGATTGTCTACATTGGGTTGGCCCATGGGCATGTCTGTAGGGATTGCAGCCCACTGTGGGCGGCACCATTTCCTAGTTACTAGCTGGTTTTATGTTAACCTGGCACAGGGTAGAGTCATTAGAGAGGAAGGAGCCCCAGTTGAGAAAATGCCTTCACGAGATAGGGAATGTTCTTAATTAGTAACCAATGGGGGACGGCACTGCCCACTGTGGGTGGGGCCATCCCTGGGCTGGTGGTCCTGGGTTGAGCAAGCAAGGGGAAGTAAACCAGTATGTAGCACCCCTCCATGCCCTCTGCGTCAGCTCCTGCCTCCAGGATCCTGCCTTGCTTGAATTCCTGTCCTGACTTTCTTCAATAATGAACAGCAATATAGCAGTGTAAGCCAAATAAGCCCTTTCCTCTCTAACTTGCTTTTTGGTCATGGAGTTTCGACACAGCTCTAGAAACCCTGCCTAAGATACCTAGGCAGGAGGTCTTCCCAAGAGAGGAGAAATCTAGTGTAAGCAAATGAGCAAGTAAGTGAGCGTGCATGCATTCATTTCTCCTTGTTCCTGACTGTGGGTGTGATGTTTGAGATCCCTGTTCTGATTTCCCCACAGTGATGAATTGTACCTGGAGCTGTGAACTGAAACACACCTTTCTCCCCTAAGTTGTCTTTTCGGGGTCCTTTATCACAACAACAGAAATGGTATCAGAACACACTTATCAGTCACTTTTCTGTTGCTGTGAGAGAACATCTGAACCAAAAGCTATGCAAGGGAGAACGTGTCTGGGCTCAGAGTCCCGCGGGGGACAGTCCATCACGGTAGAGGAGGCACTACCGCAGGCGCACAAGGAGGACAGGAAGTGGGGCAGGCTCTAAAACCACATTACATATTCAAACCACCACAACGAGTCATCCATTGCACAGATACAGGGGTCTCCATGGTTGCTTTTTATCTCTAAATCAGAATTCAACCCAGAACCCCTCTCACCATTTCTGCCTTGTCCTCCAGAGAAGAAGAGGCGGTGGTGAGCTTTGCCTCTCATGGGTGAAAACTGAGGTATGTATGCAGCAACTCAGGATCACAGGTCAAGACTGGGGGGGATCCAGGTGACTCCAGGATAATAAAGACCTGGTTTAATTGGGCCTGGATCCAGTAACTAAGTCTTAAGGCTCTGCTACATGAATATGCAAGCTCCCATTGACAGCCCAGCTCCAGTACAGCCTGCTTTCACATTGATGTACACAGCCTGGGGCCTCTCACCATGCATAACAAGGATGCGCGCTAATCCCACTAAAGCTCCCAAGACTAGAGGTTTAGGAGGGTCAGCATAGCCCTTTCCAGCAGGAAATACTAGGGCATGCAATCCAGGCTAAGCCTCATTCAAGACCCGCCCCATCTTTGGGATCAATATGGCCCGTGGAAAGTGGCTTGCTGCTTCTCTCTCCAGCTCCAAAGATGCGAGTGCAGGAGACCCAGGTCCTGTTCAAGGGCACAGAGCACTTTGGAGTTTAAGAGCTGGTTTGGCAAGCAAAGGCTTCATTTAAACCCTACTTTACCCGACTGTGATACAGCTCATATAGTAGAGTGTTGCTTAACATGTTAAAGACCTGAGTTCAAATCCCAACACTGCATAAACTGGGCTTGGTGCCGCATACCTGTAACCCCAGCACTTGGGAGGTAGAGATAAAATAATCCAGTTAGGAAGAGTTCAAGGTCTTTCCTGGCTGGTTTTATGTCAACTTGGCACAAGCTGGAGTCATCAGAGAAGAGGGAGCCTCAGCTGAGAAAATACCTCCATAAGATATGCAAGCCTGTAGAGCATTTTCTTAATTAGTGGTTGATGGGGGGAGGGCCCAGCCCATTGTGGGTGGGGCCAGCCCTGGGCCGGTGGTCCTGGGTTCTATAAGAAAGCTAGCTAAGCAAGCCATGAGGAGCAAGCCAGTAAGCAGCATCCCTCCGTGGCCTCTGTGTCAGCTCCTGCCTCCAGGTTCCTGCTGTTTTTTGAGCTTTTGCTCTGACTGCCTTTGATGACAAAATGTGATATAGAGGAGTAGGTAAATAAACCCTTTCCTCCCCTACTTACTTTAGGTCATGATGTTTTGTGACAGCAATAGAAACCTTAAGACAAAGGTCACCCTGAGCTACACAGAACCTGTCTCCAAAAACAAACACCACCTCAACCCAAAGTTCCCTGTGTGTTCACCACATCTGCGCCTCCCACTTTAGTGCTTTTGAGACAGGGTTTCTCTGGTGCAGCCTTGGCAGTCCTGGACTCACTTTGTAGACCAGGCTGGCCTCGAACTCACATAGATCCGCCTGCCTCTGCCTCCTCAAGCATTGGAATTACAGGTGTGTGCCACAGCACCCAGCTGCCTGCCCTTTCTTTTTTTCCTTTAAGATTTATTTACTTATGTTTGCGTGTGGCTGTCTGTGTGAGTGCACACACACACTTGTATGAGGGTAAATGCCTATGTGAGAGCACACACACTTGTATGCGTGTAAACATCTGTGTGAGTGTACACACACTTGTGTGTGCAGATGCATGTGCCTGTGCATACTTAGAAAACAGAAAAGGGCACCAGGTGTCCTTTCCACCTAATTCTTTGGGTCTTGGTCTCTCCCTGAACTTGAGATTTGCAATTCTTTGGTACACTGAAAGCTAGCAAGACTCAGCAATCCTCCTGTCTCCACTACCCTCAAAGCTGGGATTACAGGCATGTGAGGAGTGCCTGGCTTGTTACATGAGTGCCTGGATTTGAACTCCAGTTCTTATGACTATGCAGCAAGTACTCTTAGCTGCTAAGCCATCTTTGTGGTCCCTGGCACCAGATTTGAGGGAAAGAAGTAGTGTTTAAGAATGTCATCAAGGGGGACTGGAGAGATGGATCAGTGTAGTGGCTCAACCTTCCTAATGCTGTGACCCTTTAATATAATTCCTCATGTTGTGGTGACCCCCAACCATAAAACTACTGTTGTTGCTACTTCATAACTGTAATTTTGATGCTGCTATGAATAATAAAGTAAATATCTGATATGCAGGATATCTTATATGTGACCCCTGTGAAAGGGTCATTGGACCTCCAAAGGGGGTTATGACCTTTGTACCAGCATGAGTTTGGGTCTCCAGTGCTCACATAGAAGCCAAGCACAGCCATACTCCTCTGCCACTCCTGCTCTGGAGGTAGGGATGGAGGGGGAGGTGATTGTGTCCCTAGAGCTCACTGGGCGGGCAGCCTACCTGAACTGGTCAGCTCCACACTCAATGGGAGACCTTGCCTCAAAAGATAAAGGGGAGAGTAATGGAGAAAAAGAGGTTTGGTGTTGACCTCTGGCCCACACACATGCAAACACACACACACACAAACACACACACACACATCCACACCCCCCCACAAACACACACACACACACAAACACACACACACATCCACGCCCCCCCACAAACACAGCCCCCCCACAAACACACAAACACACACACACAAACACACAAACACACATCCACACACCCCCCCCCCACACACAAACACACACACACACACACACACAGATTGATCGATTATATCAAGGCTTATTTTGCTTTTGAGACAGGATTTCATTTATTCCAGGCTGGCCTCAGACTTGTTACGTAGCCAAGGTTAACCCTCAGCTCCTGCCTCCAGCCACTTGCCGTAGCAGTCTTGATAAAAGGCAGCCGTATTCTAACACCCGAAGCTATTGTGCCTCATGCTTAGCTCACAGTTTACGTGTGAACCCCCCACTTCTACCACCCACCCCTACCCCCATCTGGGACTGGATCTCCGGGGTCTTAGCATGCTGGGCAAGTGCTCTACTACTGAAGTACACCTCCAGCTGTTTTGTAGAACTGAAATACAAGGAACAGAGAGGTTCATGGGTTGCCCAGAGGCACAGCTTTGCCAAGTATGCCTAGAACTGAACTTCTCCTGCCACGTACCTCAAGGCTGGCCACATAAGCTACTGTCTTTACCTTTTTTTTTTTTTCTTTTTCTTTCACATTTTCCTATCCCAATAAGGACTGCAGCAGTAACCATTCCGTGGCAATTGCTCCTCGATATGTGTTAAGTATCTCATTCAATCCTTTCAGTGAGGCGGGATTAACTCTGTGAGGGATGAGGGTGCAGAGACTGAAGTTAAAAATCCGCCAAGATACACAGAGAAACCCTGTCTCGAAAAGCCGACCAACCAACCAACCAACCAACCAACCAACCAACCAACCAACCAATCCACCAAGATCCCACAGG
The DNA here is from genome assembly GCF_964271855.1 of Acomys minous. Taxonomy (NCBI): domain Eukaryota; kingdom Metazoa; phylum Chordata; class Mammalia; order Rodentia; family Muridae; genus Acomys; species Acomys minous. The sequence continues at coordinate 68,702,815 of NC_140483.1, read as the reverse complement.
CAGAAGCCACAGTCTCCTCTTCGTCTTCCTTCTGAGCAGGACCCGGATGATCCCCACTCGCGGGTAGTGCAGCGACGGGGACTCCGCAGGGCTGACTTCGGGACCTCAGCGGGCCTTTGGTGCCCCAGGCAGCACTTCCCGGCGCCTCCCACCCACTCTGCACCCCTCATCTCCGCAGCAGAAGCCTTAGCCGCCAGCCTCCGTGGAAACCTGCCAGGGGGACAATGAAGGCATTCAGGCCGTTATTTATTTATTTCGCAATAAAGAAACTTCATGAATAGACGGATATTTGTTCTCCTAATTCACTTTTGCAAATGCAGTGTCCTTCAAAGGAAGATTTGTTTGCGGAGCCCAAGTCCCGGGCTCAGGCAGGAGGTTAAAAATAGCTCCCGGCAGTACCGTATTTCTCAGTAAATCAGTGTTGATAATTTAATAATAAAATTAGTCTTATTTCAGGTACCAGATAGCGGCTCCTCTGACATGTAAATCGAAGTCTGCACCTCAAATAAACTCGGGCAATTTGTGAGGCTGCAGGTTCTCAGGCGAAGTCTATAATGCTCTATAGTGTGGGTCTTCCACCCTTGTCACTCAGTTTGTAACATTCCTGTTCCACCAGGGAGGGTAGGCTCGCTTTATTCTCACTTTAGTGCCCAAGCCTTTGGCTTGTAGGGGAGATGGCCTCCCACACCTGTCCAGTGCCTTTCATTTCCCCACAGGGAGCTTCACGACCACCTACTGTGTGCCACATCCCATGGTAGATTCAGGGGAAGAGGTGACCTAAGTTGCTCATGCCTGCTCTGGCGGTGGGTGGGAGGCAGAGTCAACCTTCCTCACTGGCTCTCCTTTGTGTTTTCTTTTTCCTCTCTTCTTTCAGTGCGTGTGTATGTGTGTGTGTATGTGTGTGTGTGTGTGTGTGTGTGTGTGTGTGTGTGTGCCTGTGTATGTGTGTGTATGTTTGTGAGTGTGCATGTGTTCATGTACATGAATGTGTAAATATGTGTATATGCCTGTGTGTATGTGTGTACATGGGGTTGTACGTATGTGTGCATTTATATGAGTGTGTGTATGTGTGTGAGTGTGCATGTGTGCATGCACGTGATTGTGTATATGCATGTGTATATGGTGTATGTGCATACATGTGTGTGGGTGTGTTTGTATGGATGCACATGAATGTGTAAGTGTTTGTGTATATGCATGTGTGTGTGGGATATGTGCATACATGTTTGTGGGTGTGCATGCCCACATGCAGAGGGCAGAGGAGGACACTGGGTGACTACCTCTGTCACCTGTCTCACTACCTTGAGACCAGTTGTATTGCAGAGCCTGGAGATAGACTGGCAGCCCCAAGCCCCACACATCCTCCCATCTCCTCCCTCCTCAGCCTTGAGGTTACAAGTACAGATATGTTCATGCTGGTCTTTTAGCCGAGTGTGAGGGATTCGAACTCGGGTCTTCATGCTTGCTCACCAAGCAGTCTTACCCAGCAACCTATCTTTCTAGCTCACCTTCTTATTTTTTGAGACAAGGCCTTTCAGTTTTCCTTGATGCTCACCAATTTGGCTGGACCAGAGAGCCCCAGGGAATCTGAACCCATGCCACTGTAATCAGCCTTTTAGATGGATCCTGGGGGTTTAACTCCTGACCTCATGCTTGCTGGGCAAGCACCTACCCAATGGACTCATCTCCCAGCTTTCTTTGTAGCTAGAGACTAGCAAATCAGAGCCTGGGCAAACTCAAAGGCCACGAAGCTTTGAGTGACCCAGGCACTTGGGGAGATTTGTCTAAGGGCAGAGAGTGTTGGAAGGGAAAAGAGGTGAGGCCTCCGTGGTAAAGGTACTGAGCCTTATAACTGGGTTCAACCCGTGGGGAAGGAGACATGCAACTCCAGAAAGGTGTCCTTTGACTTCCACATGCGGGAGTGAAGTGCATGCCTACACATACATGTACACTGAGGAGTGACAGTCATTTCTTGTCGAGCAAGTGTGTGTATGTGTGTGTGCGTATATGTGTGTGTGTGTGTGTGTGTCCTCTATGACCTGCACAGGATGTAGGGCTGGGGAGCTTTGAGAGGAGAAGAAAAGTGGCAGTCTATCTTGGGAAGAGCTGGTGATGGGAGTCCCCAGCAAAGGCCTCCGGATGGGACCCTCAGGTGCCACGTCACAGGCATTCCCTCTTGTAATGACATATGTGGTTTACGTACATCACGTATGTAAGGGGCTGTGTTAGATACTCACAGGCTGCAAACCTCTGAAACTGGCAGGGCAGGCAGCATGGTGGCCATCACAGAGATAAGCAAAGCGAAGAAGGCCTGGGATGTGGCTAACTGCTTGCCTGACTTCCATCCATAACACAGCATAAACTGAGCATCGGGGAGCAAGGCTATAGTCTCAGCACTGCGAAGGATAATGCATCCTTAGGGACATGGTAAATCCAAACACACACACACACACACACACACACACACACACACGCACACACACACACACACACACACACACACACACACACACACAAACACACATACACACACACACACACAGAGAAAGAGAGAGAGAGAGAGAGAGAGAGAGAGAGAGAGAGAGAGAGAGAGAGAGAGAGAGAGAGCGCTAAAATCAGAGGGTAAAATGACAAACCAAGGTTGCCAGCTGGAAAGGGACAGAATTGGGACCCTGGTCCAGGCTCTTTGGAGACTTTGCTATCACTTCAGTGAGTTAGTACACCTCCCAGCTTTCAGCCCCCACTGCAAAACACCCAAGATTAATAGCCTATATGGAGGTAAGGATTACTCTGGCTCACGGTTTCTGAGGTCTCTGTCTGAGGATGGCGTGGTTAGCTTGTGTCTGTGGCAAGGCAGCTCATGACATGTGGAAGCATGCGCTCCTATAGGCTACTCAACTCCTGCAGAGGAAACAGCCGAGAGGGGCTTCCTGATAACTCCTCCAATGCATCTGTGGCCTAGCTTCCTTCCACCAGGACCCACCCTTGTAAGGTTGGACCATCTCCTGGTACTGACACAGCTTAGGAAGCAAGCCTTTGGACACGTGAGGCTTGGAGGACATTTAAGACCTAGACCATACGAGGGTGGCACCTGCGGGGACTCCTGGCTGGGGCCCGAGATGCAGAAGAAGAGGCTGAGAATACCTTGCTCCTGATCTCACAGCCCAGGATTCTGGCTTTTAAAGTTATTTATTATGTATTTGTGTCTGTGCACATGTATCTGTGTGTGCGTGTGTGTGCTGCTGCCTAAGGAAGCCGGAAGAGGGCCTCAGATCCCCTGGAGCTGGAGTTAGAGGCAGCTGTGAGCCACTGGGTATGTTCGCTGGTAACTGAATTCAGGTAGGTCCCCTGCCAGAACAGTAAGGAAGCTTAACCACTGAGCTATCTTCCCAGCCCTGGCCCAGGGCTTCTGAAACTCCCTCCACTCACCAGCACCTTTTGCCCATGAAATTTTTATACCACTCTGGATATATAGGTATATAAAATATGTATACAAACCAAACATTTACTGATACTAAGTCATAAAAAGATTTATCTTAAAATAATTCTTTGGTATACATATAATTTTACCGTTTATTAAAGATGAAAGCTAATTTGCATACTAATGAGATGGTGTGCTTTTATTTTTTTTAACTTAAAGAATTAAATCTTGGCCGAATATTTAATATTGCAGGACACAGAGCACCTCCAGCATTTGTATTAGTTACTTTTCTGCTGCTGTGATAAAACGTCATGACACAGGGTCCTTGCACAAGGGTGTGTTCCTAAGGACAGGGAGGAGTGTGCAGGCAAGCATGGGGGGGCAGTGCAGGGAGCTGAGCGCTCACATCTTCCAGCAAAAGCACAAAGCAGAGAAGAGTAAATTAGAAGTAGGTCAAGGCCATGTCCTCTCCAAGTCTGTTACCAGTGACATACCTCTACCGGAAAGGCTACACGGACTACACTTCCCCAGGCATTGCTACCAGCTGGAAACCAAGTGTTTACCTAAGTCTATGGGGAACATTTTTTACTCAAACTACAATTTTTTTCAGTTGGCTGATATTTTGATATTATAATAAATAACATTGAGGATTCATTTTGCAAGGGTACTTGGTACATAGGTATCCTAAGATACCAGAAATTGTATTCTGTTTTAATCCCAAGCCAAAGTACAATGAGCAAATATTTTTATTATTACATTTCATTTATTAGCAGTCATATGCATGTTTGGGGGGGTACATGTGTGCCAAGGTGTGCGTGTGAAAGGGAACAACTTGTGGGAGTCAGATCTCTCCTTCTACCACGTGGGTCCTGAGGCTGGAATTCAAGTCTTCAGGCTCGGTGTAGGCTCCCCTACCTGACCAGCCATCTTGATGGCCCTCAGATAGGGGTTTAAAAAACCAGACACTTAAACACGATACAAACCAAAGATGCCTCCCTTCTTCCCTCTCTGCAGTTCTGTGTTTTCTTTAAGTCTTTTTGTCACAGAAGAAAGGCACTGAAGGACGACAGGGAAATAGGAAGCTTATTTGTTTTCCATAATTAAGCCATTGCACTTCTATCAGAGTGGGAAACACTGCGACTCATAGCACACAAAGTCTTGGGTCCAAGCTGAAGGCTTCCACGCAGCATTTGCTGCCATTGTGAGGCTGTGCACGGCGGGCCTGCGGTGAAGTCCCATAACACAGTAACACGGTTGAGCACTGCCCAAAACATCTCAGATTCACTATAGTTTGATTTTGAATACGTTTTTAGCCAGTCACATTTAGAAACCTGCTAATTTTGCCCATTTTTTTGTGACACCCCCCCCAAGTAGGGGTGTGACCTACAGTTTAAGGTGCTGTGCATAGCTGACCTGAGGTCTGACTTTAGATCCATCTTGGAGGTACACGCATCCATCCATCCACCCATCCATCCATCCATCCATCCATCCACGCATCTCACCCTTGCTCACCCACTTTCTCTGCCTCAGTTTCCTTTGCCTCTACACTGCTATATCTTTTCTTGTCACTGCTTTTCATTAAAGAGGAAGTTCATGGGTGAGGGAGGGACCTAGACCTCTGCATCTCCTCTCCTGTCTGGTGAAGGAGAGGAATCCTTCTCCACGCCTGGAATACCAGGTGAGTAGCCCGCAGGCAAGGAGCATTAAGCTGGCTGCCTCTGCTCAGAACCCACCCCCCCCTTTGTCTTGGAGGCCCAGGATCCTAGACCTGTGCCACACACCAGTGTGACAAAGTCCACGTTGATGTGGAATGTGTTACAGAGTAACAGCAGCCTGGGGTGCTGAAGGGAAGCACCTGCAGAACTTGACCTGCGACAGCTTGGTTCACATGTAGCATGCTGGGGGGGGGGCAGGGGTGTAGTGTAGCTTGTAATTTATTTTTTTGAGGTATTGGCGGTAGACACGGAGCCTTATATAGGAAAGAGGCCTACTAATGGCCTTAGTGGCCAGGTAAAAGAGTATGGTTTTATGGGAGATCCTAGAGTAATGGTTCTCAACCTGTGGGTTGCAACTCCTTTGGTGCGGTACATGTCAAATATCTTGTATATTAGATATTTACGTTATGATTTACAACAATAGCAAAATTACGGGTATGGAGTAGCAATGAAATACTTTTGTGATTGTGGGTCACCTTAGCATCAGGAACTGCAGTGAAGTGTCACGGGATTAGGAAGGTTGAGGACCACTAGTTTAGAGGCATCAAGATTGACATACGAGGGGCTGGAGATGTGGCTCAGTTGTGCAAGTGACCTGAGTTCAGTTCACAGTACCCACATGAGGCAGCTCACAATTGCCTGTAACTCCAGCTCCAGGGGATAAAATATTGTTTACTGGCTTCTGTACATACCTGTACTTATATAAACATATCCCCAACACACACATAATTTAAAAAGATAAATATTTTAAAAATTGGCTTATGAAAGAAATCAACCAACGAAGCTTGGAAATCTCACTGACATCAGGGCTACATGTAAGAAAACAGTGTATGTGTAAGACTGCCTCAATTTCTGAAGGCCCCAGGAAAGGCGAGGCTGTGTAAATGACTCACAAAGTATCAGGGCTCTCCCAGCCCACTGAGTCTGAGACCTTTTCCTGGCTCACTTCCATTTTCACAGTATATTTTCTTTTCTTCATAAGCTGCCGATTGCTACCACTATCCATGTGTCCCTGGTCCAGTTTTTCGTTCTCGGAGTCTCAGCAGTTTCCCTCTGGACATGCAATGTACACACTGAAGAATGAGTGTGTGGTCTCAGCAGATCCAAAGAGAACACACAGCTAGCACCTCGAAAACACCAGCCAGGCCATCTTTACTGACACTGAAATTGGCTCATGTTCATAGTTCTGGGACTCAGCTTATCCACAGAGTGGGTAGAAACATCTCAGTTTCATTACCTCATAAAGTACCAATATTCAAAAGCCAGTCTGGACTTTCTATTTCTTTTAAAAATGGTTATCATCACTTTAAAAACATAATTGTGGTGTGGGACTCTGATGGATAAGGTTGAAGTCTGACTTCTCCAGATAGCCGTTTCATGCTTGGTTTTTGAAGGTGGACTCCCTCTTTTTCAGCAGGGTTCTCACACAACCTAATCTGGTAACCCCAGATCTTGTAAGGAGCATCACATAGCCCTCAGGGAAGATCACAGACCTGACCATTTCCTGATAAGGAACTTCTTCAACAGCACAGGGAATTCCTGGAAGTACACCACCCTATGCTGAGGAGATCCTAGCCTCCTTTAATCTTACCTAGAGGTCATTCCCCCACACATAGAATAATTAAGCACTGTTTTCTCCTTTTTGTGATGGTCCCCCTACCCCCACCCCCGTTACTGCATCATTTTATGTAGATTAAGTATCCTGGCACCCTTAGCCCTAGCGAATCAGACACATTCACCCTCAAAACCCCTCCTCACTGTCAAAGTTTATAAATAAAGGCTGGCTGGATTGCTGGCGGCTCTCTTTTGTTTGCCATTCCTCCACCATGACTGTCTGAGACTTCATTTATTCTGTGGGGAAACCACCACTGGACACCTGGTGGTCAGGCAGCAGTGGTGGAACTGCCATGCCAGCCATTGGTGCCTGCTCCACCACATCTGCTAGCTTGGTGCTGACCGCCGATGAGACTAGGAACCTGGCCTAGCGCCCAGTCAACGAGCCTCACCCTAAAGCACTCTAGCTGCCCCTTAGCACCTTTGATCCCAAGGTTCGTCTCTGTCAGTCTTGTCTGGAGGCAAGCAGTACCTGGACCAGTCTGCAGGACGTGGGACCCAAGACACATATTTTACATGTATGAGTGTTTTGTCTGCATGTGTGTCTATGTGTCACATGTGTGTAGTGCCTGTGGAAACCAAACAGGTCATAGGACCCATCGGAATGGGAGAGATGCCACATGGGTTTTGAGAACTGGACCCAGGTCCTCTGGATGAGCTGCCAGTACTCTTAACTATTGAGCCACCTCTCCAGCCCATGATTCTGTCTGTCTGTCTGTCTGTCTGTCTGTCTGTCTGTCTGTCTCTCTCTCTCTATTTATCTATCTATCTATCTATTATCTATCTATTGTCTATGTATCTATATGTCTATCTATGTTTCTATCTATCTAGTATGTATGTATGTATGTATGTATGTATGTATGTATTTATCTATGTATGTATGTATGTATGTATGTATGTATGTATCTATCTATCTATCTATCTATCTATCTATCTATCTATATCTCTATCTACCTTGCTATCTGGAGATGGGTCTCATGTATGCCAGACTGGCTGAGAACCTACTACGTAGCTGAGGATCTCGAGCTCCTGATTCTCCTGCCTTCACCTCCTGAGTTCTGAGGTTACAGGCACACTTCACTATGCCCTGCATGAAGTGGAAGCTTGTGTGGAACCCAGGGCTTTGTGTATACTAGTCAAACATTCTACCAACTGAGCTGTATGCCCAGTCCCATTCTGTGCATGTGCGTGTGCGTGTGCGTGTGCGTGTGCGTGTGTGTTTGTGTGTGTGTGTTCTTTATCATTTGCTGGTACCTCTGGTTCTATAGGGGGACACGGGTGCTGGAGTCATTCCAAGAGCTTCCATAATGGCTGGGTTATGAATTCCCTATGTCTCTGAGAGCCACAGAGCAGGGGTGACATATTTTCAGCTGGTTGAATCCAGTTATGATAGTGAGACGAAGGGGACATTTTCTTCTGTAATGAAGAGACTTTAAAGGGAAAAATACAGAACTGTGGAGAGGAAGCTTAAGGAGAAAGAAAGGAAAGTGAGGGACTGTCCACACTTTGTTGATGCACAAATGAAGAACAAATTTCGGTGCCACTCTCCCAGGTGTTAGAACCGTGTGGGTAGGGGTGGAGGTTGGAACGGGAGGCACCACTTTCTGCCATTCACTGCCCCTCCTGACAGTGATAAGGACATCTGTCCCCAGACTCTCACCTGGCTTAGCTCAGTTCCTATCCAGTATCAACATATTTAAGACGCATGCCTGGGGCTGGTGACATGGCTGAGTGGGTAAGAGAACACTTGCTCCAAGGCAAGAAGTCATGAGTTTGAGTCCCCAGCACCCACATAAAACTGGGCATGGGTTTGTCATTTCAGTGTTGTGGGGTTGGCGGCAGGTGGATCTCAGGAGCTCCCTGGCTGGTCAGCTAAAATGGTTAGCTTCAAGTTGAGTGAGAGAATTTGTGTCAAGGGAATAAGGTAGAGAGTCCTAGAGGAGGACATCACTTGTACTTCTCCGCCTGTCACCTATATCTGCATACACATGTGCACACCATGACACAGACTGACACCCACCACACAGACAGACAGACAGACAGACAGACAGACAGACAGACACACATAGAGAGACAAAGACCCACCAGGAGTAATAGATTATTTACATATTATTTAATATTTAATCACTTCCATATTGACTAATAAGCCTGGGACTACCTTTCTACGACCTCTAGACCTCCAGAGCTTGGGTAACCAAAGAGTTAACCATGGACACTTATGGGGTCTAGCCCTGGGTCTCTCTGCTTAGTCATTGTTAATGGCCCAGGTTCTAAGTGTGTCCATCCCCTCCCCAATCTCTCAGACCCCTCACAATCTGTGGAAAAAGGGACTCTATAGCTATGACTAAGGATCGGGAGGGGGCAGAGGAACCTGGATTAGCCAGCCAGTGGCCCTGAGGCCATCACAAATGCCCCGCAGAGGTGATGGAGGGAAAAGGCCCACTATTCCTTTAAGCCCGCATGCCCAGTGCCCTCTGTTCTGTCATCTCCTCTTTATGTTACTCTCATGTAGCTTGTCCTGTACGCCATAGCAAGTTTCCCCAGTTTGCTGTCTTTCAAACATCATCAATAGCTTTCGGTTTCCTTCTCCACCTCTTATGCAGCACAGAGATGAGCAGAAGTTGCATCCCTCCCCACCAAATGCTGCAGCCTTCTCCTTCCGGCACCTATCACCTGTCTCATAAGGGAGTATCCTAAATGCCATGTTCTGGTCTGATTTCTCTTGCCAAAGCAATTTGGGTGAGCAAAGGGTCTATTTGTCTGACACTTCCAGGTCACAGTCTACCGCTGAGGGATGTCACAGTCGGGACTTAAGTAAGAGGCTGAGGCAGGATGCTTCTGATGATGGTGGTGATCATAGCCACGGCCTCAGACAAACACTTTGGGTAAAATCATCAGAGCACTGGGTGAAGCATGGTCCCCAGTTGGTTACTAAGCAGCTTGGATACTGTCCCTCTCTCCTTGAGGAGAAGTGACAGATGTGCTGGTCCTGACCAGGGATGGGTAAGTCCTGCCATGGACCTGCTGCTCAGGGGCACGCGCAGACTTTCAGGTGAGGGAGCAAGAAGCACTCACCCGACTTTAGAACCGACATCTTGGGCTTCTACAGCCGCTTCTCTGGGCATAGCCTGGAATGCATCCATCAGGCTCCACACTGCCTCCCTGGGGCCTGACGCCACCTGTACACTGTAGGGATGAATAAATGGGTGGGTGACTGCAGCAGTGAGCGTGTACTGAACTGGACTTGGGAGTAAGAAAGAAGAGGAACATGAATCACATCAGTCAGGTAGAGGTGTGTGTGTGGATGCTACAGTCAATGTGGGCATCTTTCTCAGTCACTCTCAATATTAGTTTTAAGAGAGTTTATGCTGGTTACTTTTGTCAGCTTAGCACAAGGAAGGGTTATTTGACAAAAAGGAAGTCTTGGTGATTGAGAAGAGGTTTCTCTCCATTAGACTGGCCCGTACAGGATTTTCTTGACTCATGATGGCTGTGGAAGGGTGAAGCCCACTGTGGGCAATCACCGCTGAACAAGTGGTCCTTGGTAGATAAGGAAGCAGGCGGAGTTAGCCATTGGGGTAAGCCAGCAAGTAGCACTCCTTCAAGGTCTCAGCTTCAGTGCCTGCCTTGGCGTCCCTCAGTGATGGACTGTGATCAGTGTGTGTAAGCCATGGTGTTTTGTCAGAGCGACAGAAACCAAACCAGGACATAGAGTCACGGTGCGCCTAGTGTTTACAGATTTGCCTAAGCTGGTTGGTCACGAGTGCCAGGAATTCTCTTGTCTCTGTCCTCAGCACTTGTATTACAGGCATGAGCCACCATGACCAGCTTTTTAACAAGGATTCTAAGGAACCAAAAGCAAGTCCTCCGGCTTGCATGGCAAGCCCTTTCCTGACTAAGCTACCTCTCCAGCCCCAGACATCAAGATCTTAATTGGTTCTCTTTGAGTGGTTTTAGTTTTCAATTACGGTCTTCCGGCACATTCAGAAATGAGTGCCCTGGCCAGGAGTTAACAGCGCAAATGGAACTTCCTCGTGGTGACAAATGCAGGTGTCTGTGGAAGGCAGTGGCAGGAAATGAAGTTTAAGTACAGATCAAGAACTGGGGGTTGGGGGAGGAGCCCACCTGCTACACCATTAGCCGGCTCTTCAAGCTCCAGGTGTACGTAGGATCTGGGGTTTTAGAAGTGAGGGAGGGGTTCCACGGGATGTGCCTTTGGAGGCGGTCCCACGTGAGACGGTCCCTGACTTTCCTGCTCAGACTTTAAGCATCACCTAGAGCCACGTACAGAGGTAGAAACCGTGGAGCCCATTAAAAGAGTAGGCATACAGTAGGTGCTTAGCTGGGGCATACTGAGTTGGCATGCAGATGGAGAGGGCTCAGGGTGTGGGATATAGGTGAGGTCTGAGTTCTGGGCCCTTGGCTTTTGGCCAGAGTGGGGCCCCGAAGCAGAGCACAAGGCTCTGGCTTCTTTCATCCTGAGTATCCCAGAATCAAGCTGGAAGGCAGGGTGCTAGAAGGGCTTAGGCACTGGTCTGCGGCCGTGAGTGCAGCCCTTGGCTATGAAGCAACAGTTCAGAGCAGATCCTAGCCGAAGAATCGACATCTTTATTTGCTCCCACAAAGGAGTAGAAATAACATCAGGAGAGGCCACCATTTATTCTTTCTCGTTATCTAGGTCAATAAACCAACGTATGGTGTCCCTGCCACTTCCTGAGGGTGCAGCTTAACTATTCCGCATGCCTAGTGTGCTCTTGGCACTGTGGGGAGGAAGGGAGATGGGCCTGAAAACTCACTCACAGCATTCATAGATGATTAGGAGAGGAGGCCAGGCACACCAGACAACAGGAACCCTGCTACAATGCACTCTGATCTCTGCTTTGTGCCGGCATCTGAATTGCTTGGGCCCCTCCAACAGGGCCTTTGTCTTCCCAGATTGGATGCTTTCTAGGAATGAGGGAAACCACATGGATCTTCTACTGTGCCTCCCAATGGGATAGCAGGATCCCATCCTTATCCCAGAGATGGACATGTTGCCAAGGTTCCTGGGAGACCAAAGTGAGTGGAAATCAGCCCGAATGGTCCCCAGGCTCAGGGCAGTCTATAAATAGTATGAGATGAAGATTTTTTTCCCCAGAGATACTATCTGAAAAAGTTTACATTAATTCAACATGTCATCTTCCCCGTGAGCCATCCCTGAGATCAGAAGCCTCAGCCAGGCACCCGCTCAACACTACGAGGGTGATTAGGCAGCATGTCAAGAGCTGAAATTATGGCATCAGGCAAGCGAGGGCTCCGGGCTGAGGATGCAGGATCTGAGGCCTCCGGCAGGAAGCCCGTGTCTGCTTCCTGGCTGCCCAGTTATATGAGCTGTGGAAGTGGCTGGTTCAGGTGCCAGGTTTGGAATGCATTTGCTGTGTGGCTTACATGAAACAGCTGCCCTCTCTGTGCTGTCTTCTTATCTAAAAAAAAAAAAACTGCATGCCTCTTACGTATCTTTAAATCCATAACCCCTCCCTCCCTCCCTCCCTCCCTCCCTCCCTCCCTCCCTCCCTCCCTCTCCATCCCCTTCCCCCTCCTCCTTCCCCTCCTCCTATATCGCCCCCCCCCCCATGTGTGTAGACCAGGGCCCAACCTCTGTTGTTCCTCATATTTTATCACCTTATATTTTGAGACAGGCTCTGTAATTGGCCTGTAACTTTGCAATTAGGCTAGGCTGGCTGGCCAGGGCACCCAGGCACCTACCTTTTCCCAGCTCTCCAATGTCATGACTATATGAACACACCATTCTTGGCTTTTTCTGGGGATGCACCTTAGTCCTCCACGTCTTGCTCCACATGGGGCATGCTCTTTGCTCACTGAGCTACCTCTCCTCAAGTCAGAGTTTGGTTTCAATAATCTTTTTTTCCCCTCTGTATTAAATTATTGACATGAGGGCAAACAAGATGGCTCAGCACTTACAGGTCCTTGCCGCCAAGCCTGAGGGCCTGAGTTCAAAGCTGGGCCTTACAGGGTGGAAGGAGAGAACCAACTCCCTCAAGTTGTCCTCTGGCCTTCATACACATGTGTAACATGTATGAACACACACACACATATAATGAATATTTAAAATTTTCAAATCTATTTCATGAAAAGTTATGCATATGAAAGCTTTACAAAAATACATGTGGGGTCGATTTCTAAAAGTTAGTTTAGTGTTTTCCTTAAAATGTTTCTCATTTTGCAGATAATACCTCTTTTTAAAAGTTCATTATATTGTTAAATGCCCATAGAATAAAATTGACTTATTTATTTATGTCTGTCTGTCTGTCTGTATTCATTCATTCATTCATTCATTCATTAATTCATTATCTATCTATTTATTTTTTGTTTTATCACCAATAGACTCCAACCAGGGGACACAGCAGGACCAGATGCCCAGCTTGGGCACCTCAGTGTCCTCAGATCTCAGCTTCCTTTGAAAACTCAGCACCTACCTACAAGTCCTCTTCATCTGGAGGACTCTGGGAGCCAGCATGGTGTGAAGGACCCCAGCTGGGGCGCGCATGCTGCCTCTGCCATATGCATGGCTGTGTCTGAGCCTGTCTCACCCTCTGGGGTTTCATCTAGAACTGAGCCCCAGGAGTGTTGAAGACTCGACACACCTCAGACAAAGGCTGGGGACAGCACTAGACATACCTTAGGCGCTTGGTCGCTCTGTGAGTTACGAGCATAGAATCTTATGTGGGTAGATATGTGGTGAATGAATACATAATCCCATGTAGCAGGAGTTACCCCGGAGCCAGAGTTCTAGGATGCTGTGTGATGCTGTGTGTTATTATGGCTGATGCCTGACCAGTGTTTCTCAGGGGATCCAACACTTGGCCAGGAGGCCAAATGCTGAGAGCAGGTGGAGCCAAGGGACTGGAGATAAAGGACCTTGTTTCTCCTTGGCTACCTCACGCAGCATCCCAGGGCTCAGTGACTGGAATAGCAGGTAGATGTCAGGGCAGCTCTCCTCTGCCTGGGCTCTAGTCTAGGGCATCATGGCCGAAGGAGTAGCCTCTCCAACATTGGATCGTTCCTCCCAGGCCCCACTCCTGCCTAATTTGACCAGAGTCCCAAGCTTTAAGTTTGTTTAATAACCTCCTGACATTAAATAAACAACCTTGCAAAAAGGAGTAATTTGTGAGACAGAAAGAAAACAAATACCAGGCAAGGGCAGGAGGCACAGTGATGGCGGTGGCCAGGCTAATTACATTCCTGGGCCCACCTAAGTCCGACACCAGCCCCAGGCATATAGATCTTGGCTCCTCTCCATTCTGGGAAGACTTCAAAAAGGCAGGCAAGGGAAACTTTGCATTAGGCTGGTGGTGACGGAGCATCATTAGAATTCTGGGGGCATACCTAATGCCATCTAGTTGCTAACACGATGCATCATTTTATGCTAAATAATTGATCACGGTGCAGAGATTGTGTTTGTGGAGTCTAAAAAAGTGATTAGAATGGGGAGGGTTTCTGGATGGCAAGTTGCATCTGTAACCCAGAGCCTCTTCCAAGCACATCTTCCAGGGGGCCTCGGGGCATTGGGGATTCTTGCCACGCAGGAGATGGGGGTAGTGTTAGAGTGCTGATGGAGCAGGATGAAGGGTGAGTGATGGCATAGATGGGCAAAGTGGCCTCATATAAGGCCAACAGGGGGGAGGGTGGTGGCAGAGTCCTTGCAGTGTCCTAAAGGGCCACACCAGCCTGCAACCTTCTTAGGAGCCCTGCAGGATGGCCATACGGTCTGTTGAGGGAGAAAAAAACATACTATACCCACCCACTGGTCCAATGCCATGACCACAGGGACTTGTTGTGAAAGGGTGTTTGCCACCACGGATCTGCCCTCTCCTCAGCTCAGCTTGCTGATTCTGCCCTGTTTCCCCTACAGTCTCTTTCTCCTTCCTCTCCTTCTGCAAGGATAAACCCCCAGAACTGGGGCGTGTGAACAGAAACACATAGTGACCCCAGGGGCCAGCGGGCTGTGAGGAGCCTGCCAAATAGCTGGGCAGAGGAAGGATTTAAGTGGATGGAGGTACTGGGAGACTCTAGCTCGTCATTACAGTAACTGGGAAGCAAAAACAAAACAAAACAAAACAAAAAACAGTGAGGTACCCAACAGAAGTCACAGTGTTTGTGGGAAAATGGTATGTCTGGAGCAGTGAGTCCAAGCTTGCACACTGCGTGCCTGCTGGGTACCTTATGGAAGTGTGAGTCCTTTGGACCCTGACCTTGGGCTTAGGTGTTGGGTAGTGCTAATTGTCCACAGGCCTCCAGGTATACTGTGCGGGATTGTCTAGATTAAAGTTAGCCTCTAAGAATATCTGTAGGGGATTTTCTTGGTTATGTTTATTGGGGTGGGAAGAGATGCCTGTTGTGGGTGGCACCATTCCCTAAGAATGGTATTTGGGACCGCAAAAGAGTAGAGAAAGGGAGCTGAGCACAAGCAAGTGGCCATGCATGCATGCCTTCTTTTGTGTTGTAGAGGTAAGGTGACCAGCTGCCTCATGTTCCAGCTACCTTGACTTCTATTCATATGCACAGAACCTTCAACGATGACCTAAAACAACTCCTTTTAACCTTAAGTTGCCCTTTTCAGAGTATTTTATCACAGAAATTGAGATGAAACTAAGACAAGCTTCTAAATTAACTACTTTCTGGCTGTTGAAGAATCCCCAAATACCTTTGAAAGACACCAAAGCCTTGGCAAGATTGACTGCGTTGGTCCCAGACAGAATCTGGCCAAATGTCTTCTTAGGGTCTACACCAACCATTTGTTTCTTTAGGGGCGAGTGTGTGTGTGTGTGTGTGTGTGTGTGTGTGTGTGTGTGTGTGTGTGTGTGTGTGTACGTACATATGTATAAGTGTTCACATGCATGTGAATACACATGTATAACTGTTCACATGCATGTGCATGTGGGTGCACATGCATGTAGAGACCAGAGGGCAACCTAATGTATAATTCCTCAAGATGCAGTCTACTACCACTTTGTTTTTGAGTCAGTGTCTCTCACTGGTATGGAGCTCAGGAAGCAGTCTAGTGTGGCTGGCTTCTGAGTCTGAGGTCCATCTCTCTCCATCGCACCAACATTGGGACTGGAGGTGCATGCCACAATGCCCAGCTTAAAATTAAAAAAAATTTTTTTGTTTAAAAACATGTGTTCTAAGGATTGAATTCAGGTCCTCATGCAAGAACTTTATCATCTGAGCTATTTCTCTTGCTCTACTCCAGGCTTTCTGATATGTGACAAGGAGACTAGCCTCTGGAGGGGAATGGGTGGCTCAAGAAGGCCAGCACGGCTCTAAGGCAGCTTGCTCTGGCTGTGTGTAGGTCAACAATTTTGGAGCATGAAGAAGTAAAAGAGTGGCGGCAGAAAGAGATTTTTGCTGGTACTGAGCACCGGGTGCATGGAAAACACTGCTCTGCTGTGGGTGCCTCAGCTGGGTGGCTTGGCTGGCAACATCCTGGGAGCACCCAGGACACTCAGGACAGGTGTGAGTTTGAATGAGGCAACCAATCAAGGTTATTTTGCTCTGTGCAAGCTTCCTGCACAGAGTGGATGGGGGGAAGTCTTCCCGTGTCTTGTTAGTGAGGATCACACACTGCAGGCCCCACTCCCAGCCAGGTGTCTGCCTGTGGCTTCCTCTTTCCCTGGTAAACTTACTTCCCTCTCACTCCCCAAGATTGCCCACCTGTGGGTTCCAAATGTCCTAGTTCTCAGCATGTTACTGAATTTGGGGTCACACCATGCCCCAAGAAGTTAAATCCAATCACGGTCATCAAGAAGCCAATTAAAGCAACCGAATTAATAGACAGGGGCAGAAAACCGAGACTCTTTCAGTGTAGCCACTGTGAGAAGAAGGACAAAGGCCTGGTGACCCCCTTCAGTCCACCTTTGGGGTGCTGAGGTGAGATTAAAATTTAAGCAGAGAGCCAGGGTATGCACATGTAAAGCAGTTCAGATTAGGATGTGGTCCATTGGCGTCATTGTCTGGCCTCAGTCTCCTCCTGTAAGGTGTGTCACAAACTCTCCTCTCCTGCATATGACTTCCCCTCTGGGTGTCTTCTGCCCCATCTTCCAGCACAAGATTCCCAGGCAAACCCCTTTTTCGTGGGGTCCATTATTCTAAAAGTCTGATATATTGAGGGAGGGACACACATGTCTATTTCTGCCCGGGTAGTTTGTAAGCACATTTGTCCTGGGTGGGCGACCTCCTCGGTAGCTGGAGAGCTCCCTCAAGCCCCAGAGCCATCTCCTTACTCCCTGGCATAATAAAATGTGGCATTCTTGTTAGTGGGCTTGCTAATAGTTCACTAAAACTGCCATCTCCCTGTCCCCTGTGGTCTGAAAACAAGCTGGTCAGGCCCCTACTGACTCTGATAGCTTCACAGAGGTGGGGTCACAGAGGCCCAGGGATGAGGTGACATGGCCAAGGTCATCTGTTTAGGTGGTAGAAGTCTTCCGTCAGCGACAACCTGCAGCTAGCAAACACCACTTACAGTGTAAGTGCCTTGGGCACTGTCCCAAATCTCCAGCAAGGAAATGTATTTGTTAACAGACAGAAACTGGCTTTCGAATGGCCTCGTCACTCTCAGGGCATGACCTAACTGATGAACAGCCTGCTGTGATCTACTTGGCTCTGGTCTTTGTAGATGCCACCCATCTGGACTGCCTTTGTCCCCTGAGGGCCCACGGTCTGGCCACACCTCCGGTCCCAGCTGGCTCAGTCTCTCTGCGCTCTTGTTTTGGACACCCATACAGTGTCTGGCCGAGATTCGCTTTTGAGCTAAAGGTCACAGTGACTTGTAATCTCCAGGGAGGTAGTGCCAAGGCTGCTTGCAGCAGGGGTCATCCCTGTGTCCTGGGTCATGAGATCAGGCGGGAGGACAGGAGTGTGACTCCAGCTGCCTCCAGGATGTGCCCCACCAGGGTAGGGGCACCAAGCCTACTGGGAAAACCACCCTCTGAGCTCATTCGCACTACCTCTGAGATCTGTTCAGCTTGAGACGCAAGATTTGGACCCCGAAAAGGGAGAATGAGACTCTTGTCTTCTCTTGAAGGCCAAACCACTGTGACACTTAGTAGAGTGGTAAGAGACTCTCGTTAAGTGTTAACACCATTGACACGGGTGCCACCCTGAACATAGTGAGGTGGTGAACAGATGCAAAGTTACCGGGAGGAGACCCTCAGGCCGGGGCGTTCTGCTGGGGACAGGCGCGAGTGACCAGGGATCCGTGGTAGGGGACTGGCCATAACGGGTGGCCAGGTACTGTGGGTAGCGAGTCTCTCTACACTGATTCAGGATTCTTTCTACAACTCGACAAGGCCATCTGGGGAGGTCCCCCAAAAGAGACTTGGTCAAAAAGAGGCTCTAGGGCCGGGCATGGTGGCACACATGCCTTTAATCCTAGCAGAGACAGAGGCCGGCCGATCTCTGTAAGTGCGAGGCCAGCCTACATAGTGAGTCCAGGAAGCCAGGGCTACACAGAGCAACTCTGTCTCTAAAAACAAAACAAAACAAAACAAAACAAACAAAAACAGAGGCCCTAGGCTCAATCAGTAACTCATAAAGACCCCAGTTCACAGCATCTGAAAGCCCCATGTGGTGGTGTCATGAATGATCTGGGAAGGCAGATACATGTGGATCTCTGGAGCCGGCCAGCCAGCCAGCCTTCCCTAGCTGGTTGAGTTACTTGTCTAAGTGAGAGACTCTGTTCCTGGTTCAGGACAATACTCAAGGTTGTACTCTGGCCTCCAGAAGCACACCTGTGCACATGCACCCCCACACCCCCACACAGGAATACACACACACACACACACACACACACACACGCACACACACACACACACAAACACACACACGCTGCCTCTGTGTGTGTGTGTATGCCTCTGTGTGAGTGTATGCACCTGTGTGTGTGTGTGTGTGTGCCTGTGTGTGTATGCGCCTGTATATGTGTGTATGCATTTTTAAATGAGGTTTTGAGACCCCTGGTGCTCACAGGGTCCAACGTGGTCTAACTTGGTCTTCTCCTGTCCAGTGTAGCCCTTCCATTCCTCAAAGTCGCTGTGGCCCAGCGACTCTCCAGCTGCAGTGAGTGTCAGAAACACAGATTCCTGCTAGGCCTCTGACACTCTGGGATCAGGGTCACACGCTGAAAGCCTGAAAGCGGCTGCTCTCTCTACCTCCAGCCTCTTCCGCTGCCTCGCTGTGAGACAGACCTTGGGTAAGTCTCTTACACTGGCTAAGTCAAGATTCTTTACAGGGCCAGGTCTCTGAGGCTCCAGGGACGAGCTGAGCCATGGGACAGGCAGGCATTTGTGAAGCCCCTGGTCTGACAGGCTATGGGGTTAAGTGCTGCAGAGGTGGAGAGAAACCAGGCTTTCCCAGTTCTCCCATGCTGTGCTGCATAGAAAGTGAGACTGGTCAAGGCCTGAGTCAGGAGGGGGGCCAGGCTGGGAACTTCTAAAGCCTTCGGGTGGGCAGGCAATCAACACATAACCCACCTCCACCCCGGAGCTCAGCCCGTAACTTAGGAGGTCTACTCCTCGCTCATTGCCTCCCACCATAGAGGTTTTCCTGGGGCTGGACGTGAAGGGATGGAGGCGCTGGTTCCCAGCCCCTTCCTGCCTGTACACAGGACAGGCAGCCACCCAGAGCCTCTGCTAGCATGCATGAGCTCTGGAGCCTGAAGCTGCACTTCCCACACACCGTTCTCCCGTTTCCTACCACTCCTTGCCGTCTGGGGAAGCTCTGCTAGATTCTCATAGTCCATGATGTTACCCTAGGAGCTCTCCAGAGCTGGGACAGCGACATCTCCCACTTGATCACTCCCTGCCCCCAGGCTGAGTGCTGGTCCAGGAAATTCATTCTTCACTGTCATTCTTACTCCGTGAGAGTGCCAGGAGTGCTCACTTCATTTTTCTCTGGATTTTTTCTTTCATACTGCCCACAGGAGCATGGACGAGACTTGGGGGCGGGGCTACCCCTTATGGAAAAAGCTTCTTGAAAGCCTTTTGTACACCTGGCATGGCTTCCTTCTCACAGAAATCGGAATCACTTCAACAGTAGCTGCATTAGGTTTGGGCTGCGTGGCTCCCAGAGTCCTTTGCTCCCGGATCCCTCATACTAGCAAACCTTCCCTGGGTTCCACCTGGAAGGATGTAAAGTCGGAATCCAGCCTCGGTTCAGGCTTCCTCTCACAAACACTGATGGGCACCTCCCTTGTCTGTGAGTCCTTCGCTAACAAGTTTACAGGTGCCACAAAATCTCTCGAGGAGTGAACTGATATGAAAGGAAGCCATGTCCTACTCCCTGTCCCCTTCCCTGTCTCATGCCTGGGAACCAGAGACCCAAGCTACAGGCTCTCGCTGTAAACACATCAGTATCTTTAAAAGGCAGGAGACACTCCTTTCTCTGCCAGGTGGGCTCTGGTTTTCTTTAGTGACTCCACCATGCTGTTACCTCTCTGTCTGTCCAAGACATTAAATAACTATTCTGATAAATTTCTTAGTCTCTAGTAATCCAGCACAGTGTCCTCTTGAACCACCTGCCCCATCCCAGAACCTAACACTGCCCTCCTGGGCCTCTGCCATCCTGCTTTCCACCCTCCCTGGCTCCTATCTTCCCAGGGGCCACCCTTCTCAGAAGAGCCCCCCCCCCCAACCTTTTGTCTTGTTGCACTCTGACATGTCATCTGACCTGGCTGCTCCATGCACCAACCATGTGATCCCCTCCTCTTCAGACCTTACAAAACTTGTCACTTGTGTATGCTCCACTCTCTTTCTCTGTAGTGCAGGGAGCCCTTGAGGCTCCTTAAAAATGATGACAGTAATGGTGATGATGGTGATGATGGTGATGGTGATGATGATGGTGATGATAATGATGATGGTGGTGGTGATGATGATGGTGATGGTGATGATGATGATAATGGTGATGATGGTGATGATGATGATAATGGTGATGATGGTGATGATGGTGATGATGATGGTGGTGATGATGATGGTATGATAATGATGATGGTGGTGGTGATGATGATGGTGATGGTGATGATGATGATGGTGATGGTGGTGATGGTGATGATGATAATGGTGATGATGGTGATGATGATGATAATGGTGATGATGGTGATGATGATGATGATGGTGGTGATGATGATAATGGTGATGATGGTGATGATGATGGTGATGATGATGATGGTGGTGGTGGTGGTGATGATGATAATGGTGATGATGGTGGTGATGATGGTGATGATGATGGTGATGATGATGGTGATGATGATGACAATACCCACCTACAAGGTTGCTATGAAAGCTGGATAGAACAACATTGACCTGCCTCAGTCTCTTGGGGTGAGCTATGGCCTGGAAAAGAGCAGATGCCTGTGCACAAGCAGAATCTGTGACCAGCACCCTCATGATTTTGTTTACTTTGTGCCCTTATGGGGTTTGTTGTTCTGGTTTTGAGGAGCCAGGATGAATTCAAGCCATTGTGTACTCTGCCCATCCCTCCTGTGTCACATCCCCAATGCAGGCTGAACTGTCCTCAGAGAGCACATCCCATCAGGTGTGGTCAACACTTAGCTGTGGGTGGCAAGCACCCCAGGACAGGCTATGAGAGTGGCTCAACACAGACTCAAAACCTTTCTTAAAACATTGCAAGATACTTTTGAACTCTGTAGACGCAATGTCAAAACCCCGGACATTGGGTTTAGCTGTTGGTGCCTACACTGGGGACTACAGACCATAGAGACACTAGATGAATGTGTCCTCATGTGTCAGGCAGGGCCTACGCCTCACTCCTAAGCTTTCTTGCATTTTCCCATCACATTCTTTACTAACTTAGAGACTGAGGGCTCATGGGATCCTAAAATCTAATCCATCCACATCCTGTATGTACACACACACACACACACACACACACACACACACACACATACACACACACACACACACACACACAGAGTGAGATCTTACTGAGCCCATAGGTGTGCAGGCGTTTTGAGGGAGGGCACCTCCACCGGTTCCCTTTGGGAAGACACCCTCAGGGCCCCTGGCCTGCCACCACCAGTCACTAACTGCCATCTCTATTCTAGGCATGTGGTCTCCTTTAGCTCTTGGAATCCTCCAAAGACTCTCCAGTGTTTTTAGCTCAAAGGAACCCTTTGATGTCCTAAATGACAAAGCTGGGCATCATTGAGGCTGCTGTGCGGTGACGATGGCTCCCAGCAGACAGTGTGGGAGGGCCAGCCGCCTGGCTGTCAGCACTCCTGGCCCTCTGAAGTATTTTGTCTCAGCTCCATGTGGATGTCTTTGTTGTCATAGCTGCTGTTTCCTGGCGTCTCTAGGCTTTTTCCTTGGGGATGTGCAGATCCCCAGGCCAGCCCAACTCAGTCCAGATGTGGCAAGCAGGAAGGACAGGTTGGCTTGGGAATGTGATAGCTCTACTTTGTCCACAGATGTTCTGACCTGGGTGGCTTGGTCCTCTGATCTCTGGACGCTGTGAGACTCTGTAGGTGGAGAGCTTTGCTTACAGGGCCTTGCATGTCCTGATTCTAACATTCTATACCTTTCCAGAGCTGGATGTCCTTGACTGCACTCAGTCTTGTTATCACTAAAGTAGGGACGATGATGACGACAGTAACGATGATGATGGCAACAACTATGGTGAGGATGACTATGATGACGACAATGCTCCTCTACAGGGCTGCTGTGAAAGTTGGATAGAGCAATATAATTCTGACCCAGTCACAAGCAAGACAGGATTTCAATAGTAGCGATACACATACCTTTCCTTTCCCCTCTTCTCCATAGCTTAGGGGTTCTCCATCTGCTGCCGTGATAAAGCATTCGGACCAAAAGCAACTGATGGAGAAAAGGGTTTATGTGGCTGACACGTAGTTGAGGGAAGTCAGGGCAGGGACTCAAGTGCAGGATGCTGATGTGGGGACTGAAGCAGAGGCCATTGAGGCCTGCTGCTTATTGGCTTGTGTCCTGTGGCTTGCTCAGCCTGCTTTCTTATACAACCCAGAGATACCTGCCCACGGGTGGCACTGCCCACAGTGGCCTTGGCCCTCCCACCTCCACCCTTAATCAAGAAGATGGACTACAGATTTGTCTACACACAAATTCCATGGAGACATTTTCATAACTAAGAGTCTCTCTTCTAATGATGCTAGCTTGTGTCACACTTACACAAAGCTAAACCAACACTCTGGGGCTCACAGGTTAGCCAGTGCAGCCTCTTCGGTGAGCTCTGGGCCAGTGACAGACTTGTGTAAACAACAACAGAAAGTTGACAGCACCTGAACTTATGCTCTGGTACATAAACACACACACACACACACATACACACACACATACACAGACACACACACAGACACACACACACAGACACACACACACAGACACATACACACATAGACACACACACACACACACAGATATACACAGACACATATACACATAGACACACAGACACACAGACAGATATACACACACAGACACACACATATAGACAGATACACACACAGACACACACACAGACACACACACGGACACACAGACACACACAGACACACAGACACACAGACACACCCATAGACATACAGATATACACACAGATACACACACAGACACACACACACATAGACACACACACAGACACACATACACATACACATACACTTTCATTTGGGGAAGGGCTCCTGAAGGCCCATATCTAGCTAAGGAGCTATTGTGAACTGTTGGCTGCTGAGGGAGAAAGGGTCGGTTTTCTTTGGGATGTGACCATTAGTGGGCTTTTCATGCTCCAGGCCATGGCCCCACACCCACATTCATGAGGTCATCACTAACATGACTCAGGGAGCTGCTAATAATAGCAGCAGTTAAAAAGAAGATATGCAGTCCCGTGGGAGATGGGTTAGTGGGTCCCAGGGTTGACGGGGGTTGGGTAAGATCAAAATATGGTGTGTGTGTGTGTGTGTGTGTGTGTGTGTGTGTGTGTGTGTGTGTATGACTCAGTGTGACTGTGCCTGTGCCTCAGTGTGAGTGTGAGTGTGTGTGTGCCTCAGTGTGAGTGTGAGTGTGTGTGTGCCTCAGTGTGAGTGTGTGTGCGTGTGCCTCAGTGTGAGTGTGTGTGCGTGTGTGTCAGTGTGAGTGTGGCAGTCAGAGGTCAGTGTTCAGGAGGCAGTTCAGTTCTCTCCTTCCATGTTGTTTGGGGAAGGTCTCTTGGTTTCTGGCCTGCTGTATCCTCCAGGTTAGTTGGCCTGTGAGCTTTTGGGCAATTCTTCTGTCTCTAGCTCCCAGTTTACTGAAGGAGTGCTGGAATTATAGATGTGCACCATTGCTTCTGGCCATCTGGAACACCCCACACAGACTCTAACAGCTACTTATAGCAAGTAAAAGCAAGTAGTACAATTAATTTAATAATGTATTTCATTTTACTTATCTCTAAATAAGTGTTTTGGCAAAAGGTGACCAGTTTGTAATAACCTGATGCTCCATATGGCCTTCTGTTTTTCTGCAGTGTCTCCAAATACTGTGTGGATGTTGCGATTTCAACATATGTCAGTTGTATGGGCACTCTCTAGGCACGTGTGGAGCCCCTTTTTTTTTCATAGTGGCCCTTTTATCAGCTCACCTGTCAGTGACTACCTTGAATAATGCACGAGGTCCTCTTCTTAGAACGTGTGTCTCAACCTTGCCAATTTAATGTGACCCTTTAATGCAGTTCCTCATGTTGTGGTGACCGCCCCCCTCAGGGGTTGAGAACTGCTGTCTCATAACCTTCCCACTGCCATCCAGTTCTCCTGGCTGAAACATGTATGCACCATAACTCCAAGAAATGTGGCAAATGCATCACTGGATAAGCAGGGCAGATGTGTCCATAGGAAAGGTATATGCAGCCGACTCCCTTCCGATGCTGGCCACCCGAAGATACACTGATAGAGTAACAATGGTTCAGCAGAGACCCAGGATAAGGAACCCGCAGTGAAAGGCCAAGAGCACAGAGCTGTCTGAACCAAGAGATGAAGATGGTGGCAGGGATAGCAAGAATGTCAGGGGTCCAGGAGGCTAAGGGAACTTGCTCCAGGGCCAGCACAGAGAAAGGAGGTCTCAGCGTAGGAGAATGGATGTGCTAGAAAACCATCCCCTTTTAAAGATGGGCCCCAGCCAAGCTTTGTACGGGGTGCCGGCTGGTGAGAAGGGCTTTCTACAGAGGTGTCTAGGGGATCTAGAAAATGAGCAAGGTGGCTTTCTGGTCCCTTCACATTTCTGTCGTGTGGGTTTTGGTCTCTTGTACAAGTCCAGAACACAAGGCAGCATTTGGGCACTCTAGCTCCTGGCCTTGGACATGGTGGGTGGAACAGGCAGGCTGGCCCGCAAGCATCATAGGTATGGTGTGACTTCCCTCTGCAGCGTACAGCTGGGGCCACAAAGGAGCTGTGGCAAGCATTCTGCTATTGAACTACATTCCCTAGGACAGACCCCCCTTTTGTTTGTTTGTTTGTTTTGAAACAGGGGCCTTCATCTTGCTATGGCATCAAGGATGATGACTTTGAACTTTTGGTCCACCTATTTGTACTTCCTGAGAGCTGCGATTACAGGTGAGCACCACCACAGCTGATTTAGGAAGTGTTGGGGGCGGGATCCAGAGCTTTTTGCACGCTAGGCAACTGCTTTACCAACTGATCTGCCTCTCCAGCCCCTTTAGCACTCTTCACTTTTTACCTTGAAACTAAAGTCCCCTGCTTGTCCTTGAACTCACTCTGTAGCCCCGGATGGCCTTAAACTTACCTTTTCTCTTGCCCTGGCCTACTAAAGAGCTAGGATTGCAGACCTGGGACATCATACCAGGCTTTCTGTTGTCCTACCTCACACTTGGTGCCTATCTCTCTGTCCCGACTTTGGGCTAAATCAATCTCTCCCTAGCCTTTGGCAGTTCTTGGTCCACTGGCTTGGCTGTCAGTTCCCTGGCTTCCCCAGACTCTGCCAGTGGGTAAGAAAATTGGTTCTGGGTCTCCTCTCTGATTGTCTTAGCGAGAGTGACAGTGTCAGGGAGAGTGATCAATGGCAGGCCTAGCACAAAGATTCAAATCTGGAGACTGCTGGCCCGGGACAGCCATTCTTTTTAGTCATCTGACGCATGCTCGCTGGGCACCCAATCCAGGCCAAGCGCACAGCCTCCCAGCTGACTGCTTGTGCCTCCGTGGATGGTTTTTGGCTAATGGGCTAATGAATCAGGATCCTCCGAATGCTTCCTCCAGCACCGGTGTCCAAATGCCAGGCAGTTCTGTTCATGGACTCTGGGGGTAATGATCCTTTCCAAAAATCATAATTCATCAATCTCACCTCTCTGTCCCATCCATCAATGCTCTGGAATCCGTGCCTGTGTTCTCGTTCCAGGAGTTTTCAATCACTTTTCTTTCCCCCTGTGCTCGCAGAACAGTGAGGCTGACACTGGGAAATTGTGTTTTGACATGAAATCATTATATGTTTTAAAACCTCTCCTTCAACACTGGGGCTTTTCCTGCTTTGTGCTCTGCCCTGACTTGTCCCTGCTGTGGATATGGTGGGAGCCCTGTTCCTTGGTTGAGCCTCGGGACGCAGGGAAAGGATGCCTCCTGCCTATTTTATTGTGACACTATCACACTATAGTTAATTTATCTCCTCCAATCAGGGGACTGCTAGACTTTTTCCTTGGGCCTTGTAAGGAATTGGGGAGTAGGGAGAGACGGGCTGCTGCATGAGGTTCCAGAGTACTTACGTTGCATCTTAAAGCAGAGATGAATTTAACTAAAGAGTGACAGAAGTCAGTTGACCAATGCGTGAACAAACACAGGAGGACGAGCTGCTCA
This sequence comes from Acomys minous, assembly GCF_964271855.1. Classification (NCBI taxonomy): domain Eukaryota; kingdom Metazoa; phylum Chordata; class Mammalia; order Rodentia; family Muridae; genus Acomys; species Acomys minous. The sequence continues at coordinate 68,676,189 of NC_140483.1, read as the reverse complement.
AGTGCACTGGTTCTTTCCTCCAGGCCTGGCACCCCCAAGGAGGGTGAATATGGAGGTACATGCTGCATGCTATGTCCCAGCTCCATCGTGGCGATGCTACGAGGTACATTCTAGCGTGGCACTTGCCTACCTTCTCAGAAACCATGCGTCTGATCCTCAGCACCACATACTGCTGGGTGTGATATGCACACCTAAAATCCAAGCCCGGGAGAAGTGGAGGCTGGGGGATCAGAAGTTCAAGCTCATCCTCAACTATAGAGCAAGTTTCAGCACAGCCTGGGCTTCATGAGATTCTATTTTTCAAATGTAAACAACAACAACAAAAGAGTCTGGTGTGTATTGATTTATTTGTATATGTAATGTATGCATGTACAATATGTGTATGTGGTGTATGCACACACATGTGTGTGCATGCACAGGTAGAGACCAGAGAAGGACAGTAGTTGCCTTCCTCAATCACTCTCTACCTTATCTCTGTGAGACAGGGGTTTGCCACTGAACTAGGAGCTAGATTGGCAAAAAGCAACAAGCCACGGTGATCTTCCTGCCTCTGGAGGGGCCCCACCCCCAGCACTGGGGTTACAGTGGTATGTGAAGCCACACCCAGCTTTCACAAAAGTGCTGCTGTTTCCTACTCCTGTCCTCATGCAGCGCTGGTACCTAAGGAGTCCCAGCCCCAGAGTCTAGCACTCAGAGACATGTGGGGTTTTTTGTTTCCTGTAAGGCCCTAAATGTGTTCCAATTACTGATCTGGTGCCAGTCAAGGAAGGGTGCTTTGGAAAAGGTGAATGGACCTGGGCTTCTGGGAAAAGGTTGTGTGTCGATTCAGTATCTTTCCAGGTGTGCTTGTCTCCGTGTGATTCTAAATGGCCCTCCTCTGGCAACTCTAGGCCTTTATGGTCCTGGTATGTGCTTGGGCTCTGTATGGAGTCATTTCTCTCCTTCCACTTTATCTAGGTCTAGGGGATTGAACTTATGTCACTGTTCTTGCACAGAAAGCCCCTTTAGCCACTGAGCCATCTCTTTACCTTATTTGGCTGTATTTGGGGGAGTTCAGCACCCCATCACAGAGCCCTGCCATTTGGCGAGAGAAGTGTGCCCCGCTCTCTCACTGGTGGCATCTTCTGTAGCAGATGACCAGCCCTTTCTGGGCCTTGGTTTTCTCATCTGGGAAAAGGGACCATTAAAACGATTTCTACAGCAGTTGATGTGAGAAATCAAGACGGCTTAGGGTATCATGGGGAGCCACAGATGTGCATCAGTGATGGGCCTGGCTATCATGGAGAAATGACCCTTGCTGAGGAGCACTGAGCTGTGGAAGTTGCAGAGGTGTTCGGGTTGAGGCAGAATAGATGCCGCTGAGCTAGCTTACATGGCAGGTGATGGATGTTGTGAGTGTACTTCCGGCATTCCCAGCCAGGTGAAGGCATGTTGTCTCCCCATTTTAAATCACCTTGTCTTTCTTTCCCTTCTGGAATAAATGGAGCTCTGCCCAGTGGTCAGAGTGATTGGCAAATGACTGTGATTTCCAGAGAAATTTCCCTGGGGGATGGCTTTAGTGCTGGTCCTGGAGGTGTCCTTGCTGTCCCTCTACATGGTGAGGGTCTGGTGAAGTATAGCCTTACAGTGTTCCCTTTTCAGAGAGCCTCTTGGCTTCAGGCAATGTCTCCCTCCAGGGGTTTAACTTGTTTCTGCATTTGGCCAAGGGGCTCAGCTCTGCTTTGTTCTCCTAAAAACCTACCTATCTTAATCTTTGGTGTGTGTATGTGTGTGTTGTGTGTGTGTGTGTGTGCTCGTGCGCGCGCTTGCACATGTGTGTGCACAGGTGGAGACCAGAAGAGGAGTCAAGTCCTTTGCAGCTGGAGATACAAACTAGAGTTGTGAGCTGTCTAACACAGGTGGTGGGACCCAAACTCAGGTCTTCTATAAGAGCAGTAAATGCTCTTAACCACCGAGCCTTCTCTCCAGCATCTCACATCCATGACTTTAAATTTTTTTATGTTTGTGTAGATACATAAAATTTTAATTTATTTTTATTTTTACTTTACATTTATGAGTGTTCTTGCAGGTGAACCACATGAGTGGCTGGTGCCCAAGGATGGCATCAGATACCCTGGAATTGGAGTTTTGGATGGTTGTTATCCACCTATGAGTGCTGGTGAACTGAACTTGGGTCCTTGGCAAGAGAAGCCAGTGCTCTTTACTGGGGCCATCTCCCCAGCCCCGCTTGCCCATGCCTAGACTGGGTCCACCGTGATGAGCTCATCAAGTTAGGAGCTGTAGGGAACAGAGGTGAGGGGGCACTCTCTGCCTTTCCCATGTCTTTCAGGGTGATGTTGTTTCATCTTCCCCAATTCTTCAGATGTCAGGACCACTCTTCCCTCCACCCCGAGGACATCACTTTTCTCCTTGAAACTACAGAATGTACGGTGGCCATCCTGTGGAATGGGCACCAAGAGCCAACCATCACAGGAGACACTATGGTGCTGGCCATGGTGCTGAACCAGAGGACGGGCCTGTCAGAGCCTGTCTTGAGAATTGAGGCAGGAGGGAGGGGAGCACTGGCACCACAGGTATCATCCCTTCTTCTGGGCAGCAATGATAAGAGTACGGTCTCCTGTCCCAGTGCTATGGGTGATGAGCCATGCTGAGTGAGGATCCAATGCTAAGCTTTGAAAAGCTGGGACTCAGAAATTGGCTGTGGGATGGCCTCTAAGGGGAGGCGGATTAACCCAGCACACAGACATCTGTGGTGCTGGGCAGAATGTGGACTGGGCTCTTCACTGTGGTGTTGACCTCTCTGTGTATGGGTCCCACCTGAAGGCAGAATGGCAGCAGGAGATGGGGGTTCAGGTAGGAAGGCTATCTGTGACAGGGGCACTCAGGAGAGGGTGGGGCTGGAGAGTGTGCAGGGTCCCTCAGGGAAGCCTTCCTCCCCATGGAACTCCTTCAATTCGTTGGGCCTTGCTAGGGGAAGAACTTCAGTGTCCAAGGTCACACACATAGAAAAGAAGCAGCCAGAACAGGGTCAGCTCTTGCTTGGCTGTTCACAAAGCCTGTCCCCTCACCCCACTATTTACAGTTTCTCTATGCTACAAGATAAGAAGTGAGAAAGTAACGAAGGCCAGAGCCCCATGATGGAAATAAGGCCATGGCACAGTGGGTGAAGCAGTGGGTGCCGGAAGTGCTGGCCACAGCCCTGCTGAGGAACAGAGGCTTGTGGCTTCTTCCTTTGCTATGTGCCTGTTGCCTCCTGGTGTCTTCATACTAGGAGGGCTGTGTACTCTGACTGGGCATGGAAAAGCTTAAGAGCAGATACCAGCCCTGGCATGGCCCCACAAAACAGAAAGTGAGCTTGCAATAAAATAGGGATGCAGAGGAGGCTTCCGGGAATTTCAGACATCTTGGAGTTTAGGCAAAGGGAGGGTTTTTCTTGAGGGGTTCCCAGGAGGTGACCCCTTTCCCATCTACCTACATGAAAGAGGAAGCTGCAGGTGCCCAAGGGAGGCCCCTGCTCTGCTCTGTCACAGGAACTTGCCGCCCCAGCATTTTAGTCAAACTGCCGGGAGGGCCACCTGCTTTCTAGTTCAACTGGGCCCCCCTGGGGAAGGAACTTTAAAAAGGTTTCAAATCATAACAATGCTTTCAGCGGCTCAAACCCACAACTGTTTGCCTCCACTCCATCACAGCAAGGGCACACGCAGAGATGAGTAACATTGAGAAAATGCCTGTTTGTGCCTGTCAAACCAAGCGGGGACAATTAACCCTTCCTTAGTCCATCTCCTGCCATAGCGGGAGCTCTTTTAGATAACTGTTACCAGAGTCATTTTACATCTTTTCCTTCTCTCTAGAGACATCAGGTATCTGAGAGCTGGGATATGTTTGTTTTTCTGTCTAATGTGTCTGCTGTGAGCCTTACCCCCCATCACTCCAGGGCTATGACCTTGGCTGTACTGTGGACTCCTTGCTTTGTTTCTGCTTTGGCCTCTTTGTTGGTTTGCCTCTTCAAAGCCATCCTTGACTACTTTCTTGGGTGTTCATATCACAAATCCCCCTGGGAGATGTCACTCCCCTTACCCCCCCCCCCAAAGAAACCTGCTTAGCAGCAGTTAACCACTGATTTCTGTGTGTGGCACTAGGATCCAACTGGCTTAGTGCTTTCTGTAGTGCTGGCCGTGGTACTGAAACAAGGGATGGGCTCTCTGCAGCTTCCCCTGGAAATTGTAGCTGGAAGAGGAGGAACCTGGTGTCACAGGCACCTACACTTCTTGGGTAGCAATGGCAGTGCTCTGCTCTCCTGTCTCAGTGCTGTGGGTGCTGAGTGATGTCAGCTGCAGATCCATGTCAATCTGGATGCTGCCGTGCTCCATACTAGGTGTACCTCCAACCGTCCCAGTACTCAAGTCAGTAAGCCCTTTATGTGATGGAGACAGGGCTGTTTCTGGGATTGGGATGATGGCTCTGTCTGTAAGGTACTTGTGGACCTGAGTTCAACCATCAAAATCATGTAAAATAATCTGGGGGTGGTGGCTTTGCATACAATCTTCATGCTGGAGAGAAGGAGGCAGGAGGATCTCTGAGACTCATCGGCTAGCCAGCCTATCGTAATTGGTGAGTTGCCTCAATGCCAGGTGGACAGGGTTTGAGACACTGTAGATGAGGTTGTCCTTCATGTGATCTCTCTCTCTCTCTCTCTCTCTCTCTCTCTCTCTCTCTCTCTCTCTCACTCTCTCTCTCTCCTGTTTCTGTCTCTGTCTCTCTCTCTTCCCCTCCCTCCCACCCCCTCTCTATATCTATCTGTCTATCTATCTATCTATCTATCTATCTATCTATCTATCTATCTATCCCCTCCCTATAAAGGACATGTTTCTGAAATTTGTGATCCATCATGTTCTATATACCTGAGCCACTATTAGCATACCCTGGAGAAGCTCTGGTTCCTCCAGATAGTATCACCACTTCCAAGCCTGCCATATTTTTTCTATTGCTTGCTCTGTGCATACAATGCTTCCTACTAGAAGTCTCCCCTCTCTACTCCTCCCAGCTCCTAGGGTCAAGCTCACAGGTTCTTCCAGCCAGGCAGCAGGAATATCTCCTCCCACAAACCCTGAGATTGATGCCACCCAAGTCATTTTTTCATTCTCTTGTATGTATTCAGGGCAATGTAAAGGGTAAGGGCACAACAGGGAGAGGCTCACGGACTGGGTCGCTTTGTACACTTGGCCTTGTACATGATACTGGAGTTGTTAGGGTCAGAGTCTGGGTCCTGCAGCCAGGCTGGGCCACCATCCTCACCAGGGCATTTAAAGATGCAGTGATAGAGAAAAACAGAGGAAGGAGAATGAGTCACTGGGGCCACGTGGGGAAGAGGAGCCAAGAGATCTAGTGACTCCTCAATCTATGTTCCAGGCCCTGACACGAAGTTCAGATTTAAACAGAGGGCAAGATGTGTGCATAGCTAAGCTGTCCTGGTCATGGTGTGGTCCTGCCTATCATGACTGTGTGGGCATCAGTCTCTCCTGCAAGGTGTTCCAATAAGCTGTCAGAACCATGTTACATCTTCCTGGGAGACAAGCTCCCCATCTGGCTGGCACCAGGAACCTTTTCTCGACGTGAGACTCTTAGGGGAAATGTCAATTTCTTGAAGTCTGTTGTCTCAATAGTCTGGTAGTAGAAGGAACTGAGCAGGTGTGTTGCTTTAGTATATTTCTCCCCCTGCCAGAATGGTTACAGACAGGAGCAGGGAATTCCTGGACACCTCAACACCAGCTTCCTAAGTTCCACCCACTGCCTCTGTTAATTCTCACAGCTTACGAGGAAAAGTTCCAGTACTATCGGTTTGCAGTTGTGGGACTGGGGGTCCTGGGAGTGTACCCAACTCCCCTATGGTCACATACCTCTAGGGTGGTAGGGTCGTTTTCCTCTCACGTTCTTTTCTGGTGACTGTGCACGGGGTCTGGTCTGCACTACTAAAAGGTAGGCATTTGCACCTGGCACCTGAAAGAGTCCCCTTAATAGGGGTGTGGCTATGATCCTCAACTTAGCAGACAGCCTTGAGTGTAGACCCTGTGCAAACTGTGGTTGTTTTAATAGAGGCAAAAGGAATAAGGTAGAGTCTCTGACCTCAGGGATTACAGTACAGAGAAGAGGACAGGCAGTCAAGCCCTCTAACTAAAGCTACTGAGAACTAGTAGAAGTCATGATAGGCAGATTTGGGCACAGGGGTCCTGCTCAAACTAAGGCACCAGCCAAGGACAATACAGGCGGTAAACCTTAAACCCCTACCCAGATCTAGCCAATGGACAGAACATTCTCCACAGTAGAGTGGAGAGTGGGATATTACTTTCTCACATACTCTGGTGCCTCACCTTTGACCATGTCCCCTGGAGGGGGAGACCTGGTGGCACTCAGAGGAAGGACAGCAGGTTACCAAGAAGAGACTTGATACCCTATGAACATATACAGGGGGAGGTAATCCCCCTCAGGAACAGTCATAGGGGAGGGGAATAAGGGGAAAATGGGAGGGAGGGAAAAATGGGAGGATACAAGGGATGGGATAACCATTGAGATGTAACAAGAATAAATTAATAAAGGAGAGAAAAAAAAGAAGTCAGAGAGGGAAAGTCAATGACTTCAGACCCAGGAGCTCTCAGCTGGGCCATAAAGGCCACTTAGGATTAAATGAGTGACGAGGACAAGTCAGATGGATAAGCTCAAGTGGCCAGGAGCTGGGTGGTCAGAGGAGGCAGCAATAGTCATGGTTACTCCCTGCTGTCATTTCTCTCACTGATATGAAAGTTTCTTGGTAAAAAACTTGAGTACCTTTTAAAGAAAAAAAAATTACCAGTAATGTAGTGGGAAAACGAAAGCTGGATAAAACTGTAGTAAAATAAAGGGAGCTGGAGAGATGGCTCATTGGTTAGAGCACTTGCTGCTTTTCTAGAGTAAGAGTACCATTCCTAGCATCCAGGGGATCTGATGCCTTCTTCTGACCTCAAGCACATGCACTCATAAGTATAAACAGACATGCACACATACCTAATTAAAAAATATATATATTTTAAAGTAACATAAAGGGCATTAGTTGGCAGAGAGAGACAGGAAATCCTCTCTCCTGGGCTCCATGTAAAGAGTAGAACATTCCCCTATGCATCTGTATAGAGTGGGGTTTTCTTTTTGTTGTTGTTGTTTTATTATAATTTATTCAGATTACATCCCTATTGTTATCCCCTCACTTGTACCTTCCCTCTTCTGCCCTCTTCCCCTCCCCTAGGCCTCTGACAGAAGGGGACTTCCTCTTCCACCATATGGCCACAATATACCATGTTTCATCCAAATAACCTGCTTCACCTTCCTCTGTGTGCCCCTGGGACTCCTCATCAAGGGAAAGTGATCTAACACGGGCACCAGAGTTCATGTCAGAGGCAGTCCCTGCTCTCCCCACAACTGTGAAGAATGCGCTGTCCATTGGCTAGAGCTGAACAGGGTGTCTAGGTTTACTGTATGCATTGTCCTTGGTTGGTGCAATAGTTTGTGCAGGCCTCACTGGGTCCATATCTGCCAGTCCTCTTGTAGGGCTCCTGAATCCTCTGCGTCCTTCCATGCCCCCCAACTCTTCCATACCACTCTCACCTGGAGCCCAGCAGTGAGTCCCAGCATCTGTCTTGATCCCCTGCTGAGTGGAGACTGTCAGAGGACATCTATGGTGGGCTAATATCCACTTCAGGATGATCATTTCTAGTTCCATCCATTTGCCCTCAGATTTCAAGATTTCCTTGTTTTTAGTAGCCGGGTAGTATTCCATCGTGGAAATGTACCACAGAGTCTCTAGCCACTAGATGTCCCTCAACCAAAGAATGGATAAAGAATAGAGAGAGAATGGGGTTTTCTTGCTCATTCTCTGACAATTGCATGTAGCCCTCGGAGGTCTGGGGTGTTGTGCCCTCCAGCCTATTTTCTGTCATATATTAATCTTGATGCCCCTCTCTCCCCACCCTATTCTTTTTGTTTAATTTCTGATAATCCATACATGTATGTCGGCAATGTATTGTGAACATCTCCAACCATTACCCTCTCTTCTGTGCCTTCCCATTCCTACAGACCCCTTTCTTCTTCCCCACCAGCCTCCCTCCCATTGCCACGTCTTACTTTTCTTGTGCAGAGCTTGGCAGGCAACCACAGCTTCTGTATGTTTATGGCCATGCTCAGTGGGTGACACGTGCTGGCTGTAGTGACTGTGGTGGATATTCCTGGTTGTCGACTTGACCACATCCTGGAATGAACTAAAACTCAAATCACTTGGTATGCCTGTGAGGGATTTATTCTCTTAATTAAATCCTTGGAAGTGGGGAGATCCTACTCTTTTCTTTCTTTTTTTTCCTTTCTTTATTCATTTTTGCATCCTGGTGTAGCCCCTCCCCCATATTCTTCACCTAGGCCTCAGAACAGGGTGCTCTCCTACCCACACCCCCTAGCTCATCAAGTCGGATCAGGACTGAGTTTTTACCTCTTCCCCTGTGGCCTGGAAAGGCAGTCCCATCAGAGGGAACTGATAAAAAAGCAGGGAACAAAGTCCATGTCAGAGATGTCCCTGCTCCCCTTGCTAGTGGACCCACATGAAGCCTGAGCTGCCCATCGGCTATGTCTACATAGCAGACCTAGGTCCAGTCCATGCATGGTCCTTGGTTGGTACTTCAGACTCCACAGACACTTCTGCGCCCTGGTTAGTTGGCTCTATTGGTCTTCTTGTGGAGCTTTTGTCACCTCTAGGTCCTTTTATCCTTTCCCTCCACTTTCCCATTAGATTTCTTATGCTTCTCCCAGTGTTTGCCTGTGAGTCTCAGCATTGGCTTCAAACTATTGCTGAGTGGAACCTCTCAGAGGACAACTCTGATAGCTTCCTGTCTGCAAGCATAGCAGAGTATCATTAATGGTGTCAGGGGCTGGCTCTCTTCCATGGGCTGGGACTTGGGTTGGGCCAGGCATTGGTTGGACATTCCCTCAATCTCTGCTCTATCTGTTCTATCTTTATCCCTGCAGGTCTTGTGGGCAGGGTAAGTTTTGGGTCAAAATTTTTGTGGTTTCTGTTTTCCTCCCTCCACTAGGAGTCTTGTCTAGTTAGAGGGTGTCCTCTTCAGTCTCCATGGCCCCTGCTACTAGGAGTCTCAGCTAGACTGCACCTCATATTCTCCCAGAGTCCTATTCTGACTTAGGGGAGACCTAAGTCAGAGGTAAGAAGATCCACCTTTAACCCGGATCTTCCGAAGTGGAAAGATCACCTTTAATGTGGGCCACACTTTCTGCTGTCAGCCTATATAAAAGCCATGGAATAAGGAAGTTCTTTTTCTCTTTGCTTACTTACTCTCACTCTCATAGGCAAGCCCATTCTTTCGCTGGCATTAGAGCTTACTTCTTCAGGATTCCATAAAGACCAGTCCAGTTTTGTGGACTGAATTACTACTGGTTTCTTGCACCTTCCATTGATAGCCATTGTTGGGCTAGCTGGACCACAGGCCGTAAGCCATTCTAATAAATCCCCTTTCAATGTATATTTAGATCTTTTATACAAGTTCTGCTTCTCTAGAGAACCCTAGTGACCCATGTGGACAAAAAGGAAACACTTCTCACTACAGGTGAGGACAAATGAGCTTTTCTGCTGACCCTTGGTTTCACACAATCAGAAAGGACACCAGATGCGACCTCTTCACTGTCCTCTCCACAGACTAGATTAAAGGGGGCTTGACAGTCCTTGAGACAGGTGATTTGATGAGGTCAGTGGTCTGGAAATGGGGAGTGAGACTAGTTGGCTCTGCCCTGGAAAGTCTTCTTCTTCTTCTTTTTCTTTTCTTTCTTTCTTTTTTTTTTTTTTGTTTTTGTTTTTCAAGATAGGGTTTCTCTGTGTAGCCTTGGCTGTCCTGGACTTGCTTTGTAGTCCAGGCTGCCCTTAAACTCACAGCGATCCACTTGCCTCTGCCTCCCGAGTCCTGGGATTAAAGGCGTGTGCCACCATGCCAAACTCCCAGAAAAGCTTCTTAATCCAGAAGCCTGTCAGCCTGGATGGAGGTCTGGAAGCTGTGAGTTTGAAGAGGGAGTTCATCCAGGAATCACTCCTGTTCTGACAGCCGAGGCCAGTGCTCCCAGTGTGCAGGTGAAGAGGACAGAGTCGCTGGAGAACGTGGTGATGGGGAAGATCTGACTCACCGTCCCTCCCTCGAACTCAACTGTGACTCCCGTGAGAAGCAGGACAAGGGTGGCTGCCCCCTAAAGCCACTTCCCCTGAAGTCTGCTTGAAGCTTCTTGCCAGCTGAGCGCTGAGAATTCCAGCACGGTTTCCGCTTGCTATGAAAGCTGCGGACACACACAACATGCCTTTTAGACGTTCAAATAAGAATGTTAAGATAGCAGTGAACCAGGCTTGCGGGGCGTACGTCTTGAGCACGCCTTTAATCGTTGCTGGGAATCTTAGATTTTTAACTTTGTTTACAGCGAAAAATATTTATCCTCCCTTCCTGCGTTGCTGTGATCTAGGGTTTAACTCCATCGTTTTAAATCTGTGAGGTGCTCCCAGGAACCGTCTTGTGATCCCATTCAGAGATTACAGACACATACCATCGCACTTGACTTTTGCCCTTTTCTGAGGACTTCTTTTTTCAAAGGGAAGCCAAAATTGGACGGGAGACAAAGGATGGATCCATGGGGAGTCTATTATGGGGACAGATGTGAGACTTTCAGAAGTAATTAGGGAGACTCGGAGGGTCCTGGAGTGGTGGGTACAAGTAGTTTAAAGAAACCTCCCGGTGAGCTGGAGAGATAGGCCAGTGCTTTCTCTGTAAGCACAATGACCTGAGTTTGGGCCCCAAAACCCACATAAGAAAATTTCTGCTGGACTTGTTACCCCAGTTCTGGAGAATCAATGACCAGCTGGTCCGTGGGACTCACTGGCTGAATTGCCAGGTTTCAGGCTAGTGAGAGACCCTGTCCCAAGAAACAAGGTGGATGGTGCCTGAGGAATGACACCCAAGGTATGCTCAAATCCACGCAGGCATGCAGAAGAAATGCCTCCTTACAAGCCTTGCCTGGTGTGAGGCTGGGCACACAGTGGGTGCCTGCTGGTCCTACCTAGCTAATGCACTGACTGGGGCCTCTCTCATTAGCTGGGAAGCACATGCTGCTCCTTCCTGAACCCAAATCACAGGCGAGTCTGAGTGGAATGACAATCAAGTCTTCAGATGCAGATGCAGTCGTGGTGCTTGTGAACTTCCTTTGGGAGCTCCTCTGCCTATTTGCACAGCTTCCTGGGGGCAGGTTTGCTTCCTCAAACCAGCTGCATTTGGTCCCTTTGCTCTGGTAGCCTCTGCTATGTATATACATAATTATATGTATATATGTGTGTGTATGTATATATATGTGTGTATGTATACATATATACATATAATGCTACATATACATATATATAAATATATGTGCTATATACATCACACACACACACACTATATATATATATATATATATATATATATATATATATATATATATATATATATATATAAAACTATTGGACTTGAGATCCAAAGGGAAGAATGAGACACTTGCAGAGGTGGAGGGTGCTCTTGAGTGAATTTTGTTTGCTTTCCCAGAACAATAACTTAAAGCCTATGCTATCCCAGAATCCCTTTGGCCAATATGACTGACCTCCAAATGTTCTAAGGGCCAAGGAGCCTCAGAGTGCAGAAGGGGCAGCGGAGCAGAGCAGTGGGTGGCCCCGTTTCCCTCCTGGAGAGCGGCCGCTCTTTCCCTTCACTCAATTCCAGTACATTTGATTCAGAGCCACAAGTGGCTGCTCCTCTCCAAAGAAGCATTTGAATTTTAAAAAGGGACCCCAGTGAGGAAACACTTAACCCAAAGGAATGAATATTTAATGCTGGCATTTCGGGTTCTGTCAGGGGAAAGGGCTTGGAGGGGCGTTTCCCAAGGGTCTCAGCCATTCCTCAGTCTTTGCCTCTGTGCTCAGCCTCAGGTCAACCTGCAGAGCCCTCTGGAGGCTGCAGGGGGCAGGAGTGGGGATGGCAGAAAAGACTCCCCGCCCCCCCACCCCCCTCCCCCGCCCCTCACCCCGCCCCTCCGCCCCATTAAGCTTCAGCTAACTTTCTGTTCTGCAGCAGGTGTCCAAGCAGCCACTGGCTAAGTGCTGTCTTTCCTGAAGAGGTGGCCCGAGGGGCGCTTTGAGACAGGAGGGAAAGATGGGGAAAGCTGTGGGCCAGTGAGACGGCTTAGAAAGTAAAGGCGCTTGCTACGGAAGCCTAACGCCCTAATCTGGATACCCCGAACTCAGTTAGAGTAGACAGAGAGCTGACCCCACCCAGTTGTCCTCCTGCCTCTGCACATGTATCATGCTTGCTTCGACTAAACGCATCATGCGCGCACACATACAGAAACATCAACAATAATAATAGAAGAGGGTTGTGTCCCATGGTGCCTGCTCTATCTCTCTGTTGGCCTTAACCACCGTCCTTCCCTTAGGATTATGGTCCTTTCTTGTCCTTGTTGCTCCCACCCCCAACCACCATACATTTACTCCAACTATAACGATAGGAGACCATTCACAGCCAGCCTTGAGGTCAGATAAACCCAGGGGGGGTGAGACCTCCTGCCCGCATCCTCTGGTTTTCATTGTAGCAATGGCCAAGTGACTTCACCTTGCTGAGATGAGGCTACTTTGTCTACAAAGCGGGGTAGTGGTGTGTCTCAGGGACTTTAGGCAGATGAACATATATGAAAAAATACTTTATAGCTGGGGAGGTGGCTGAAACGGTCCCTGTTAAGCACAGGGACCTTAGATCCATTGCTAGAGTTCAGCATCTTTATTTTTAAATCTATTTTATTTTATCTGGGTTCTTACATCTCCTTCTCCCTTCTCCATCCCAATCCCTTCCAACACCCCAACACCAGGTAGGAGAGAAGGAAGGTTAGTGGGGAGAAGGGGCATAGTTCTCTTTGGCTACTTCCTGCTGTTTGGGGCAAGTCTAATCACTGTTTGGGATATCTCCAGCTTCTTCTCATCAAACTGCATCAACAGCAACTAGGAGCAGCGGGGGAAGGGAGAGCAGCAGCCTTCTTCTTTCTCAGAGCCTCCTGTCTCTCTCTGGGCTCTGGCATTTATTTCCTCTCGAGAGCCCTCAGAATTAATCAGCAGCTGGCAAAGAGCCCCTCTCAGAGTCTGCACATGGCAAATAGTCTGCTGCTGTGGATAATCTTAAATTAGCCCCATATCCCACACTGGGATTAAAACAAAAACATGTTTATATAACATAACTTTCTACTACATGTTAAAAGAAAGAAAGAAAGAAAGAAAGAAAGAAAGAAAGAAAGAAAGAAAAGGCTGGTACGGTGGAGGTGCTTGTAATCCTAGCAGTAGGGCAAAGGAGGGTACCTGGGACTTTTGGGCCAGTCAGCCCAGCCTATTAAGTGAGGTCTAGTTCAGTGAGAAACCTTGTCTCAGAAAACCAAGGTGGACAGCTTCTGAGGAATGACAGGTGAAGCTGTTTTCTAGCCTTCAAGAGTGCACACATACACACACACACACGTGTGTGTGTGTGTGTGTGTATATACATATTTTGTGGCTTTATGTTCTAGTCTTTGTCTTTTTCTCACTTTAAACCTCCATTTTATAATATTTTGTATTAATACCCAAGGACTCCCATCTGTGTAGTTATATAAAATGTATTTTTTTATATGGGGTCTCATGTTTCCCCAATGACCTCCAAGTCTTTATATTGCCAAGGGCCAAGGATGATCTTGAACTTCTGACCCTCCTGCCTCCACCTCCCAAGTGCTGGGATGACAGATGTGCAGCTCCACGCCTGGCTTATGCAGAGCTCAGTCTGGAGCCTGAATTTCATACATGATAGACACTGAGTTCACCCCTCAGCTCCCTGCCCCCAGCCATAATTTTATGTGCGCCTTCTCCTTGGTAAGGACAAAGCATAATTTATTTAGCAGTCCCCCTTCTGATGGACACAGGCCGTGTTGACAATGTCTGTGAGAAACAGTTCTGGGAAGGCAGAGAAGACAGCTTTGTGTACCCTGTGGTTTGGTCCAAGCGTCTCGTGGTTATGAATCGGCAGTGTCTCTCCTTGGGACTTTTCTCTTCTCCTTCCTCTGCCTGCTGAGGGCATCCTATGTACCCCTCTGATTTCCTGACTTCCTCCAAACACTCTGGCTCTCCTCCAGTGTCTGCCCATCTTCACATAGAACACTATTTCCATCTTTTCTGTTTGTTTTTGTTTTTGAGACAGGGTCTCACTGTGTAGGCCTGGCTGGCCTGGAATTTTCTATGGATGCCAGGCTAGCCTCAGAATGATAAGATCTGCCTGCCTTCCTCTGCCTCCTGAGTGCTGGGATGTGCTATGATGCTTGGCCTCCACCTTTGCTTTGTAAGGTGTGTGTGTGTGTGTGTGTGTGTGTGTGTGTGTGTGTGTGTTGCCTATACATCTTTCTTTGAATGTGAATAGTGCAAGTGCATATGTGCTACGGCATGACTGTGGGGGTCAGAGGATAAGCTTGGGAGCTTGTTTTCACTTCCACCTTTTGAAACAGGGCCTTTGGTTTGCCACTGCATGTGCCAGGCTAGCCAAGCCAGGAGCTTCCAAGAACTCACCATTTCCCAACCACCAGAGGCCTTAGAGAAACACAGGACTATGTTCAACTTTTAGGTGGACTTTGGACCCAGACCCAGGTCCTCACACTTCCACAGCAGACACTTTACATATTAAGCATCTCCCTAGTCTTTCAATCACACATCTATACATCACATCTCCTACTGAACTGTGACCTTTGGGATAGCATCTTGTTCCTCCAAGGACAGAGGTTACAAATGTGTTCCCTGTGCCACCATTTCCCACATAGTAGGGACTTTACTTGTTTCTTTCTTTCTTTCTTTCTTTCTTTCTTTCTTTCTTTCTTTCTTTCTTTCTTTCTTCTTTTTTTTCTTTCTCATCATGATTAAATGCAACACAAGTCTCTGCCCTCAGGGATCAGGTGGTCCAACAGGAAAGTCATGCACAAAGATAATTATCATTACAATGCCAGGCAGGAAACACTAAATGCCACCAGAGGTACCGATGAACTATTCTGTTTAGTGGTTCTCAGCCCTGACTGCAAATGAGTCACTTGGGCAGCTTTTAAAAGCCACCTGGGCCTGGGTGCTGTCCTAGGTGCCTGCTTTATTTGATGTTGCACAGGGCCTAGGGACTGGCAATTTAGAATTGAGGGGGTCCACAGCGGGCAGGGTTGAGACCTGCTGCAATCCCATTCTACTCAGGACAATCTTGTTAATGTAAATGCTTCAGCAGCAGGTCCAGATGGAGCTTGAGAAGGCACAGTTTGTTCACTTTGAATTCTTTTGTCTGCTTCATTGAAATGCAGGCATTCATGGCATCACAGTTTGGCGAACCATGGCCTACAGTTATGGCAATGGCCCCTTAAGAAAATGAACATCGGTCAGTCCTTTTACTATGGTTTTCCTAGGTTAGATACACAGATGAGTACATGTTACCTACAGAAGCATACTGAATGGCTTTGGAGCCCAGGAGCAATAGGCTGTGTCATCTAGCACTGTAACCGTATGTACTCTGTGATGCATTGTGCAATGGCGAGATCGTCTGAAGACGCGTTTGTCAGAGCATGCCAGGTCTGGGGAAAGGACTCATCCAGTGGCATGCTCTCTGCATAAGTGTGAGGATCCAAGTTCGTAAAAGAGCCAAGCATGGCAGCACATGCTTGGAACCCAGTGCTAGGGAAGCCAGGGTTGGAAGGATCTCTTAGAGGTCACTGACCATCTGGTCTAGTTAAGTCTGTGAACCCAGGCCAGTGGGAGACTCTTAAAAATCAAGGCAGTGCACCACAGGTTAAGAGCCTTTGCTGCTCTTCAAGGGGGCGTGAGTTTGCTCTCCAACAGCTGCAACAGACAGTTTATAGCCCGTGACTCCAGCTCCCGGGAATCTGATTCCCTTTTCTGGCTTCCGAGGATACTTGTGCATGTACACACACACACACACACACACACACACACACACACACACACACACACACACACACGGGAATCTAAAACAACAACATACCAAGACAAATGCCTCCTTAGGAGCAACACCACAGCTTGACTCAGGCCCCAGGGATCTGCCTGTCTTTGCCCAGCCATAGCTAGGATTGCAAGTCCATGCTATCAGGCCCAGCTTTTCGTGGGGGTTCTGTGGATCAAGGTCAGGCTCCTACACTTATAGAAGACACTTTGCTAACTGAGCCGTCTGTCTAGTCCCACTTTTAGTTTTAAAAAAAATATTTATTTATTCACTTTACATCCTGCTTGCAGCCCCATCCCTCCTCACCTCCCCCCTCTCTCTCCCACACCGCCTTCCCCTATTCCCCAGAAGAGGGGACACCCCTTCCCATCCACCCTGGCTCATCAAGTCATATCAGGACTGAGTGTGACCTCTTCCCCTGTGACCTGTGGGTGCCCACTTTCAGTTTTTAAGGCATCAAGGAAACTATGGTTGTGGGGGAGGGGGCGGAAGATGTAGGACTCACTTGTAGTCCTCCAGGAGCTGCCTGAATGCCTTTAGTTCATTTATTCACTCATGCAAATATCTGCTGAATGCTAAGTGTTAGGTTGGTCTGGAGAACGTAGGAGCAAGACAGGCTTCGTCTCTGTGGGATAACAGTGAATCCGACAAGCAAGCCTGAAGCCCGTGGTTGGCAGAGAGTACGGGTTGTATCATAAGAGGGACCCGAACCTATAGGATGGTGTTCCAGGTGTTCATCAGCCAGACACCTGGAACATGAGTTCTCCTCATTCACAGAGTGTGTGCTAAGGGTCACGTGGGGCACAGGTTTGGGGGCACTGTGTGAAACTGGACAAAAGTCTGAAGTGATGTCACCCACGGAAGTACAGAATGTGTGTAGTGGGACAGAAATGCTTCACCTGACAGGCTAGGGTGGATATTTCCACTCCCCACCCAGTACTTGCTGGCCTGGGTCTCTGCGGGTCTTTGTTAGGAGTCCCGACTTTAACCTGATGCCCCTGACTCCCACAGAGGCACTTAAGGGACTGTGGTTTTCATAGAGTTGTTTTTTTTTTTTTTTTTAAATAGAGCCTCCATCCATCACAGCCCTAAAGATGACACAGTTCTTCTGACAGGGTATGCAGAGTGACCCCAGAGGGACAGCAGAGAGGATTGTGGTCCACCTACCTGCCAGCTATGCAGGAACTCCCCAAACCACCTTCAGCACTGCGCCTGAGCCAGCTGGGGCTGTAGAGCTTGAAATGGCAGGTTGTCCCTGGTTTGTACTGTCTGTGAAATGAGATTCCAGGCAATCCATACAGTTCTATACTTCTTACTCTCTTACACATGCACGCGCGCGTGCGCACGCACACACACACACACACACACACATACTCGCACACACAGAGACATACACACACAGGCACACACACAGACATACACACACACAGGCACACATACACACAGAGGCACACACAGGCACACACACACACATACACACACACAGGCACACACACACATACACACACATGTGCACACACACACACATACACACACACAGGCACACACAGAGACATACACACACACATACACACACACACAAGCACACACATAGGCATACATACACACATGCACACACAGAGACACACACACAGAGACATACGTACACAGAGACACACACAGACATACACACACAGGAACACACACAGGCACACATGGAGACACACACACAGATACACACACACACACACACACACACACACACACACACACACACTCATAATGAGCCATCGTTCTACATGGACTGGTTTTACACACTGTCTTATTGAAATTCTTTGACTGTTCAGAGCAATGATTCTTTCCCAACAGATATCTGCGGAGTGTGCACCGACCTCAATATTGTTAATGTCACTTGTTCATTACCTGTTTCACCTGTGCCGACCACATCTTTGCAGCAGACTACAGCTGTCTAGCATTCAGGGACTGAGCTGACTGTGTTTGATCAGCTCTGCTCCCCTTAGCCTTAACCTGGTGCTAGAGTTTGGATCCTGAATGGCCTCAGGGTGGTACCAGTAGAAAATGGATTGGAACATTAAGGCTGCGGGACAAAGTGGGAGGTCCCTTGGTGGGCATGCCCTAGAAGAGGATTGTGAGACACAGGCACCCTCTACCCTTCTTACGTAAATAGTTTCACTCTGACATATACTCCTGGCATAATTTAGTACCTCACTCTAGACCCAATCCGTCATTCACTGAAAGCATCAAAGCCACGAACCGAAATGGCACTTTTTTCTTTTTTACATTGATGAGCTCAGGCACTTTGTTACAGTAGCAGGAAGCTGACTAACACACTGGACATAAGCAGAACTCACTTAACTGGTTGAATAATGAATTCCTATTAGCAAACCCATGCAATCAGTCAGCTGAGGGGGTCAGTATTCTGGGTGGGGGGCAGGGATGATGACGAGGACCTGGTGGGGGAAGGGAGCACACATGGAGATGGCACTAACGGGGAAGGAAAAAAGCTCTTGACATTAGAACGCTATTAAAAAGAGAAATCCATTCCACCTAAAAGTCACGCAATGAGTAACTACTGTGTAATCAGAACACGTTATACCTACTCCTTGTTTCCCAAGGAGCTCAGAATTGAGGTCAAAAAATTCTCACACACAGCAAGTATAACAGGGTGCAATACTCTGATAATATGATTAGGGTTTCTAGAAGCATCTAATGTAAACAAACAGTGCGTGATGACCGACTGGTGGGATAGTTAGTTTTGTTGTCAACTTGATACAACCTAGAATCATCTGTGGACTAAGTCTCCGGGAGAGACTTACATAGATGGGTCTGAGGGCATGTCTGTGTCAGTCTGTGTCTGTGTGTGTTGGCGGGGAGTGCTTCGACTGCCCGAGGTGGGAGGCAGCATTTCCTGGCTTAGGGCCCTGGACTGTGTACAAATAGGGAGAGCCAGCTGAACACTAAGTATCTGTTCTCTTCACCCTTGGGTCCGGATGAGATCTGACTAGTTATTTCAAGTTCCTGCCATTTCACTCTCCTTGCTATGATGGGCCATACCTTGGAACCGAGAGTCAAAATTAACCCTTTCTCCCACGAGTTGCTTTTTGTCTGGTATTTTATCACAGCAAATGAAGCTAAGACAACAGGCTTGACTTGGTCATTGACTAGAGTCAAGTAGGTCAAGAAGAAGAGATGGTGGCTACTGTCAGGGAATTGGGAAGCCAGAGGTAGAGTGAAGCCACAAGATGGCACTGTGATTAGTAAGAGCCCAGGCTTTGAGATCAGCAAGACTGGGGTTAAAACTCCTGCTCTATCCTGTACTAGAAATCACTCAAATAAATGCCTGTTAAACATCTATGCAACAGAGATAGCGATACTTACTGTCCAATGCATTAGTTACAAGCCTTGTTGTAGCAAATTGCCTGAGAAAGGTAACCTAAAGCAGGAAGGTTTTATTTTGGCTCACAGTTTGAGGGCATACAGTCCATTGTAGTGGGAGAGTCATGGAGGTGGTCACATGCGAGGGAGCTGGTTACATTGCATCTACAGTCAGGAAGCAGAACAAAATGGCACCCCAGTGTTCAGTTCTACTTTCTCCTTTTTATGTAATCCAGAATCTGGCTCAGCAATGGTACCACTCACAGCAGAGATGGGCTTTTCCATTTCAGTTAACCTAATCTAGATAATCCTTCCCAGGCCCTCTAAGAGGTGTATCTCCTAGGTAATTCTAGATCCTTTCAAGTCAACAGGATTAACCATCCTAGCCTGGGTCTCTGTATGCTTGTACACACACTTGTGCCCTATTACGTATGCCAGTGTGCATACATACATGTACACTCTGTACACATATACATGGGAGAAAAAAGCCAAGTGCTTTTACACAGTGTGTGCAGGCTTCAGAAAGAAAGAAGCATTATTAGCTCTTAGATGGAGAAGCCAGGGCTGGGAGGGGTTGAATACCTCACATAAGGTTACGTGGCTGGTAAGATGTGGAGCAAGAGCCTATCCAGTCAGCCTCCAGTGTCTGTGTGAAATGCCGACATGGCGCTGTTTCTAGAGATGAGGACGTGTTTGCCTGGGAAGCTGTGAAGTCAGACATGTCTTGCAGTTGAGAAACGGTTTGTGTGTGGTATTGGGTTTAGTTTCTGGTCTGGACTCTGGGGCTCTGAGCAAGGTCCTATTGATGCCCTGTCTCAGCCCCGGTCTTGGCTGCTTTTCCTGTTGCTGTGATAAAGTACTCTGAGAAAAGTAACTTCCCTGAGAAAGGGCTTATTTTGACTCGCAGTTTGAGGGTACAGTCCAACACTGGAGGAAAGGCAGGAGTGTGAGGCAGCTGAGCAGATCACATCCACAGCCAGGACGTTAGGAGAGGACGCTTAGCTCACTTTCTTCTTTTTATACAGTCCAGGCCCCAGCCCATGGGATAGGGCTGCTCGCCCTTGGGGTGAGCCTTTCCACATCAATTGACTTGGTCAGGATAATCCTAACTAATCCAGTTTATCCCTGATAGACATGCCTGGAAGCTTGTGTCCTAGATGGGTCTAGGCGCTTGATGGCCAATAGTAGTCCCCATGCCCCCCACAAAGACTAGCAGAAAACAGATGTGTATATGATGCTGAGCCTAAAGTAGATAAGGCATTTTCTGTAGGAACCAGGCCCGACTGGGCTGCCTGCCTGCCTTGCTGTTTCATGTCCTGTTTCTAGCAACTTCCACGTCTGTGTTTATCTTGGTTAGCTAGTCATGTTTACTGCTCTGAGAACGCACCCTTCCCATCCTCAAGACTTTTCCTCCTGTGTGCAATCACTCTTGAGGGATTTCACCTGGGAGGAGGATTCCTGTTTTGCTGCCTATAAGAAGGCTCTTTGGAACTTGGACTGGACGATAATAATACGATAATAATAAACCGCTGCCGCGACTGCTGCTCTCTTAGCGCAAAGGACCTGCTGTGTTAGTGTGTGTGTGTGTGTGTGTGTGTGTGTGTGTGTGTGTGTGTGTATGTGTGTGTGTGTGCATGAGTTAAATCCGCAGTCCCTCGCCCTCAATTAGGTACTGTGGTGGTGCAGGCGCCACAAGTGGAGGTTCCACTGAGACCAGGGAAAGAAGGGAGGAAGCTGATGGATCGCCCAGGGAAGCTGGCCAGCTCCTCAGGGAGGTAGGAAATGGGCGTATTGGAAATAGGTGCTGCAGGTTTGCCCACGGTTCTGGTGGACTAGTGATTAAGGCACCGGGATTAAGTATGAGAGTGTTAAAATGGGTGCCGCAGGTTCATTCACGGTTCTGGTGGATCAAGTAGTGAGATTGTTAGAGGATCAAGGCACTAGGATTAAGTATGAGAGTGTTAAAGATTTTATAAAAACAATAGAATTGAGTAGTGTTCCTATCGCTACCTTTTCATTATGGCGTCTTGTTAGAGATGCGCTTAGGAGCGAGGATGAGAAAATAAGAGAGCAGCTAGGAAGTTTGGAACTTGCCCTAAATGAAGTGCAGGAGGAGCAGTCTGTAAAATCTTTGGCCCCATCTGAGATTGCCTCTGATAGATCTTCTTCTAATACTGAGGAGGAAGAGGCAGCTTTAACCTCTGAGATATGGGCCCTAAAGGAGAAGTTGAAGGAGTGTAAGATTAAAGGAAAAGAAAGTAGAGGAGAGTGGCCCCGGTGTATAACCCAAATTATCAAAGTCAATTATCTTTGGCAGAGCCTTCTGCTCCCTCTCGGGGAGTAGTCTTTCCAGTAGTCAAAGTGCCTCACCCAACTAACCCAGGGCAAATGCTGAGACAGCGCGAAGCCCTCCAGTTTAAAGACATATAAAACAGCTTAAGGAGGCAGTTATGGCCTATGGTTCGCACGCCCCTTTTACGATTGCCATTTTTGAATCCTTCACAGGACAATTCTTAACACCTAATGATTGGCAACACATGTGTAGAGCAGTCCTCAGTGGGGGTGATTATTTGCTTTGGCGCAGTGATTATCGAGAACAGTGTATTCAGACCGCTGCGCGTAATACAGTGGCTGGGGTTCCACAGAGAAACGTGGATACGCTAGCAGGCATGGGTTTGTGTACTGAGCTTAGTGGCCAGATACAATATGACCCAGCTGTGTATGCGCAGATTGCAACTTGCGCCACGAGGGCTTGGAAGTCCTTGCCTAATAAGGGGGCAGGAGAACAGCTGTCTAAAGTGGTCCAGGGACCCTCAGAGCCCTTCCAGGAATTTGTTGGTCACCTTACGCAATTGGCAGGAAGGATTTTTGGAGATGTGGAAGGAGCCATGCCTACTGTTAAATAATTGGCCTTTGAAAATGCTAATAAGTATTGTCAGGAAGCCGTTCAGCCTTAAAGTATAAAAGTGTGAATGACTATCTGAAAATTTGCCGAGGTATAGATACTACTCACATAATGGGACAAGTAATAGCTTCTGCTGTTCAGGGACAGTCACCTTCTGGGGGAGTCTGGCCGAAAACATGTTTCAGATGTGGCCAGACAGGACACCTTAAGAGAGAATGTACTCAAAGGGAGACTGGACAAGCTCGAGATAGAGTTGATCATACTAAGCCAGGTTTGTGTCCTTGTCGCCAATGATGGTATCATTGGAAAAACGAGTGCCTCTCAAAGACAGGCAAGGTAGGCATTGCAGGGAAACAAGCCATGGGGTCAGCTGTTGAGACAGGTGTGTGGAGCCTTGCAGACACCTGCCCTTCAAGTGATTCAACCTGTGCATTTTGCCACAAAAGTCAGCCCAGCCTACAGGAGACCATTTTGGCTCTGATGAAGAGCCCCCCGCCCCCATCCTGATGCCAGTAGGTCTGAGCAGACCAGTATGGCTGTATTTGAGTAATTGCAGCCTGGGCATGGCTGCTATGCCTGAGGATCTGGAAAGGAGTAGCATTATGGGGACATTTCATTTAAAATATCATCATAAGCTCAGCTATCTGTGCTGTAGCTTTCCTTTTTGTTGTTACTAATGACTCCCTTGAGGGGGAGACTTTAAATTGTTCCCTGCAGGTTTAAGAAGTTGCTGGAATGATGAGAAGACTGCCGCGGTGGCACAGACACCTGCAGTGGTTCCCTTTCCTGTGACGCATGAGGGTGGGCAAGGCCTGGTGATCTATCAGGAAAGGAGAGATTTCAGAAGTACTGCTGCTGTTATTGTCACCATTGCTATAGCAGCTGCTGCCACCACTGCTGTGGGCATTGCCATTTCTCAGTCTGTTAACTAGTGTGCACATGATGGATAAACTCTTAGGAGAGGTGGCCAGTGTGTTGGTTACTCAGAATTCTCTAAATTCTATGATACAATTGGCTATCTAAAATCTTAATCAGTGAACAGCCTTATTACAGGAGACTAGAGTTCCACCCATTACGGGGAATGCCTTTATAAAGGGCCTACAGATGCGGGAAGCTTACTAAAAAGCTGAAGTGATGCTATCGCGCTAGGCATCCTGCTGTGGCTTAGGAGGTTTTCTGTTCTGGAGCCTCTGCTGCATGAGAACGCAACAGGCATTTCAACAGTTCCATGCCAAATAGGTCCTCATACCTCTGGCAGGGGATAACCCCACTGCCCTGACTTGGCTGAGCTTTGATAAATGAGTATCCAATACAGGTAAGACCACGGAGGGTTTTGAAGCACAAAGCCTCTCCAATGATGGGTAAGATAGGCAACCAATGTCCTGGCAACCTAAGACAGGAGCTCATTTGTATTTTATATAAAGGGAGGACCTGTAGGAACCAGGCCCGACTGGGCTGCCTGCCTGCCTTGCTGTTTCATGTCCTGTTTCTAGCAGCTTCTATGTCTGTGTTTATCTTGGTTAGCTAGTCATGTTTACTGCTCTGAGAATGCACTCCTCCCATCCTCAAGACTTTTCCTCTTGTGTGCAATCACCTCTTGAGAGATTTCACCTGGGAAGAGGATTCCTGTTTTTCTGCCTATAAGAAGGCTCTTTGGAACTCGGACTGGATGATAATAATAAACTGCTGCCGCAGCTGCTGCTCTCTTAGCATGAAGGACCTGCTGTGTTAGTGTGTGTGTGTGTGTGCGTGTGCGTGCGCGCGCGCGCGCATGTGCGTGCATGAGTTAAATCTGCAGTCCCTCGCCCTCGACTTGGTACGGTGGTGCGGGTGCCACAATTTTCCAGGTGAGGTTTTCAGCTCTTCCTTAATTTTCCTGCCCTCATTCATAGCTCATTCTTTGGGGACCCTGTCCCAATTAAGAAACAATGTGTGAATTAAGAATTGAGAGCTTGTATGTAACAATGACTCCATCCCAAAGAAATAAGTCCATCCAGGGTTTTATGTAGACTACCTTCTCTCCGCAAAAAGAAATCAGATTTTGTGTGTGTGTGTCAGTAGCAAACCACAACAATCCTATGCCCAGGAGGTTTGAGACATGTGTGGGATCCCGTCACCAACTGGAGCATGCTGCAGAGCATCAGCCCAGAGGGTAGGAATCCACTGTTAATTGTCCTGCTTGAAGGAGGAGGCCTGTTGTGTTGTAACCATGTAAGTACGTGCCATTTGTGTAATCTTCAAAACATCATTAATTCTCTGCCTACGGTCCTGGCTTTCCACACTTAATTCTCATTTTCAAAATCCATATCCCAGACTTCCTCCAGAAATATTCTTGTTAAGGTTGAAAAAATTCAATTATGTGTGCATGTATGTGTTTGTGTGTATCTGTGTATACGTATGTGCACACATGAGTGCACGTACCGGAGGAGTCCAGAAGGGACATTATAACCCGTGGAGCTGGAGCTTCCGGTGTTTGTGAGCTGCCTTTCATGGGTTCTGGGAACTGAACTCGGGTCCTTTGCAAGAGCAATAAATGCTCTTAACCACTAATTTATCTCTCTAGCCCCCCTCACCTTAAATAGTTTTAGCCCTAAAAGCAGCAGTTCTTGGGTTTGCCTTCTCCCAAAAAGCAAGACTAAAACAAAGCAACGTATTTTAAGCAAGCAAAGAATGGGTCCTTTTCTGTATGGGGTACATGTGCATGTAGAGTGTGAGGTTGTATATAGCGTATGAGTTTGAATGCTGTGCATGTGTGTTGGTTCACGAACCAGTGCCTATGTATGGAAACCAGATGAGGGTATCAGGTGCCCTGTTTTATCACTTTCCACCTCATTCTTTCCTTTTTCATTAAGATTTATTTTATTTTTTATTTATGTGTGCATGTGTGTGTCTATACGTGGGTGTTGCTCTGGCTAGTTTTACGTCAGCCTGACACAAGCTAAAGTCATCTGAAAGGAGGGACCTCAATTGAGAAAATGCCTCCGGTAAGATCGGGCTGTGGGCGAGACTGTAGAGCATTTTCTTAATTGGTGTTCCATAGGGGAGAGTCTAACCCACTGTGGGTGGGGCCACTTTGGGGATAATGACCCTGGGTTCTATAAGAAACCAGGTTGAGCAAGCCAGAAAGAGCAAGCCAGTAAGCAGCTCCCCTCCACGGCCTCTGCATTGGCTCCTGCCTCCGGGTTCTTGCCCTGTTTGAGTTCCTGTCCTGACTTCCTTTGATGAGGAGCAGTGATGTAGAAGCCTAAGCCAAACAGATCCTTTTCTTTCCAGCTTGTTTTTGGTCACTATTTGTGTTTCACCAGAGCAATAGTAACATGAGCTAAGACAGGTCTATGCAAATGTGTGAAGTACCCAACAGAGACTAGGCTCAACAACTCCCCTGACGTTGGATCTAAAAGGTGGCGTGAGTCTCTGTAATGGGTACTGGGAACTGAACTTGGATCCTTGGCAAGATCAGAGCGTGGTCTTAACTGCCGAGCCATCTTCTCAGAGCTCTGTATTATTCTCTTAAAACAGTTTCTTTCTGAACCTAGGCTGACAGCTGACAAGCCCAGAGATCCTCCTCTCTCTCTCTGCTCTCCTGCGCCTGGCTTTTTACATGGCTGTTAAAGATTCTAACTCAAGTTCTCCATGTTTGTATGAAAGCACTCTTCCCCAACTGAGCCTCTCCCCAGCGCCTAGGGTTGATGCTTGGGATGAGAAAGCCATATGAAGTTCATAGCAGAGTTTGCCCCCGCTCTCTCCTGGGAAAAGCTTTTCTGACCTAAGAGCAAAGAGGCAGAGTCCACATAAAGAGTGAAAGGGAGGATCTGATTGATCTGGGGGAGGCAGAGACTTAAGTTTTGGGGTTATATAATGTTTGCAGTGAGTGCGTCAGAGGGGAGGAGGGGGCACGGGAGGGTGAGGGCAGAGATCCACATAGGAGCAGCCCTCATGTACACACACACATACACACACACACACACACACACACACACACACACACACACACACACACGTTGTGATGCTGGCCACAGGCTGGTTAGAGAGCAGCTGCTTGGAGAGCTAAAAGCTTAATGGTGGGACCTGAGGTTATACAGTGCCAGGAAATAGTGATGCTCCATTGTAAGCATGGCAACACAGCTCCCTAACAACACTGGGTCACGTCTCGGGAGCAAGGAGCCTGAACAGTAAGAAGAAAGTCAAAACGAGCACACCTAACCCTGGCGATACAGTTCAGCCAGGAGAGTGCTTGCCCAGCATGGGTGAAGCCCTGAGTGAAATGCCCACTGTATGCATGGAATGTGGTGGTGTACGTTGTAATTTTAGAATATGGAGGGTGGGAACAGGAGGATCACAGCTCACGGTCATCTTCAGCTACATAAAGGGTTTGAACCAGTCTGGGATACCTGAGTCTCTTGTCTTAGCAACAGTAGCAGAAGTTCTAAGAATTGTTTTAGTCCTGTTCTCTAGAGGAGAAGGAGAAGAACCAATAATGTGGATCTCTCTCTCTCTCTCTTTCTCTCCCTCCCCTGTGTGTGTGTGTGTGTGTGTGTGTGTGTGTGTGTGTGTGTGTGTGTGCGTGCGCGCGCCCTGGCTAGTTTCATGTCATTTTGACGCAAACTAGAGTTATCCGAGAGGAGGAAACCTCAATGAGAAAATGCCTCCACAAGATTGGACTGTGGGCAGCCAGTATATAGACCTTTTCTTAATTTAGTGATCAGTGAGGGAGGAGCCAGCTCCCTGTGAGCAGTGCTATCTCTGGAGCGGTGGTCCTGGGTTCACAGCTGCAGGCGGTGCAGATATGGCACCTCAAGGAGGAAAGATCAGGTCCTTCCCCAGACGGAACCGAAGAAGTTGTTCGAGCTGAGCAGGGATCAGTGAAGGAAGCGCCAGGTGGTTGGGCCATGATAGATGAAGGGCTGATTACCAGGCACCATCTCAAGAAGTGGGCGTCCAGTGCACGTGCCAATATCACCCGATCTGGGAAGAAGTGCAGGAAACTCCTACAGCAGATCCGCCTTGCCCAGAAAGAAAAAGCAGCCATGAAAGTAGAAGCCCCTTCCAAGTCAACCAGGACTAATGAGCCACAGCCCAAGTGACGACAAAAGAAGATAAAAGCTCCCAGGATATATGTATGTATATATGTATGTATGTATGTATGTATATATGTATATATGTATGTATATATGCATGTATATATATATGTGTGTGTGTATATATGTATGTGTGTGTGTATATATATATATATGGAGGATCTTGGAGATGAAAGTTAAAGTTCCTACCTCTTCTACCAGAGGATTGTCAGCAGCAGCCAGAAGGACTTGGAAGACTTTGGAGAAAATATTACTATATTTGATTTTCCCAGACACCTCTTCTATAATGGCCCTCTGACCTCCCCCAGAGGAATATTTTGGAAGGATGCAGAGAAAGACTGGATAGAGCCCCCCCCCCAGCAGTCAACCCCTTTTGTAAGAAAGCTCTAGTGCTTTGATAGAAAGTAAGTAAGTAAGCAAGCAGGTTGAGCAAACCAGTGAGCAGCACTCCTCCGTGGTTTCTGTTTCAGTTCCTGCCTCCAGGTTCCTGCCTGAGTCTCTGCTCTGACGTCCTTCAGCGATGATGGAGTATAAAGTAAAATAAGCCCTTTCCTCTCCAGGTTGCTTTGTCCACGGTGCTTTATCACAGCAATAGAAACCCTAAGTAAGGCAGTACGTATTTGTTTTTAAAATAGAAATGACTTTAGAATCTCACTTAAGAGCTGGGAATCGGGTCTTCTTGGTCTGTTGAGGCTGGACACCTCAGCAGCCAGAGTGGTGACCCAAGGTCTGCCTTTCATTGGGGTGTGAGGGTAGGAGTGCCACCTGCCAACCAGTAGTTGCTCAGTTCACAAGGTGGTTCAGTAGTTCCAGTGTGGCATCAGAAGCTCAGAAGGTTCTGGAGAGCTGCTGGTTCTCTGTTCACAATGAATGCCGGCTCTGCTTTGAATGAAGAAATCATCATCATCGTCATCATCAGCAGCAGCAGCAGCAGCAGCAACAGCAGCAGCAACCAGGCAGATTAAGTCAGTGGCTAAGGCAGTGAAAGGCGAAACAATCTTCCTTTGGGTCTATGCCTTCTATTTGAACTTCTGTCAGAAGGTACACCCACAACCAAGGCTGGTTCCCTCAGAACAGGACATTTCCTCAAATGAGAGCTCCCTACTCTGGTAATTCTAATTTATGGCAAGTTGACATCATAACCAACCATAATAATCCACCTCTTGTCAACTCCGTACAAAAATACATCATCTTAAAGACCTGCCAGGCACATATACCTACACATAATAAATAAGTAAATATCTTAAAGTAATAAAAATAAATCTTAAAGTCCCAACCTTATTTCCTAAGTCTCACGTTTGTTTCATAATATAAATGCAATATATGTTAAATATTCCCTCAAGTCCTTAAAAATCCCAATGCTTTAAAAGTCTAAGATCTCTTAATTGTATGCTTGTATGAATATTGAAACCAATTACATACATTCCACACATGAGGGAACCAAGCAGACATCCTTATTCCAAAACAGAAAACAAACAAACAAACAAACAAAAAACCAACCAAACAAACAAAAGCCCAGAAGTGATCAACCAAAGTCATAACAGTGAAATTAACTCTATCAAAGAAAACACTAAATTTTCCAGCTCCAGTGGGTAGCAAAGTCCTCTGAGGAATGTTTAATCTTTTAATGTCTCATAACTTTAATTGATATATGGATTTATGACTCTCAATCCCTGGTATTATCTCCATAAGTGTTATATTAAAAGAAAACCACAGATATATACTTAATGTATGCACAAGCATATTACTTTTTTTTTATCTTTTATAATAATTTGTTCAGATTACATCCCGATTGTTATCCCCTCACTTGTATCTTCCCGCTCCCCTCTTCTGCTCTATTCCCAAATTCTTAACAAATAGGAAAAAAATATCCACATCAATTACAATCCTCGTGTCTGGCCTTAGTTTCCTTCCTCCACTGCCCGATCTGCATTTCCTCCACCCTCAGCAAGCCCGTAAAAGGTGTTTTTCATGGAAGGTTGACCCATTCATACCTTCACATCTGAAGGGTCTGTGCCTTTGCCATCCTGCCTGGACTGGGTTGCTGTGCTTCCGCACTGACTTTAGTTACAAGACATGGCAACACCAAGCGATGCCCTAAAGGATCCCCTCCACACTGTAATCTCCTCCCCCCTTCATTGTGGAGAAGCAGCACAATTTCCTCCTTAGCTTGGACCAACAACACCTTTTAACACCCGTATTCCTTTCTTAGCTTGTGACTCAAGGACATGAGGAACCCAAAATGGCCAGAGGACTTCTTCCAACTCGGTGGCATGTTTGTTGTGCTTTCTGGCACACACATCCCTCCCTCAGGAACCAAACTCCCCTCCCCCAAAGGTACAAGGTTGTAGGAACAAGGAGAAAAAAAAAGTCTAGCAGGTGACTAAGGGCGATAGTGGAGCCACTCCCTTTTCCAGCCCTTGGTTTCTGGGCCCATGAGGCCTGGCTGCAGAGAAACAGTATTGGATGATGGTTCAATGCATATGCTGCCTTCTGGAAAGGCCTGCTCAGGCCCCGCTGGCTATCGACACACAACTGGTGCTGCGGCTGTATCTTTAAAAGGCTGTTCCCCTGTTCCATCAAGCCATCTGCTTCGGGATGGTAGGGCACTTAGCAAGAGCAGTAGAGTTCATGACTATGGGCTCACTCTCATACTTCTCTGTGTGTGAAGTAAGTCCTTTGATCAGAAGCAATGTTGTGTGGGACACAGTGAGAAGGCCATTCTGTAAGTCTACAGATGGTAGTTTTAGCAGAGAGGCATTACCTGCTGAAAAGTGAAATCCACAAACAGAATAACTATTCCCACAGGGGTAGAGTATTGTACTTTCTAACATGGAAGTGATACAAAGCAGTCCACTTGCTGTTAGGTCGCCAGTGAATGGTACCATATCAGGAGCTCCATGCTGGTCCCTGTTGCTGGCAGATGTGTCACGCGGCAGAGGCTGTAACTGAGTCAGTCTTGGTGAGCAGGAGTTCGTGTTGTCAAGCTGATACGTAACTCCATCTCTGCCACTGTGGGCACTGTGGGCAATGGCAGGGGTGGCAGGGCAAAGAGGCTGACTGTCCACAGAAGGGGTCATCCTATTTATGCAGTTACTGAGTTCCTCAGCTCCAGTCACCTTTTAATGGGCATTCATGTGGGACACAAGTACCTTCCCACCCTTTGTCCATTTGAAGAGATCTAGCGCTAATTCTATCCCTAAAAAAATTTTTTTCCACCAATTTTCCAACCACGTTCCTTCCCAGTCCCTGGCCGTACAACCAAACCATTGGCTATGGCACAAAGCACTAAACAATCTCATTTTTTTACTTTTGGATCTAATAACCATCTGAGTTACTATTTAGAAGTAGCCTGGAAATGGACGGGATACAAGTCATTCATTTTATCTCAGGTCCCCCCCCCCTTTTTGCAATGTTTTTTTTTATAACAGCCAGATTATAATCTCAAATGGTTTGTACAGGAACAATAATTTCTTAAAAGTCACAGAACATATTTTTTCTTCTTCATAAAGCAGTTAAGTGTGTTATCATATTATAGAACTATTTTAGTTAATGAATCTATAAGTTGACAAATCTGGGCCTATTTTTTTTTTTTGGTATGTTAACTAGCTTATAGGTAGCCATTTCCTCTTATGCCAGGGAGCTCCTTTAGACTTAGCATTTCAACCTGTTAGGTGGGACAACAGGACAATGTATTCTCTTCTGCAACTACTTCTGGCTGACATTAGGACGTAGTTATTGGAGCCCAGGAAGCCTGAAAGGCCAGTCAAAGGCTGGGTTACGGGCACTAATCAGAAGCATCTGATTAGCTGATCCAGCTGAAGGCCAGGGATGGGGATTACAGTTTCAGCATTTGGAAGGTCGAGACAAAGGATCCCTGCAACAGGCTGGCTAGCGAGACCAGCTGAATGAGAGAGCTCCGGGTTCACAGGAGAGACCCTGCTGCAATGACCAAGGTAGAGAGCAATTGAGTAAGGCTCCTGATGTTAACTTCTGGCCTTGGCACAAGTGAACCCCTCATGTGTGCCTATACTCATGCAAACACACACACACACACACACACACACACACACACACACACACACACACACACAAACAAGAAAAAGAAAAGAAAAGAAAAATCAAAAGAAAAGAGACTTATTTAAGTAACCTTTTTGGATGCTAGAAATCCAAGACCCAGTGGCTTCCTTGGTTCAGCCTGTGGTGAGGGCCTTCTGCCTGCATCACCTGGTGAAGGTCATCACAATATGAGCATGTTGCAACAGGGGGGAAGTAAGAAGCTGGAGGGATGCAGGGGTCAGGCATCCTCTTGCATGAAGGCTTTCTAGGGAATTAATCAGAGTTCTGCAATAGCTACATCAGTCTCTTCAGAGGGCAGGGCCTCCAATGACCTAGCTACCTCTCCCCCCACCTCTGAAGGGTTCCACCACCTCACCATCACTACCCCAGCCACCATATGAATTTTGGGGAAGATTCACTGAAACCACAGCAGTAAACAAAGACATTGTGTTCTCTCTCATTGCTTCAGGAATCCTAACCCATGGGTGGAAGCCACATCAGCTTGAGATGTCCCCGGAGCCAGCACTTTCTTGGCCTTCATCTTGTTCATTCATATAAATTAGTGAGCACATTGATTTGTCAGGTCACATTCATTTATTTGAATTTCTAATGGAAAGAGGACAAGCTGGTGTGGAAAAGGCTGCTGGCCGGTTGGAGGGAGCCTAGGAAGGGCTGTGCACACTAGGGCACAGAGTGCCCCATCAATCACATGACCCACTATTACCTAGTGTCATCTGGGGCCTGGCACAGTGCTCACAAAAGTCCAAAGAGGCCAGATGACTGCCCTTAACCTTGCTGGGAGGGCAGTAGCCAGATAGCACAGGCAATTCAACAGATGGCACATGTTGGACTCTCTTGCTGATGTGACAGGATGTTAATATGAGTTGTGGACTTTGTGTTCCCCTAGCTGTATGTTCGGAACTGTGGGTTTCTGCAGAGGATACTGGAGCCATTGTGTGTGTGTGTGTGTGTGTGTGTGTGTGTGTGTGTGTGTGTTGGGGTGGAATAGGAAAATACCTTTTCCTTCCTGCTTTGGTCAGATCAATCCTAGCTATGGGTGAAATGTCATCCAAGCCTGGTCTCTCCTTTAAAAAGTGGGCCTGGGGAGATGGCTCAGTGGGTAAAGTACTTGCACTGCAAATATGAAAACCTGATTCTCACCTTAGAACCCACATTAAAAAATAAGCATAGTGCATGTTTGTAATGCCAGCACCGGGGAGGCA
Organism: Acomys minous; assembly: GCF_964271855.1. Lineage (NCBI taxonomy): Eukaryota > Metazoa > Chordata > Mammalia > Rodentia > Muridae > Acomys > Acomys minous. Next base: position 68,643,473 of record NC_140483.1, on the reverse strand, counting down.
GAAACAGGGGGATATTTGGGTTCATGGCCAGCCTTAGCCTCTTAGTAAGTTCCAGGTTAAAGTGAGGGACCCTATCCCACACAAACGGGGTGTGGGAGAGAAACAGTGCCTGAGGAGTGACCCTTGAGGCTAATTCTCTGACCTTCATGCATATGTGTACCCTCTCATGAGCATGCATACATTGTGTATACACACTCACATAGACAAAAGTGAGTGAGGAATCACCAGAGGTGCTGGATTAGTCTCTCACATCATTGGCTGTGGGGCTCTGGGCAGGAGAAACTTAGAAAACACAACTGGCAGTGGAAAAGGGGCCCCAGGAGGAGGTGTGTGGGCTAAAGGAATTCCAAGAATCCTGTACTCTCAATCCCCAAATAATGCCTCCATTCTCACCCCTGGAACCTTCCACTGTGACACCCCCTGAGAGCTGAACTTAGGATGAGGAGTCTGGAAGTGGGTCCCTGAGCTGAGGTAACACTTTGTCGGGTTGTTTGTTTTTGTTTTTTTGTTGGGAGAAAGACCAAGGTAATGTGGGCTAGATCAAGAGTCAGCCAGGAGCAAGGTGGAAATCCCCCTGTCTCTGAGGTGTGACCCTTTCTATCAGTTAGTCCACTACTCAGATGGAGTCCCCCATCCCTGCTACCCCAAGGGGGAGGGCTACTGGAAGCACCTGCCAGCTCATTCCTTGTCACTTGTCAACTTTGGAGCAATCAGTCTGCTACTTAACAGTTAACAGGCAAAGCACTCCAGGGACTGCATCTAATCTGTCTTTGTTAGCAAGAACAGGGATGGGTGTGGGGGGGTCTCATTGTGCCACCTTCCTGCTGGTGCTGCACCTGGGGCCTGGAGAGCAATCACTCAGGCCCAGAGCAATCACCCTGCTAGGAACAGGCACATTCTCACCTGGCACTTCAAGTTGTCATCACTATAGAGCCTAAAGAGAAAGGCCACTGTGTGTGTGTGTGTGTGTGTCTCTGAGTGGGGAGCACTGCAACTGTCTCTGGGAGGAGCCCCAGAACAGAAGCCCCCTTCATAACTGTCTCCCATGTGTATATGTGCATATGTATGTATGTATGTATGTATGTATGTATGTATGTATGCATGCATGTATATGCATGGATGGTAGAGTGAGCTCCCTTCAAGAGCAATGGGCAAAGTAAGGACACAGACCACAGTCCAACCTACACAGCTCAGTCCAGTCAACCAGGACAGACAAGGGAGCAGGTAATCTCCTTAGTGTTTTGAGTGCTAGAATAGAGGCATGGGCAAAGCTTTGCCTGGGGAGACCAGGAAAGACCTCAGGGTTTTAAACACAGGGAGCAACGCAGACTGCAAAAGAGGTACTGAGGTAAGATGGAGGTGTGCGCAAAAGTCCAGGGGTGAGCCGGGGGAAGGCAGTGCGCTGGCTAGAGGAAATGATTTGAATTATCATGTTTATGTCAGACATATATGTTTTTCCTATACATTATCACTCATGTTTCTTGTTCTTTCTTCATGCATTTACCTTGTTTCTCTGGTGCCGATCCAACACTTCCCATGTTTATTACTGATCTCATTCACCCATATATCAGCCTATTTACCAGTCCATCTGCCCACACATACGTTCATCCTGTGTGTGCATCCACTGATCTATCCATCCATCCATTGACCCATCAACCCATCCGTCCATCCACTCACCAATCTACCTATTCATCTATCCATCCAGCGTATACCTACCTACCCATCCATGCACTTACCCTCCAACCCACCCATCCATCTATTGGTCTATTTCTAGAAAAAAAATTTTCCCCAAAATAATTTAACTCTGTAGCCACAGCTGTCCTGGAACTAATGGGTTGCCCAGGTTAGTCTCGAACTTGTGACAAGCCTCCTGCCTCCCTCTCTACAGTATCGGGATTATAGGTACAACCATGCTGCCTGGCTTAGAAGTCTTAAAATCATGACTTCAAGTACATGCATTTTTTAAGAACCCGGACAATTGACACAAAACAGAACATTTCCCTGACATGGGAGGTGTGTGCTAGGTTTCAAACCTGGAACAAATGGCTGAGGTGAACATTTAACATATTAGTGCAGACCTGCGAGGTCCTCTCACTGCCTACCTGTTAAGGACTCTCCAGGCTGCCGTACCCTGCCCCAACCCTGAACGCTCCAGCCCAGCCTGGGTTGCTTTTTCCTATATAATTTAACCATTTTGGTTATCTTTGGGTCTCCTGGCTCCTGTGTGTGGTTTATCTCTCTCCTCTCTCCTTTTCCTTACCTCGTCTCTTACATGGCTCAGTCTGGTGATGTCTACTCTGGACTCTTCCAAATGTCCCTGCCTCTGGCTATGCTCTCCACATACCTATAATAAACTTTATCCTCTACCATACCTAGGGGCAGTCCTGTCTTTGTCATCTGTCTGTCTATCTATCTATCTATCTATCTATCTATCTATCTATCTACTTTTCATTCCTTTGGTGCTGGAACCCAGACTAGTCATGTTCCCTTCCTTTTTATTTCTTTTTTCATTCAGAGTGTATATTCCTAACTTTACTGCCCCCAGATTTTCTCACAAGCACCTACTCCAGGAAAGGAAATAGAAGTTACAAATGCCATAGCCATATGACATTCATTTCTCTTTGGTAGGTGAGGCCTGGCCACTGAGAATAAACAGGGGAGCCTGGGACAGGCTCCAGGACAAATTCAGTATGCCATGTCATTGTCCTAATTCAGATCTCACCTTTCTCCCAAAGTCCCATGTATTGGAGCCTTGGTCCCCAGGCCACACTGTTTCTGGAAGGTGCTGAGGCCTTTAAAAAGGTGAATCCGATTGTGATGTTTAAGGCTGTTGGCATATGTCCTTGAATGGAGATTGTGGAACTCTTGTCTTTGTCTCTGTCTCTGCCCCCTGGTCACAGGACTGAGCAGCATTTTCTGTCACATGTCCAAGATGCTTTGCCAAAACCAGACCAAAAGCAATGAAGCTAATTATGGCCGGAAACCTCTGAAATGGAACCAAAGTAAACCTTTCCTTTGTTCATGCGAATTGCCTTGGGGATTTGTTTCAGTAACAATATATTCATTATTGAGGATATTTTGTTGGTATGGCCACATCCTTGGGGTCAGCTGGAGGCTGCTGTGAGGCCCATCTGTCTTATCCATATGCCACAGTTATGGTAAATATTTTTGGTTTTGTAGATACTTTCGAATGGATAAGTGCCAATGGAACTTGGGACAAGAGAAAAGCCATTGCCACAACAAGGGTGAAACCTTGTGGCAGGCTTGCCAACACCCTGGCCAATATGTGCTACAGTATGGAAGCCAGGGTGGGGGTGGGGGAAAGCGGAGAGCTTAGAATCCATTGAGATGCTGCACGAATTTAGGCAGATCTGGACCTGCATAAGAATTTAACTCCTGGGACTGGGGATGCAGCTCCATCAGAAGAGCACTTGCTCAGCAGAGCCGACACCCTGAGTTTGATCCTGAGCATCGTACATGCTGGGCACAGTGGCGCACACCTGTAATCCCAGTGCTCAAGCTCACCCTCTGCTGCATGGTAAGTTTAAAGTCAGCCTGGGCTACATAAGACCCTGTCTCAAATAATTAGCAACAACAATTGGGCAGCTGGGTGATTGGGGCAAGATAAATAGCTTCTCAGGTGCTCAGCTTCCCAAGCTGTAAAATGGGACTCATTTTACATGTTTGTGGGATCTAATGATTGTGGAATCTTGAAAAAACAAGTCCCTGCAGAGCAAGAGTTGGCATTGGAGGTTTTGGAGACGTGGTTCGGTCAATACAATGCTTCCCATAGAGACAAGGGCTGGAGTTCTTACCCCCAGAACCCATGTAAAAAGGGCACATGTTTATAATCCCTGTGCCAGGGAAGGTGAAGATCCCTGTGGCTTTGCTGACCAAGCAGCCTAACAAAGCAGCTGAGTTTCAGTCATCTATCTATTAAAGAAAGAAAGAAAGAAAAAAAGACAAGAAAAAGAAAAAGAAAGAAAAGAAAAAAGGTTGATGCACCAAAGGGATAGCACCAAAAGTTGGCTTCTGGACTCCATACACATCTGTACATGTGTGAACACACATCTGCACACATGTGGGCATCCACAAACACATGAGTGTGCACACACACACACAATTGGGTATTGGCACATTTTATTTGTGGAGACAGGCAAGTGCGATAGCTCCCTTTTGTTTCTCTGAAGGATGAGAAGAAATGCTATTATGTGCACTGCTCCTCTGAGTACTGGAAAGTTCTATGGGCTTTATTTCCATGATGGTTTCTTTCTAACTCCAGATACAAAATGCCTACAGCAAAATGCATGGAGTCCCATAACTAAAGGTTCATAAACCTCAAGAAAGCATTTTCAGGGGCCAGGCATGGTAGGTAGCTCACTCCTTCAATCCCAGCCCTTGAGGGGTTGGGTGGGGTATGGAGGCAGGCAGAGCTCGGTGAATTTCAGGGCAGCCTGGTCTATCTAGTGAATTCCAAGCCAGCCAAGGCTACAGATTGAGACCCTGACCCTCTCTCAGCTACAACGACCACCAATACACACACACACACACACACACACACACACACACACACACAGAGGAGAGAAGGAGGGAGATAGGGAAAAGGAAGAAAGGAAGGACAAAACAAGAAAGAACATGCTTTTTCTTTTACCTTATTATAATTTACTCACACTACATTCTGATCTCTTGTCTTCCTATTCCCACCCTCCCTCCCTCATTTGCCCTATTCCCCTCCCCTAGACCCCTGATGGGGGAGCCCTCCTACCCTACTGTCTAGCCGCAGCCTATTAGGTCTCATCAGTCTATCCTGCATCCCCTTCCTCTGGGCGCCTGCAAGACCATCTTGACAAGGGGCACCAAAGTGTATGTCAGAAATATTCTGAAAGAAGTTGCTGCTGGTGGTGAGGAGTGTGTGTGTGTGTGTGTGTGTGTGTGTGTGTTGGGAGGAGAGGATAGGGGCTAGGAGGAAAAATAGCTGCCAGTTAGCTTACAGATGAAGGTCTTGTGAGGAGCCTTGCCACCTCTAGAATGCCATTTGTGGGCAAGCAAGGTAGTGATGCACTTTACACACCCTCACCCTCGGGTTCTCCACAAGCCTGTGTCCTACTTTGGGATCCAAAGAATTCCAAGAGGGAGCCGAATGGGGCAAGGGGGATTATTGGCAGCCAGAGACCCCAGGCTGAAGCGCAATGTGAGTCTATCCATTGCTTGTTTGTGTTGAAAGGAGTTGTTCATATTCCATTGCCAAAGAAGCATCTAAAACTGGAATTACCACTCTTACCAAAAAAAGTCTTAGTTACGTTCCTATTACTGTGATAAGAGACCATGAACAAGGCAACTTACAGAAGAGTTTATTTGGGGCTTACAGTTTCAGAGGGTTAGAGTCCATGGTGATCACGGCAGGAATCATGGCAGCAAGGCAGGCCAGCATGGTGCTGGAACAGTAGCTGAGAGCTCATATTTTGGTCTGTAAACATGAGGCAGAGAGAGATAACCTAGAATGCCCTGGGCTTTTGAAAGCCCAAAGCTCACCCCATGGGACAAGCCTTCCCCAGCAAGGCCACGCCTCCTAATTCTTCCCAAGGGGTTCCACCAACTGAGGACCAAGTATTCAAATATACGGCCCAAGGGGGCCATGCTCATTCAAAGCACCACAGTTCCCCCAGGGAGCAGGAACAGCCAGGATCCTAGGCAAGGGAACCCTACAACGCCTCACCCATAGGATATAGAAGTTCCTTGCTCAGGGCTGGGGCAAAAGACCTGGCCAAATGCAACTTTAAAAATAAAAAAAGAGACATGGTGGCAGAAACACAAACCAGCTGGTTACATAGTATCTGCAGTCAGGATGCAGAGAGCTCCTGGGTGGCTCTTTTCCCTTTGATTGATGGAGACATTGTGAATGTCTGTAACTGCCATGGCCCCACATGCACACACCATCAACATGGGTCTATCATCCTAATTAGCCCCAGTACCACATCGAAGCTGATGTATCTAATCACATCCTCTTGCTGTTCCTTAGTTATCCCGGGGAAGGCGAAGACTGCATAAAAATGGTGGTATCTTCATAGCTCCCAACTTATATGACTAGTAATGGTTAAGAACACCCTCTGGCGATTACACACACACACACACACACACACACACACACACACACACACACACACACACACACACACCCCACAAGCATGTACATTTGTATGCTTCCTTCATGCGTACTCAAGCACACATGCTGTTTGCTGACTGAACTGTCTGTTCCCTGTTTCTAACCTCTTGACTGTGTATGTAGGGTGTGCGTTTGTGGGTATGACCTGCTGTGATGGATTTGCAGACGTCAAAGGTTGTCTTTGTGGAGTCTGCTCTCTCCATTTCACGTGGCCTCTGGGATTGAATTCAGGGTGTCGGAGTTCCGCTGAGCCACCCCGCCACCCCGCCACCCCACAGGCCCGTCTTTCCTCTTCCTGCAATCCCTTGCTTTAGAAGCTCCTTGCTTTCCCACGTTTTCTTGTCTGAGCTGCGGGGCTGAGGTGTCTCTTAGGGGAAGGGTGGCTCCATTCTGCAGGTCCTAGCTCTTTCAAACCTTCTCTGGGGGAGGAACTCTTGAGGAAGGCTCAGGGAGGACAGGCACCCCTGTTTTTGCTCCCAGTCCCTGTCTCCACAGCTCAAGCTCGGCAACTCACAGGACCGCTGAGCTGCAAGGTGTCTTCTCTGAAGCTCATCAAAAAGCAAACACTCAGGCGCTAGAATAAGATAAGCAATTTGTGGCTTTGTAAAAAGTCAATGCAATTCAATTTAGGCCTCTTAAGGAGCGCGCGCGCCACTCACGCTCTTTGTTTCCGTGTCTAACCTGCTTCAGCGGTGGAGGGACTGCCGCTCCAACTTCTATTTGCAAAGTGGGATGAAGTCCCCGGAACAAGTGACCTTCAAGCACCACACAAAACTTACAAACGAAGCTGTCGCCGCCGCCGAGAAGCCTCAGCCCCCCCTTCAGCACACGGCTCTCTCTACCTTAATATAGATTGGAGTTTTTGCAAAAAGCAGATTATAAAACTAGTGGTTTCCCCCACAAACACACATGCTTTAATTTCTTCTCTCTAACCAGGGAGAATATTAAAATGCAGACCCGACTCTAATGGCTGTCTCTCCTGCGAAGCTCCACGTTTTAACCTGGGAAGACAGACCCCTTTGGAGATCAGGGTAGACCCTTGAAATAGACTTTTGTCCCTTTCGTGTGTCTTAGGGCAGATGCAAGTTTTTTTTTCTCTCCTGCTCCACCCCCTTTTGCCACAGAACAGATTGCTCTTGGCTTCACTTTATTTGTTCCTTCATTGATTTTATTTAGAAAACTGGCTAATTTAGTCGCACCTTGGCAGACAAATTCGGGGCAAGCAAGAATATGAATACTAAAGATTTTTTTTTGTAGATTTGTATCTGCTACATAAAGCTTCCTTTTGTCTCTGCGTGTGGTGTGCACGCATGTGTGCGTGCTTGCTTTTGCATGTGTTGGGGGTAAACACGTGTGGGTATGCATGCGTATGGAGACCTGAGGTTGATATTGGTCTCATCTTCCGTCTCTCTTCCACCTTACTCAGTGATGCAGGGTCTTTCAATCAAACCCAGAAAGCTAGCTAGGTCTAGGTAGCCAGCTTTCTCTGGGGATCTCTTGCCTCTGCCATCCAAGGCACCAAGCTCACCTGGGATTTATGTGAGGGTTCTGGCGGATCTGAATTCCAGCCCTTGTACCGGCACAGCAAGGGTATCAACTGCTCAGCAGCACACTAGCCCCTGTACCAGGTCCTGAGCTTGCTTTTACAATTCTTTGAGGACTAATAATCATTTTACTGATGAGACTCGGAGATGTTCATTCAACTTTGCCAAGGTCACACAGCTAATAGATGCCAAGCTAGAAGAAATGGCTGGGGCCATCCTGAGCCCTGATAGCCTCTATGTAAGACTCCACTTAATTTTCTTCCTGAATGACTCTTCCAGTCTCAGGAAAACCTGTTTTCATATGCAATCTTCTTTTGGCTCCTGTTCCTGGAGATCAAAGGGAGCCAGACTGAAGCCTTCTCAGATGTCACTGTCATATGTCTCAATATTAGGTTGCTGCAGCTCTATAAGGATTATAGCCTAACAGTCCATGTATGTTCCTACCCATTCTGGAAACCCCTCCCTCTCTCCTCTCACATTTGTGGAGAGTCCAGGCCACCTCTGACACACTCTTGACTTTGGGAAAGCTACAGGGCTCACAGTTGTGAGGCTCACATTCACGAGCATAGCACGCAGGACCAGGCAGGCTGCGGTCCGGCCTTTCTTCCTCTCCGTCTGTGGTCCAGGTGTCTCATAACTGATACTGGGAAGGCAGGGAGATGGACGTGAGTAACCACGAAAAACTGCAGCTACTTCTTGGCAACTGACCTGGTAGTCAGATGCCTGAAGCTGCAGTTAGCTTGTTCCTGCTACATCAGAAGCTATGGCACCAGCACATTGTCCCACACATGTGCATTGACAAAGAGTCCTGCATCCTCAAGATGCTGGTGTCATTGTAATGTTTATATTGTGATTTTGACGCCCTCCACTTTTGTGGCAATCGTGGGGAAAATGACTCTCTAAGGTGATTTGGTCCACCATGATTTGGGAGGGAAAAGGGTCATCTTACTTCATGAATGTTCCACATAACCTCATACATATTTATAAAACACCTTTAAAGTCCACAGCATAAAGCCCACTGGGCAGCTCTTTGCCTTGGGTGAGGCCACTCCAGTATCTCTTTAGAGTGTTTTCTTTGCTTAGCTCTCTCTGTCCAGTAGACTTTCTCTTAAACTCTATCTCCTTTACATGTGCTTCTTATGTATGCGTGTATGTGCACACGTGCGTGCCGTTACATATGCGCGTTTGTCTACAGAAGTTAGACGTTAAAGTCTGATGTCTTCCTCTATCCATCTTTACCTTATTTTTTTCCAAAACAGGGTCTTTCACTGAACCCGAAGTTCACCAATTCAGCTAGGCTGGCAGGCCAGTGAACTCCAGGGATCCGGGAGGAGTCCACAACTCAGCAAGGAAATGAAAACAGGGTCCAGGAAGTCAAAAAACTCACAGGCCGGAAGTTCCTGGAGTTACAGGATTAACAAGTTACATAAGCAGAGACAAATGCCAGGGAGCAGAGACTCTGAGAAACCGCTGTGTCTCCAGGTGGTCCGGGAGCCCTCACTCTTCCTGTATGGCATCTTTCAGTGAGGTGGCTGTCCTCTGTGCTTCTGTGAGGAGCCTCAGTAAAGTCACTGGCTCACAAATCTGGATGTTGAGGGAATGGTGTCTTTGGTCTACCGTTGGTATCTTGTCTGTCGGAAATAGGTATTTGCTCACATCTTTCCAGGGGAAGCCACGCAGCAAGCCTGTGTGAGGCCCCGCAACCCTAACAGCTCCCAGTCTTTTTCCCCTTCCTCTGCAGAGAAAGCTGTTTGATATGGAAGCCACAGGGCCCTGGACACACGCAGGAGTTCCTCAAACGAACTTTGTCAATTGATGGATTAATCTGTTGATTGAACGTTTTCCCAAATTAAACTTTCACACAGTTTCTCTAGCAAAAGTCAGCCCTCCTCTTGGGAGCATGCAAGCTGCGTTCTGGTCCTCTGGGCGGTCAAGCTTGTAGGATATGCAGTACACACCCCAATGATAAAGTCTTCAATAACTGCAGGAGGGGCTGGCAGGATGATTTAGGTCTAAAGTCCAGAGCAAGGCAATTACATCTGGCTCCCAGCTTTACAAAATTGAAATCATCTTTATCTGAATTTTAAAAGGTGTGCTAACATTATAACGTCAAATGTCAAACGTGGCAATGACTTACCCTACCCATATGAGAGGTGACACGAACAGGGCAGGGCCTTAATATGCATGCGGCCAGCACTTAAAGGTTAGACTCGTCTGCTGCGATCTGGTGAGCTAATTGTACTTTTATTGATCGAGTTTGGAATCTGAATAGCATCAGGGAAATGAAATTCTTGAAGGTAGCCTTGCCGCTGTGGGCCTTCCTCATGCTCTCTGGACAAATGAGACGTTTGGGGAAAGGGACTCATCTCTCGGGGCCTGCTGTCCTGCTAAATGATTTTCTATTTCTCATTAATTCTTGTCTTCCTTTTGCCCACACTCCGGTTCCTTTCATGCCCTCCCTTGCCTGTCTGAGTCGCATCAGCTGTCAGAATCTCTTGCTCTTCGAGGCTGGTCCTCACTGCTCCTTGAGCTCCACCCTGTCTTAGCTCAGCGCTCCTGGGACCCAGCCATCAAGGCTTAATTATGGACTTCTAGGGTAGTTTGCTAATGATCTCATCTATGGTTCTTGGGGCTCGGTCCATGGCAGACACAATCTTTTGCTATAGCAAACATGGTTTAAGTAATTACAAGACCATATAAACTGACTCCTATATGAACTGCTTTAAGGGGGTGAAATTGTAGCTTAGTCGGCAGAGTGCTTGCCTAGCATGCACAAAGGCCAATTTGATCCCCAGAAGTGCTTAAGTAGGGGTACATGCCTGTCACCCTAACATTCAGGACACAGAGGCAGGAGGGTTAGAAGTTTAAGGCCATCCTTGACTACATGCTGAGTTCCAGACCAACCTGGGGTACATCTCAGAAAAAAAGTAAACAATCGAGGACCAGAAAGAGGTATTAGTAAGGCACAGGCAGAGGCAAGCGCATCAGGGGTCTTGTGCTGCTATTGCCTGAGAGGAGGGAGAGGGGAGGCTCATAGACTCACTCAGGTTCTGGAAGGCTCCTGGACCCTAAATTCTCAAGGCTTCTTCCCAATGCTATATAAATAGGGACTGTGGCTGGGGTGAGAAGGCTCCCACCTTGTATCAGTCATGCTGGGAGAGCCAGGATCCAGCCTCTGTAAATCTTCACCCAAGCAGGAGTGGATTTCTCAGTGACGCAGCTGCCGTTGAGTCTCTCACGTTCATGTTAGTAACTCAAATATTCTCACAGTTTCACCAAACTTGCCTTGGGTGATATTGTTTCTTTGATCTGTCACTAGCGTTTTATCTGGAGTGAATAGTTGTCTGTTCATGCCTCCTGGGGAAAAGTCAGGCAGCACAAAAAGCTGGAGGTCACAAAAGCGATGCATGTATGAGGGAGGGGGAGCTGCACCGTGTGTGTGTGTGTGTGTGTGTGTGTGTGTGTGTGTGTGTGTGTGTGTGTGTGTGTGTGTGCGCGCGCGCATATGATGGTATTTGATTGTGCATGCACCAAAGATGGACATCATCTGACTTCCTACCTCAGTCACTATCCACCTTATTTTTTGAGACTGGGTGTCTGACTGACCCTGAGATCTTGGCTAGACTAGCTGACCAGCAAACCCCTGGAATCTTGCTCTCTGTTTCCCTAAGGCTTGGCTTTTTATGTGGAACTAGGGTTCAGTCTCAGGTCTTTGTGTTTATGTGGCAACCACTTTACCCACCAGCTTTCTTACCTGGGCCCCTCACCATTTCTCTTCCTCCTCTATCCTAGGCAAGCTATAAGAACAGATTTCCATGCTGGGCAGTGATGATGCACACTGTAATCTCAGCACCCGGGAGGCAGAGACAGGCAGATCTCTGTGAGTTTGAGACCAGCCTGGTCTACAGAGACAGCTCCAGGACATCCAAGGCTACACAGAGAAACCCTGACTCAAAAAAAAAAAAAGACAGAAGAATAATTTTTATGGGTTTTTTCACTTCTGCCATGCCCTAATCTCTCTTTTCAGAGACGCCTCTGTGCCAACATCTGTCTCAGGGACTGAGACCTGAATCCCCCTCAGTGCCCTACCATACCCCTCTGTCTGTCTGTCTGTCTGCCTGTCTATCTGTCAGTCTGTCAGTTTGTCCAAGCATTAGTAACTCTTATAATAAGCCCCTTACACCAAGCATTCTCTCAGGAGTTTCATGAGCTACCCTCTCTCTAACCTAGTACCTCTTCCTTTTTTCCTGTTCTCCCTTGCTTCTTTCCCTCTGTCCCCTCTCTCCCTTACTCCTTTCTGCCTCCTTTCTTCTCTCCCTCCACCATCTTCTTCACTTTCATTTCCCTTCCTTCCTGCTCAATCCTCTTTGATCCATATTCGTGGAGCACTGCCCACAGCCAGGCACTGAAGGATGCTGGTGAGCTATGGCTGTCAAGGTGTTGATGTCAGAGACTCCAACAAGTAAGAAAACAATGTGGGATGAATCATACAAGGTCAGTGCAAGGGAGAAAAGCAGGGCAGGTGAGAGCTGCTCTGGGTGAGGGGCAATGATGAGCAGGAACAGGAGATGGAGCACATGCAAGGAACAGATCACTCCTGGTACACGGGACAGAAGCCTGGATATTTGTGGTACAACAGAGAACATCCCAGATGAATTCAGAGGAACAGGCAGCGGCCTGCGGTAAGGAGATTTGCTTTTATCCTGATTGTCCCAAGGCTATTTAATGTTTTCTGGTGGGTTGTGATACGACATAGACTTTCTTTGGACCTTAGCTGTCAAGTGGACATCCAACTTGTGGCAGGAGATATGGCGGAAGGAGATCAGCAGGATGGCTCTACAGTGTCTGGGTAGAGGCGCAAGGAGCCTGGTCCATGGGAAGATGCCAAGAGCTCTTCTAGGTGCTAACAGAGTCCCTGGAAAGGCTTATTCTGGACCTGCTTTCATCCTGTGGGTCCCCCCGATGAAGGTCCCACTGGAGAAATTTAGTCACTCCAGAGACGTGACATTAACGGCAGTTGAATGGATTCTTCTTCTGATTCCTCGGCAGCGTTTCCAGTCTCCTCCAACAGCACAGGTCTCCAGGGATGTACAACGCCTTCCAAGACAGAAGAAGAATGCTCTGGAGCCTATGTTCACGGCCAGTTCTGAGCCTGCAGCTCTCCAGGGTTGCTGTTTGTGCTGATGGGGTGTGGAGACCATCTGCCGAGCTAGCTGTAGGCGTTTCTGGGGTTAGAGGCTGGATGTGGGCCCTGGAAGCTCTTCCAGGCTCTGCTTGGTCTCGTAGGCCAGTCATAGGCACAATGGTGAGAAGCAGATAAAGATAAAGTGCATTTATTCAATGTGACCATGCTGGGAAGCAGAACAAAGAGACTCCGGTACCACCAAGTCCATCTTCAGGGTCCCGACGTCGTCGTGAGGTTTAGCTTTAAATAGAGGGCAGGAGGCAGGGATGGCTAAACAAGCCTGATAGGGTGTGGTCAGGGTCTGTCCTGCAAAGGGCCCTACAAGTTGTCAGAACTGTGTGAACTCTCTCCCCAGGAGGCACATTCTTTCACTGGCTGGCACCGGGCGGCAGCCTTTTCCTTCTCTCATTTCTCTCCTTCCCTGCATGAAATGGGCTTGAGGGATGGTTCTGCAGTTCCAGCCCTTGCTCTTGCAGAGGATTCAGGTTCATTTCCCACCACCCACATGGCAGCTCACGACTATTTTGTAACTCTAGGTTCAGGGGACCCAAGCTCTCTTCTGGCTCCCCCACTGGACCAGAGATAACAGTCCCCATGGGACCAGAGATATCTCACCACGCATCTGGTGAATATGCAAACATGCAGGCAAAATGCTCATAAATGTAAAATTAAAACTAACAAAATAAATGGTCTTAGTTAGGCTTTCCATTGCTGTGAAGAGACACCAATGGCCAAGGCAACGCCCATGAAAGAAAACACCTTATTGGAATGGGCTTACAGTTCAGGGGTTTATTCCAGTAGCAACGTGGTGGGAAGCAAGGTGGCATGCAGGCAGACACGGTGCTGGAGAAGGAGCTGAGAGTTCTACATCTTGATCTGAAGGCAGCAGAATAAGACTGTGTCACATTGAGCTTGGGTAGAACGTAGGAGACCTTCAAAATCTGCCTCCACAGTGACACACTCCCTCCAACAAGGCCACACTTCCTAACAGTGCTACTCCCTATGGGCCAAGCATTCAAACACACAAGCCTCTGGGGGCTATATCTATTCAAATGACCACATAAATAAATAAAGATTCCAGGGGATGTTCTAATTACTGGAGGTCCATGTCTGAGAGCCAAAGAGAGAGAGAGATGCAAATATCTCTTTAGAACAGTGGTCCTCAATTTTCCTAATGCTGCGACCCTTTAATACAGTTCCTTTTGTTGTGGCAACCCAGCCATAAAATTATTTTTGTAGTTACTTCACAACTGTAATTTTGCTACTGTTATGAGTCATAAGGTAAGTATCTGTGTTTTCCGATGGTCTTACATGACCCCTGTGAAAGGGTCAATTGTGGATGGAGATGCCTGGTGGCACTCAGAGGAAAGATAATAGGTCACCAAGGAGAGACTTGATACCCTATGAGCATATACAGGGGGAGGAGGTCCCCCTCAGACACAGACATAGGGGAGGGGAGGGGAGGGGAGTAGGGGGGAAGTGGGAAGAAGGGAGGAATGGGAGGATACATGGGATGGGCTAACAACTGAGATGTAATATGAATAAATTAATTTTAAAAAGATGTAATATGAATAAATTAATAAAATATATTTTTAAAATAAAAAAAAAGAAAGGGTCAATTGATCCTCAAATGGGTCACAACCCACAGGCTGAGAACCTCTGCTTCAGAATATCTTTATTTCAATACGTAGGCGACTCCCACTTATAAATACGCATGTTGATGGGATAACAATTGAGATGTAATCTAAATAAATTAATTAAATAATACAAAGGAAAATATAAATATGCATATTGGAAGCGATCATTATAATATTTTATGGTGGGCTGGGTTACAGAAAAGACTTGGAGTTTGTTTGCCCATGGGGCAAACTCCAGAGTCTTCAGCAAGGCTCCCGAATGGCCATTTCCCCCCCTGCTGACCCCTCCTCTGTATCATCTTCCTGTTCCTCCGCACTACCTGTCCCTCAGTCTGGCTTTTCCATCCCATGGGGCAACGTCACCCACCTGTAGGGAAAGTCTTCCTGTCTTAACTGGATCTAGAAACTTCCTCACAGTCATGCCTGCCGGCAAATTGAGAATAAAGATTAATTACCAGGATCTTAGGTAACAGTGCTGTTGGGTTCTCAGGGCTCCACTCAGCTTCTGTTGGGTGGGAATTCTATTGAGTGGCGTCTGCATGTGTGTCTCTCTGAAGAGAGAGAAAGACGGAAGCAGCATTATAGACGGTTGCCTTTTGATAAATTGTGATGTTTAAGGCACCTGAGGGAGGGGACATGGGGAGGCAGAGGAGGAAAGGGAGGAGGAGGGAGAGAGGGAGAGAAGCCAGATCGGTTACGGAACAGGTTAGAAGCAATACGTGAGAACTCCAGCCGGGCCAGAAACACACTCTGTGCCTGAATCTTGGTCTCTAACCACCATTCGTCTCTAAAAGCTACTAAAAGAAAGTAAAGTGGTGGACACAGGCAGAGGCAGACTGGGACATCTTTTTATAAATTTTTGTCAAAAAGCCAAGGGAGAGCTTGAAGACCAACTGGGTCACGTGCAGAGGGCACAGGACCCAAGTGGAGGAGGCTTCACTGAACACACCTTTGACTACTTGAGCACCGAAGAGGATAGTGTTGGTAACGGATATTAGCACTTGAGAAAAATGAATGAATTTATTGTTGTAACAGAGGAGAAAGGAGAAACAGGAGCGGGGTGGGAGGGGGAGAGAATGAAAGGATAAAAAGATAAAAAGTCGTCTTTACAGAAGAAAGTCAATTAATAGAAGTAGAGGAGACAAAAGAGTTTATAAGAGCACCGTATTATAACCAGCAATACAATAATTGATGTAGATGAGGATCTCTGTAAAAGGTCATCAGAGTAAATACATTCACGTGGACTGTAACTACCAAACACATCTCCGTCCATGGTTTATTTATGACAGTACTCTCGTGTCCCCGGTTGATGTCCAAGTCTCACATAGTACTGAGCCCTTTATAAACTATACTTTTCTATACACATCTAGGATAAAGTTAATTTACAAACTAATCACAATAAATTACTAATAACAAATAATATGTAACAGAAACAAAAAGAACATAAAACTAGTAATGATATACAACAAAAGCGATTGGAGTGATGGATATATTTTGTGAGGCAGGGTGGCACTATATGGCTGAGGATGGCCTTGAACTCTGGATCCTCCCACCTTCATCTCAGGATCACTATCATGCCTGGCTTTTATGGTGCTGGGGTTAGAACCCAGGGAGTCATGCAAGTTAGTCAGTTGCTCACGCATTAAACAATGTATTATAGTGGAAGGCATGTGAATGTGCCACCTGCTTAAAAATCTTCCTGTTACTGCACGTTTTCACTTAAAGTAGCTACTTCCCCATGTCTCTTTGGCTCCTCTGAGCTGCCAGCATTACATTTCTTGCTCTCTGGGGTCATTACTAAGGGTTACTTTATTACAGGTGCTGAAGTTCCATGACGGTTGATCTGGTAACCAAAAGGGCTGCTGACTGTTGGCAGGAAGACAGTGTTTATGGTGTATATACTCTGGGCAGTTGCGTGATTCATGCCTGAGGCATGAAACCACAGGACAGTGCAGAACTTCACCAGGACTTTTTAGTATTGCAAACGATTTGAAATTTATCTATCATTTTTTTCGGGAATTTTTCCCTTAGTATTTTCAGGCGATGATTGATCCTGGATGAATGAAATGACAATATATGGATATAACTGCAATTATATTGTATTGAAAATATCCTCCAAATTGAAATATTCCTTCAAGGAGGGAAAGACTCATGAGCCTTAGGATGTAGTAAGTTGCCTTCTTACTTTTGTGTGTGGGAGCACGTGTGCTCGCGTGTGTATATGTGATCGCAAATACACATAGAGAGACACCTAAGTTGGACTAAGTCTTTTTTTTCATTATTTAAAGAAGAAAATAATTGAACAGACACCAGGTTGCTGGGGAGATGGCTCAGTTGATAAAGTGTTTGCCGTGCAAGCATGAGGAGCCGAGTTTGATTCCCAGAACCCACGTAAAAACATTTGTAACTTCAGCTCTGGGAAGGCAGAGACGACAGGATCTCTGGGGCTTGCTGAAAGGCCAGCCTAGGCAAATTGGTGACATCCAGGTTCAGTGAGAGGACCTGTTTCAAAAACTAAGGTGGCGGGCGATAGAGGAAGACACCCGTGGCACCGCTTAGCTAGCTTTCTTAGGTGTGAGTGCTGTGTGGTGGTTCTGTAGTAAGAGTATCTGTATGCCCCACGAGCCTCCTCGTGTACACCGAAGGATAAAGTGTCATGATGTCTGCAACGTAATTTTAAATGGTTCAGAGGCAGAGACAGAGAATGAGAGAGAGAGAGAGAAAAAAAATAAATTATGGAGAAGGTTTTCAAATCATGAAAAGTAAAAAGGGCAGGAGAAGAGGTGTGACATAAGGATGCTAAAGAGAAAGATCTAGAAGTCTGAGAGAGGCTAGAGATGAAGAAAGCTGGGGCGGAGTGTTTGTGGGTTAAGGTGCCCAATGGGCTACAGTGAAGGAATGTTCCAAGGCCTTCCCACTTCTCCATGTAGTAAAGCCCCAGTGCAGAGCCAAGCTGTGGGCTGCACAGGATGCTGCGGGCCAGCGCAGAGCTGGACACGCAGTGAGAGAAGGCCCAGCCTGAGGAGTCCAGTCCTTCCAGCCATAGTCCCTCAGAGCAGCACATTGCCCTTTGACACACGGCTGAGGAGATGGTTCTATGAGTAAGGGCGTTTGCTGTACAAGTATGAAGAGCCCAGTTCAAATCCCCAGCACCCATGTCAAAAGCTGGGCATGAGGAGTGGATACAGGAGGCTTCCAGCATCTCAATGGGCAGACAACATAGACAAAGGGCAAGCTTCTGGTTCAGAGAGAGACCCTGTCTCAGGGGGGTGAGATGCGGAGTGAGAGAGGAAGGTGCTTGCACTCTCCTTAGGCCTCTGCACACATTCACATGTCTACACATTCATGTGCGTGCACTATACACACAACATACACTGACACAACATGCGCACAAACAAAATACATATACAACACACACACATGTACACGCACACTCACAAATCTACAAGTCAAACCATCTGGCTCCCTGCATCCCCTGCCTCCAAGGCTCCTGCCCAGCCCATTTACAGATGACGGGATGCACTGTGGGAGCAGTGATTCCACTCCCCACCCCAACAATAATTACAAAACACTTAGCGCTCTTTCTAAATGATTATTCGTTTTATTTAAATATTTATCTTTCTCAAATTTGACTGAAAAATCTATAAGTAATTAGTTATCAGCCCAGCTACTGGGCTGACAGGCAGTTTCCTTAATTTTCTATGCAGTCGACGGGGGTTTTTAACTCTGAAATTATTCCAGTCACAGCATCTTTCAAAGGTCTAAATGGGGGGGGGGGAAAGTTAAACGCCTTAATATCTTCGAGATTTGCAAAGATATTTGAGGATTTGCTGAGGGATTCGGTGTAGGATGAAGAAAGCGTTTTGTTAGCGCGGAGACTAACTTGCATCTCCGCTTTGAAAGGAAATGTGAAATCCGAATGCACAGAGAGGGCCGAGATGAGAGGGCGCCGCCGAGCAATCATCTGTGTCTCTGTAGCCTGTGCCTTTGAGGCCTAGGTTACACTGGTTCAGAGGCATGTGGGACTGCGCGCTCCCTTCCTCTGGCAAGGGTAACCGCAGCGAACAAGGATTAAAATGCAAACTAGCAAACACTAATTATAAGGTGTCTGAATTATCATTGAAGTGCAAGTCCCGTCCCCAGAAAATGCTCACCATAGGAAGCTAAAGATTTGTAGTGACTGCACTGTCAGGCATGGGGAGGGCAAAGAACAAACTTGTGCCCTGCCCTGAGTAGGATTTCACCTCATTGGATTTTTATTTTTATTTATTTACTTATTCTTTTAAAGATAGTGTCTCACTATGTAGCCCTGGCTGGCCTGGAAGTCTCTAATATAGAGCAGGCTGGCCTCGAACTCAGAGATCTGCCTGCTTTACCTTCCAAGTGCTGGGGTTCAAGGTGTGTGCCTCTATGTCCAGCCACACCTCATTGGTTTGTCATCCTAATTTGCTGGTGTCCTGGGTTAGGTCACCTTGTTCTGCAATCCTGCTCAGCCTGGCACTGGCCTCTGCCCTTGGGGTTGCTTAAGATTCACATGCTCTGCCCTTATTTCCAGAGTGCAGTAAAGAAACCGTAAGTGCTGGGGAGATGACTCCGTGAGTGCTGGCCTTGCAAGTCTGATCCTCAGAACCTACATAAGGAAAGCTGGGTGCAGCGGTATGCACTTGTAATCCCAGCTCTGGGAACGTGGAGGCAGGAGGATCCCTGGAGTTCCTTGGCCCAGTGAGTTTAGCCTACTTCTTCATGGTGCACTCTAGGCCAGTGAGAGACCTTGTCTTAAAAAAGAGGAAAAAAATCAAAGCAAAAGGAAGATGAGTGATGCCATGCCTGAAGTTTCCCTCTGGTCTCCATATGCATGTGTTTGTGATACCTATGCACATATATAGATATGTGTCATCTGTACATACACACACATACACACACACACACACACAGAGGGGGGCACTCACACATTCACACAATCTTGTCTTCAGTTGAGTAAGTCAATCATAGTTGGCTGTGGGCAGCATTTGGACTGGGCTTTCAGGCACAGCCACATCCAAGCCGCAGGCATCCCAGAGTGTGGTTGTGGCTGCAGGTTCCACTGTGGCCTAGCACTTAGTGGTTCTGAACACATGCCTATACACACACAGCTCTGTGCATATATGCACCCAAAATTATCACTGTCACATGATCTGGGTGTGATGGCCCATGACTAGAGTCCCAACTTGGGAGACTGAGGCAGGAGAATTACTCTGAATATATACCTTCACAGTGTAACTTTCTCAAAGGCAACCTCTACATAAGAACTATTCTGTGCATGTAGGAAATGGGTGTAAGTGGGTTTTGAATAGGCAGTGTAGTATGTGCATGTAATATATATATATATATATATATTTATTTATTTATTTATATATATATATATAAAACACTACTTCCTGCTATTGCTAGGATTGTTTTTAAGGCCCTAAGACCCTTGTCTCGGTTATGTTTCTATTGCTGTGATTAAAACCATGACCAAAAGCAAGTTATAGGAGCAAATACTTGTTCAATTTACAGCTCTACAGCACAGTCCATCGTGGGAGAAAGTCAAGGCAGGAACTCCAGACAGGGACCTGGAGGCAGGAACTGATGCAGAGGTCATGGAGGGATGCTGCTTACCGGCTTGCCCGGTCTGCTTCCTTCTTGTACCCCACGGCTACCAACTAGCTCAAGGGAGGCCTAGTAAGCTGGGCCTTCTCACCTCAATCGTTAAGCAAGAAAATGCCTGCAGGCAAATCTGGTGGGAGCATTTTTCTCAGTGGAGGTTCCCTCCTCTCAGACAACTTTATCCCCTGGGAGTAGCTTTCTCCTTTTCATATGTGCTCCTCTCTGATGAAGAGAAAACAGGCCCTTCCCTTCAGCATTCTTGCAGGATCCTGCCTTGGCCACTAACTAGAGGGGCCAGCTGAGATGGCACAGCATAGCATATATGACACAGAGGTTCCAAGGCGAGGGGACCACATCTTCCCTGTGTGCTGCAGAACATAGTTGCCTGTGCTTTAAATCCCATTTTGTTTTCTGGGTGGTGGAAACACCAGTTTCTGGCAATTAGTCCCAATGTCCGTTTTGGCGTATAGGCACGAATGCATTTATGCATGCATATTTGTGTGTGTGTGTGTGTGTGTGTGTGTGTATACCTGTGCATGTATACAGAGATGTGTGTCCATGCACGTGCATGTGTGTACTTATGCACCTGTGTTTGCACATGTCTATGTATATATGTGTGTGTGTGTGTGTGAGTGCACATGTACACATTTACATACTCAATTTAGTGTTCTCTGTCTCTATTTTGAAAGGGCAGCTGCTGCTGTTGAGCTCATGTCTTTGAGTGCTAAGTCAGGGAGCACCAGATTTGGGGGCAGGGGAAGGACTTAAATGGTAGAGGCCAAGAAGAAGGAGAATTGTTGATGACGGTGCAGCAATGGCCACTTGCACATATATGTACCTTCCCAGATCTGAATGCATGAGTTCGTCACTCCTTGTGGCATGCCCAAACCATGGTTCTCGTTTTGGAGATGAGGAAGCTGAGACTAAATCACCTAGCCCAGCTCACACAGCTCATAGGCGCTAACAGTTAACGTCTGGCGCAAGGCACCCTGGCTCTTCCTCAAGTCTGACCCAGCCCGTGAGCTGTGTAGGCATCAAGTGAGGATTCCCTTGGCAGAAGTGGGGGAGGGCAACATGAGGAGCCCACTGGCAGGCAATGGCAGCCACACAAGAATGGGCAAAGCTGCTCATCACGGCTTCAGAATGTTAACAAAGAGAAACAAATCCAGACTCAGAGGTGAAACGTCCAGATACGAGGAGGGCTTATAGCTGGGTCAGTAGAGCACATGCCTAGCATCTGTGAAGCCTGGGCGTCACCACCCTCAGCATGGCATCAACCCGGCACGATCCTGCATACCTGTAATCCCAACGCATGGGAGGTAGAGGCAGGAGGGTTAGAAAGTCAAGGTTATTTTTGTCTACACAGTGAGTTTTGAGGTCAGCCTGTGCTACACGAGAACCTGTCTCAAACAAACAAACAAACAAAAACAACAAAACAACCAGGCACCATTGCCTCCCATTCTGTAAGAAGACAAGTTATCTTGGCGTGCAAACATGGTTTTCCCTCAGCCATTCAACCTGTACCCACAGGCACCCTGGGACCCAGTCATAACCCATCAGCCCAATACGGCCCCAGCAGGGAGACTCTCACCTCTCTTCCCAGAGCTCTCCCTTCTCTGTGCTGCCCGGTGACAGGAGTCTGGGGTCCCTTCTGCCCTTGTATTGATCAAAAAGGACAAAGGTGTTGATGTTTTGTTTTTTTCTTTCTCTTTTTAATCTATGATGTGGGCCCGTCTAACACACCCACAGCCTCTTATAATATATAGCATATTCTATACTCTAACATGAGGGTGTGGTTTTTCCACAGCTCTGGGAAGGAAGCAGGAAGCAATTTCATGGGTGAAGTTCTGCACCTGGCCTTGCTTGCCCGGTAACGCACCCTAGCCTTCTTCCTGCTGCCAGCGCTCCAGTGGTCCTGTTTCCACTGTGAGCCAAGGCCAGCATAAGCCAAAGTGTCTGTGGGAAACGGCTTTGCATTTCTTCTCTAGCTTCGCTGAGGAGTTGAGGTGTTCTGATGTCATGGGGTGGGGAGAAATGGATGGATCCAGGGTGCGAAGTCAGGCGTTCCAGGCAACAGAGTATCCAAGTGTCCCCCACACGAGGGCTGGAGAAAGACTGACCACCCACACTCCCTGTACCTGCTGTCTCTTGCCTTTCTGAGCCACCTTTCTCAGAAGTGAGGGCCAAGCAGGGGTGCTTTGTGGGTGTGGGTGGTGCTGGGGCTCTGACTTGAGCCAGACTTGCCACTTTTGAGCAGAGGATGGACCTGCTGACATCCCCCCAACCTTCCCCCGTCCCCCAACCTCTCCCTCCTACTTCTAGCCACTCTCAAAGATTTCAACTGGCAGGCGGAGGTGCATGTGGACCTGGCCTCTCCATTTGCTGTCAGTGCCATAGATGCAGCTCCTGCCCCTCCCTGTGTGCGTTCCTCCCCGTATGTTTTCTCAGCTTTATCAGTTGAGCACTTAGTCCCTCTGACTGGCTTGTCTAGGCTTGGGTAGCCAGAGCTGTGCCCCATGGGTATGTCTTCCCTATGCCTCAGCCTCCCCTCTTCCACCCACTCCTGTCTGTCTTCCCTGCCTACATCTGCCTACTGCCCGGGTTCCCTCCTGAGTCTTCGACCCAGGTACCTTTGCAGACCTCCACCTGACACACACTTGTCACCCAAATGGGAGCCAGGCTTGTATCATGGAGGCAGATTAAAATCTGGTCTCTGGTCGTAGAATGGAGCATCCCATGGATAAGAAGGGAGCTGGCTTTGGTGTGACTGATTGGCTCTTGGACCTGTCTTAGCTGCGGTAGTTAGCTGTGTGGCTCCTTCTAAAGGATGGGACTAGAGCCGCTGAGAGTCACCTGGAAGGCACAGCTCCCAGCAGCTGTTGGATCTGCAAGATTAGCTGAGCTGTGGTATTAGCTGAGGTGTAGGGTACCAGCCGAGGATCAGGGGCATGCGTGACCTGAAGCAGGAAGCAGGAACCACTCCCCATCCATCCTCACACGGCTTGCCTACTACCAAGTAGACAGTCAACAAACAAGGAACCAATTAGCTCCGTGGCTCATTCGGAAGGGACTTATTCCAAGAGCAACAACATAAAATGGGAAAGGGAATGAAGACTTGGTGTAGGGGTGGTTTTCCAGCCAGGTGACTTTGCTACAAATGGAGGCTGTGAGCAGCTCCCGGGGAAGGAACGTTCTAGAACAAAGCATGAAACACATGAGGCACAGAGTCAGCACGCAAGTGAGTTTAGGCTACTTAGCTTCATTTCTGGTCATTGTAATAAAATACTCTGATCAAAGCAGCTCAAGGGAGGAAGGGTTTATTGAGCTTACACCCCCAGATTACAGTCCATCAGTGAGGTGGTGATACCCACAGTTCCGAGAAGGGAGCAGTGGATTGATGGGTGCCTTCTACTGCATGGCTCACTCTCTCCTTTTCATTCAGTCCTTGCAATGCTTCCCGCACACTTTCAGGGTCTTCCCACTCTGAGAATCCTGCACGGGCATGCCAACAGGCCAACCTAATCCAGCTAACTCCTCACTGGGACTCCCCTCCCAGGCGATTCTAGACTGTTCCAAGTGGACAATTGAGACTGACCACCACAGCAGGAGTACAGTGGGAGGTGGGATCAGGGCCAGGGTGGCAAGGAGGGCTTAAAGAGGGAGAGAGACATGACCTTACTGATGCCAAAATGTGCTGCCCTGACTACCATATTAAGACAAGATGGCAGAGGGCTATTAGGCTACTACTGTGGTCCATGAAGGAAATGGTGACTGACGCCTTGTGCTAAGGGCGGGGAGTGGGTGATGAGGGCAGAGTTTGAACCCCAGATGTAGAGGTGAAACATGTGTGCTATGCTGCGTGAAAGACTCCAGGACTGGGCCTCACAGAGCCTGAGCGGAGGAGCTGTCTGTGACTGACATGGGAGACTGTTCACTGACCAGCTAGCTGCTCATGGCACTGATGAGTTCTCAGCGGCATGCCATTTAGAGATTGAGGGGCGGGGGTGATTAACTCGGCCTTTTGCACCAGAGGGCCCCAGTGGTCCCATATATCAGCTAAGGGGATCAAATGTCATGTACCCGACATCAAATCTGGAGCAGCTTGTGTGCTTTTCAGGGTGTGTAGGTAACCTAGTCTGGAGGGTGATTGCTGGATGGAAGAAGTCACAATCAAAGGGGGGGTATGAAAGAGGAGGGATAGTTAAGGATGTGTAAGGTTCGGTGAGGGAAGAGGGTTCCAGTAAGGGGAACCGTGTCAAGGTCCTGTGGTCAGAGGAAGTGTGGGGGTCCAGGCCATGTGGGAAAGGGTGGAATGTGCAATGTCAGGAAAGGAAGGAAAGACCGTGGTGAGAGAAGAGACAGGACAGCACAGTGACAGGAGGGCAGGTCGTATGGTACTTTCAGTCTTCAGACATTTGGCTCCTTGGCCATTATTTTAAAAGGCATGAGGGCTGTAAAGATGGCTCAGAGGATTAAGAGCACTGACTGCTCTTCCAAAGGTCCTGAGTTCAATTCTCAGAAACCACATGGTCACTTACAACCATCTATAATGAGATCTGGTGCTGCCTTCTGCTGTGCAGGCATACATGCAAGCAGAATACTATAAAAATAATAAATAAATTTAAAGGCAAGGCGTGAAGTGTCATTTCACTGGTGAAAATCGGAAAGCAGAGGGAAGCTATCAGAGGAGGTGTGTTTTGGGATGATCACATCTGACAGGAGGATGTGTGCTCGAGGACCAGATAGGACACCTGGGCGAGGTGATCAAGCAGTCTAGGAGAGCGCTGATGGAAGCGTGGAGAAAATGGATGGACCTTCCGAGCTGTCTGAGAGGGCCAGTACCCTTTGCAATCGGCAGGTATGGATTGGCTAAGACAGAAAGTGAGTGTTATGTCTTTCAACCAGGGATAAAAGCAGAACACAGGGAATTAGGTTTGGGAGCTGTTTATTGGGGCTGGAGAGGTGGCTCGGGGTTTAAGAGTACATACTGCTCTTACAGAGTATCTACATCACAACTGTCTGCATCTCCAGCCCCAGGAGACCCCATGCTCTTTTTTTGGTCTCCACAGGTATAGGCACACACACTTAAAATCTTTAAAATGAAAGAAGTTACACAAAT
Organism: Acomys minous; assembly: GCF_964271855.1. Taxonomy (NCBI): domain Eukaryota; kingdom Metazoa; phylum Chordata; class Mammalia; order Rodentia; family Muridae; genus Acomys; species Acomys minous. The sequence continues at coordinate 68,618,197 of NC_140483.1, read as the reverse complement.
TTCCTTTTGAAAAAGAGGCCAATGCCCTGTGGTGGTGGTGGTGGTGGTGGTGGTGATGCACTCCTTTAATGCCAGGATTTAAGAGACAGAAGCAGAAGATTCCTCCCTTCTCTCTCCCTCCCTCTCTCTCTCTCTCTCTCTCTCTCTCTCTCTCTCTCTCTCTCTCTTTCAGTTTGAGGCCAGTCTGGTCTACACAGTGAGTTCCCAGGCAGCCCAGGCTACACAGAGAAACCCTGTCTTGAAAAACAAGGAAAACAAAATAAGTAGCCCTTATTACCCACTGGCTACAGATCCTTGTGCAGGTATGTGTTCGTGTAAGCACACATGCACGTGCACGCATGCATGCATGGACAGGCCTGTACTTTCTGTGTTGTTCCTTAGAAACCATTCCCTACTTTTGGACAGTGTCTCTCACTTGATGAGAAGCACGGCCTATTTCCAAGTGCCCATACTGCCTTCTATTAGTTCCTGGAATGGCATCACTGGGCCCTGAATGTTATCCATAATGCTTGTGACGCAGAGCTTAGAAACAGAAAACAGAAGGCTGGGTCCAGGTTTGAGGGTACCATGAGTAATGCAGGCTGTGAAGCCCAGCTCCAACATGCTCCTGACCAGGTGATGACGAATCAGCCGATCAGTCTGAGCCCCAGCCCCTGGGTGAGGTGTCAAAGGACGTGGCTTCCCTCCCGTATCCTGTACCAGAGCATGGTGAGATGTGAGGCACTCGAGAGAAAGGCACACCCACTGAAATGGCCAGATGTGCAGGGCCCATCTGGATGGGGCACTGAGGAAGACAAGTCAGCTGGGGTGCTCCCTCCCATCTTCGGAACAATTCTCAGAGAAACTTGAGCGTCCATAGCAATATTTCCCCCAAGTTTCCTAGACCTTTTTATTAAGGAGTCTGGGTCACAGAGGAGACAAAGGGCTGAAAGGAAAGGAAAAGGAAACCATAGTGGAAGAGCTGGGGAGATGGCTCAATTGGTAAAGTGTTTGCCTGCAAACATGAGGGCATGAGTTCGTTTCCCCAGAACCCATGTGAAAAATGGATAAGCATATTGGTACACACTTTTTTTTTCTTTTTCGAAACAGGGTTTCTCTGTGTAGCCTTGGCTGTCCTGGACTTACTTTGTAGACCAGGCTGGCCTCGAACTCACAGTGATCCGCCTGCCTCTGCCTCCCAAGTGCTGGGATTACAGGCATGCGCCACCACGCGTAATTCAAACACTGGAGACATGTGGAGACAGGCAGGACCTTGAGCCTCAATAGCCAGCCTATCCTACTTGATGAGAGACAGCATCCTGAAAAAATACACATCCAAGGTTACCCTACACACACACACACACACACACACACACACACACACACACACACACACACAGATACTTTATCAATGGCCTGTACCCTAATGCAATAGGCCACAGAGTTTGAAAGTGGGCTCCCATCTGGAGCTGAATGTAGCCACGTATCAAATCATAATCTTAGCTGTACTTAGCTGAGTACTCCCCACCAAGGGCAAGGGTGTGCTCATGATCCTTCAAGCATTGTGACATGATGTTCATGTCAACTTGGTCCTGTAGATTTTCCTCTTCTCAATTGACAACCATGGAAGCAGATAGTGGGGGCGGGGCCAGGTGTGCGAGTCACCCAGGTAGCAGGCACTGGAACTCACACCTGCCTAGTCTGAGAGTTCTTTCCTTTGGAAGCCTCATGAGGGCAAAGGTCAGGTTCATCAGCTGCACTGATGCCTAGTGAGGGTTTGTCAGCCCAGGAACCCAGGGCCACAGTCAAGGATGTAAGCTGGGACTTGGAGGTCTGCCTCTGAGCTCTGTGTGTCCCCGCAGCAACCGCATTCCCGTGTCTCCAGTGTGCTAACCTGCTGGTCATTTTTCTGTTTGATTTGATGGCTGTACAATTAATCTCCTCTGACAGGTGTGGATGGGGTCTCCCTGCTGTGGTCCCCAAGCTTCCTGGACAGTAAATATTGATTTTGGGAAATAGGAGGGCAGATTTACTTGTGAGTCGGTTCTGAGCTGAGCCATATCTTGTGTGATATCCCATGATGAAGAACAGGGTGCCTTATCATTTTGGCTGTCACGCTGAGTGTGAGGGGAGGTGGGGCTCTTCACAGACCACCAGGAAAAGGTTAGGAGATCCATATAGCATCCTCGATGAATTCTGGGCCCACTCTGTGAGGAGGGTGTCTGAGGAAAGAGCAGACACTTCTGAATAACAGGCACAGGATTTGCCTCTGATAGGACTAGGGGGCTTGTCATCAGTTGAGCCCTGTGTTCTGCGTTGGAACACAAGGTACCTTGTCTGCCTAAGGAAAAAGCTATGTGTCTCCAGTACTCAAATGGGGGCAAACCGCCCATTTTCTGTTTTCAAAGTCAGTCTCCAGCTTCCTTGGGAAGACCAGGGTGTCCTTGCCTGGGTGGCCTGTTTCGGTAGTGTCATCAGTAAATGGCTTTCAGGGATACGTGCATGCCCCTTCAAGGAGAACGATAGAACATTCATTTCTGAGTGGTACCCTCTGCCCTTGGGTGGAGGACAAAGGGACAAGAGGCAAAATATACCTTCGAGTGAAATGAAGTGACTCAGTAGACTTCACTCCCTTTCCCAAAGGCATTGAAGGAGAAAAGTCACAGTGCTGGCAATTCTCAATTGCAGCCCAGACCCAAAGCTGAGACATTTAAGGAACAGATGTTGAGAGATTCTACCGGTAAAAAGCTCAAGTATATCGAAGGTGCCGTGTGGTTCTTTCCCATGTACTGAAATATTCTCCTTTCCAGGCGAAGAGGGCCAGAGAGGAAGGAGGAGGGACAGGAGACCAAGGAGCAAGGAGGAAATAGGAGGGAGCAGGGAGCAGGGAGGAAGGAAGAGGGAGGAGAAATGAGAAAGGAAGGACCAGGGAGAAGGAAGGAGGAATGAAGGAGGAAAGAGGGAAGAGAGAGGAAGGATGAGGGAAATCATACGGCCCAGGGGAAAAAAAACAGAACAACTCAGAGGGCTCAGGAAGCTCCTGAAACTTACAGGACTTCCAAGCCTGTCATCAGTGTTGGGTGGGGAAAGGAGACTTCTCCATAGATCTGCATACAAGTTCTATAGGAAGCTCTGGAGACGCAGCTTTTGTGCATCTTCGCTCATGATGGGTGGGGTTTTCACTCCGGTAGCTGTTATTGAGTCACCCATTTTTTTATAGGTAACCCCAATAAACTCACTGCCCCAGGAAGGCTTGTTTCTTTAGTCTGTAGTCAGAGTCTTACAGACATTTGTTCACATCTTCACAGGGAAGGTCACACACACTCGGCCCTCTTGCTTGCTTAGTAACTTTGCACCCTGGGGAGTCACAGGCTGTGTGGCTCAGGTCCAGTCATTACCAGGCTTAGGCCGCCAGTAGACCAATACCTAAGAGATGTACTTCAGCACGTGGTCAGCAGGGATCAGAAGATCATGGCAATGAAAGGTAGGCACAAATCCTAAGAGCTGACATTGTAGCAGACACCTTTTCATGGCCAGTTTCATGTCAACTTGGCATAAGCTAAAGCCGTCTGAGAGGAGGGAACCTCAAGTGAGAAACGGCACCCATAAGATCAGGTTGTAGGCAAGCTTCTAGGGCATTTTCTTAATGACCCATGGGGGAGGGCCCAGCCCATTGTGGGTGGTGCCACCCCTGAATTCATGGGCCTGGGTTCTTAAGAAAGCAAAATGAGCAAGCCACGAGGAGCATGCCAGTAAGAATCCCCTCCGCATGGTCTCTCCCTGGATTGGCTCCTGCCTCAGGTTTCTGCCCAGTTTGAATTGCTGCCTTGTCCGCCATCCCTCAGTGGACTGTGACTCTGGATATGTAAACCAAGTAAACCCTGTCCTCCCCAAGCTCTTTTGGTTGTGATGTTTCATCATAACCAATAGTAACCCTAACTAGGACATAGCCATAACTACAGGGCTTGAGAAGGCGGAGGCAGGAGGATTGCCACGTTGAAGGCCAGCCTGGGGCCATAGAATGGGAACCCCAAACACAAAGCAGAACAAATCAAATGCCTTTACTTGTTTAATACCTTGGTTGAGCTTTTAGTTTTCAATAAAACAATCTTGGAAGGCTAGGTCAGCCTTTTTTTTTTTTTTTTTTTTTTTTTTTTTTTTTTTTTTTTTTAGCAATCAGCATTATGTAAGCAATGGACCTATTTAAGGCTCAACATCAGTTGTAGAGAAGCTAGGCCACATAGTGAGGCCACATGTTGGTGCTGATGACAGCCCCTGACTGAGCTCCCTGCAGGCAACGCCATTCTCCAGCAGCCTTATGAGTGAGCTGGCTGGGACCCCCCCCAACACCATCAAGAGGACAGCAGATCCAGTTGTCCTCTGGCCTTTGGGGTACACTCAAGCCTTAAGTCAGAAGAGCCAAGCACAGCCCCTTCTTCATCAGATGGACACGGGACTGTCGGGCCACAGCCCTCCCCCATGTCACTTATTTCTTAAACATTTTTTTCATGCATAATGTTTTACTACATATATGTCCATGTTCTATATGTGTGCCCGGTGCCCCAAAAAAGGCAGAAAAGGGTTTTGGATTCCCTGGAACAGGAGTGGTGGATGGTTGTGGTCCACCCTGTAGATGCTAAGAATTGAGTCTGTGTCCTCTGCAAGAGCAGCCAGTGCTCTTAACCTGTGAGCCATCTATCTCTTTAGCTCATGTGTAATTTCTTTTACAAAATGGCTAACCAGGAACTCTCCAAGGTGTGATGTACATGAGAATTCTCCTCCTATTCAACTAGCCAGAGCCAACCTGGTGTCCTGTACAGTATCAGGCTATGGAGTCAGAGAACAGAGGGGAAAGAGTCTGCTGTGCCCCAGGGTAAAGTCATCTCGGTGAAGAGAAATGGGGGGAGGGGGCAGGACTGAGCTGCATCCCCAGTTCAGCAAGTGTGAGCAGAACCCAGCCAAGCAAGCAAGTCATGGCTTCATGGTATGGGGCAGTTTCCGGTGCCCTGCAGGCAGCCGCAAATGGGCTTTTAAGCATCTAAGGGTTAGTTCTGCCCTCTGCACTTTAAGGGAAGATTGGCAGGCCCCAGAGGCCCCCTCCCACATCAGGAAAAACAGCTTGTGAGCACAGGGGAGAAAGCATAGGACAGGCCTGGGATAGGTGGTGGTGGTGGTAGTGGTAGTGGTGTGTGTGTGTGTGTGTGTGTGTGTGTGTAACATTGAAAAGAATGTGAAGGCAGAGAGTCAAATCTTATTGCCTTCTGGGCCTTTTTTTTTTTTGATGTTTGTTTTTAAATGAGCTCTATTTACTTTTTATGCATGAATGCTTTGCCTATGTGTATGTAGCTGTACCACCTGTGTGCCTGGTATCTGTGGAGGGCAGAAGCAGGCTTTGGATCTCCTGGGACTGCAGTTATGGATGGCTGTGAACTAACAGGTGGGTGCTTGGTGGAACAGAACCCAAACCCTCTGTAAGAGCAAGTGCTCTTAACCACTGAGCCATCTCTCCAGCTCCGCACAGCTGATTTTGGTATGTTTTTTTTTATCATCTCTGAGCTTGTCCAGTCAGCTTGAAGGCCATCTCCTCACACTGTAAAGAAGACGTTTTAGAATGCTTTATAAAACTCTTCCTATAAACAGCCTCATTTTTCACACATGTAACTGTTTTCTTGCATTTTTATTTTTTAAGTGTGTGTGTGTGTGTGTGTGTGTGTGTGTGTGTGTGTGTGTGTGTTTTGTGTGTGTAAGGGGTGGCATGCAGGTGCCTATGGAGTCAGAAGAAAGCATTGGATCCCTTGGAGCTGGAGTTACAGGCAATTGGGAGTCACCCAAGATGGGTGCTGGGAACTGAACTTGAGTTCTCTGTAAGAGAAGTATTTGCTCTTCAACACTGAGTCCCCTCTCTAGCCCAGTAGCTGTTTTGTATCCATATTTAGAGCAGCCCTCTGTTACTGAACTTGTTATAGCCACAGCCTAGACCCTGGCAACAATGGCAGGCTAGGCTCGGCCACCTGTCCTCCACAGTCTATCAGAGAAACAATAGTTAAAAACAACAAACAAGCAAACAAAAACAGAAAAAGGAGGGTTATTCAATGTGACCACTTGGGGGAGGACCAAATTAATCCAGATCTCAATGGGGCCTTGACATGAGGTTCAGGCTTAAACGGAGGGCAAGAGCTGTGTGTAGCCAAGCAGATCTGGCCAAGGTTCTGGCCCTGCCCGTCACCAACCCAGCATTGTCTCCCCCCCAATCTCTCCTGCAAGGTGGTGTAAGAAGTTGTCAGAACTGTGTGAAATCTTGTTCTGAGAAGCAAACCCTGTTTCAGCCTTTCTCTTCTCCCAGCATGGGACTCATGGGGGAAGTTCTAAGTTCTTAGAATCCGTTGTTTCAATAGTTCCAGAGCCAAAGGGAAGGACACAAGTGTCTCCTTAAAATAGCTTCATTCCTGCCACGATGGTTACACAGCTACTCATGACCTATGCCCTAGGCCAAGCCCTTCTCTGTATAACTGAGGCTGACAGCTGGCCTGTGTGATGGCCCTTTTATCTTTTTCTCTAAGCATAAACACATGCACACTCACACACACACATACACATACACATGCACACACACACACACACACACACAAGCACACCAGAGTGATACAAAGGTACTCTGTTAAATGGCTGCCCAGCAGCCTATCATAATAAAGGATTATGGAAAGAAATATCACCATTTTATTCAACTACTCTTAGCTGACAGCCATTTACAGTCTGTGTCTGCTATGAACATCAATATTCTCACCCAGATCATGTCCCTGTTTCCTAATTTGCTAATGTTTTAATTAGGAATGGTTTTATTACTGTGGGGTAAATATTGAGAATGAGGGTACTCTTAATTTTAACATCTTAATTTTAGTAGGTGTTTTGAAAGTGGCCCAAATAAGATTTATTTTCACAGGCAACCCCAGCAGGAGGTATTCTCAGTCTTTTTTGTAATATATAGTTGTAATATATATGTTACAAAACATGTAACATATATATTCGCACGTGCGTATGTCTGTGGGTATGGCCATAGTGCAGGCCCCTCAGAGTCCAGGGCACAATCCTCAGAGCTGCTTGTGCACTGCTAGAACTGAGCTCAGGTCCTCTGCAAGAGTAGCAAGTGCTCTAAACCACCTGCCATCTCACCAGTCTGGTGTTCTCAGTCTTTTAGCATTAGTTTGCCTGATAGGTCTAAAGCAACTTCTCGTTGTTACTTTATATGTTAAATTATATGTTCGTGACTCATTCAGAATTTAGATATATTTTGTATTTATTAGTCCCTTAAATCTACATGTCTATAGATTTTTCTCAGTTTCTTTGTTTAATTTATTGGTTGTCTGGCTAATCAATTTGAAAGCAACCGTGTGTTTGGGTGTGAGTGGGTTGGTAGGAATGTGTGTGTGTGTGTGTGTGTGTGTGTGTGTGTGTGTGTGTGTACACGCGTGCATGTATGCATGTGCATGCTAGTGCAGGTTTCTTCTGGAATCCTAAGAGCTGGGCCAACATCCACCCCTCTGCTTCCTGCCTGTGGACAGATGTGACCAGCTGCCTCACGTTCCTGCCGCCATGCATTCCCCGTCGTGACGGACTGCACCTGTGCAGTGTGAGCCAAAGCAACACGCGCCTTACATTCCATCCTTGAGCTTTCAGGAGTTTTGTCACAGCAACAGGAAAGGTGATGGAGCTGGAGTTATATGCTGTTGAGAGTAATCTGAAATGGGTCGCGGGGACTGGATTGGGCTCCTCTGTGCGGGAGCCACCAGTTGTATGTGGTCTGTCTGTCTGTCTGTCTGTCCGTCTTCTCTCTGTCCAGCAGTCCTTTGTCCTCTGGCACATATAGCCCTGGCCCCTCTCCCTTGCTCCTTTCCCCTTCTCCCTCATCCTCTATCCCCTGTCTTTGTCCCTTATTCCCTGCCCTCTGTTTCTCTGGGGCAAAGAAATCTCTTTTGTGTTGTGAACTTGCTCTTGGGGGTCCTGAGCCAATACTTTTCCTTCCAGTGTGATTCTCCGGACCACCCTTGCACGCTGTGGGGTAGAAAGCACCTTCCAGAATCCCCAGGTTCTTGTGTCATGGGACAACAACAACAACAACAGCAACAACAACAACAACAACAGCAGCAGCAGCAACAACAAGAAGCCAGGGACACATGCATAGCAGAGAAATGGAGATAGTTTATTTTATGTAATTAAAACATTTTATTTATAGCTAAGTGTGTGTGCAAGTGTATATTCAGACAGGTGTACAGGTGCCCATAGAGGCCAGAAGAGCGCACCAGATCCCTCTGGAGCTGGGGTTAGAGGCTATTTTGAGCCTCCAGGTGTAGATGGTGGGGCCTGAACTCTGGTACTCTGCACGAGCAGCAAGTGCTTTTAACCAAGCCTTTACCCCATCCCTGAGATCCTTAATTAGGGAAGAGAAAGCCACTTGCAAGGGTAGAAGGGACCCAGAGACCCAGGAAAGGTTAAAAGCTCAAAAAGAGCACTTGTCAACTAGGGTCATGACTAGAGGTCACTTACATAGCTTGCCCTTTCTCCGGATGAAATTCTGGGGTCGTTTGTTTGTTTGTTTGTTTGTTTTGTTTTGTTTTCTCACACATGGTCAGCTTTTATGGGAAGACAGTTTCTGGTCTTTCTCTGTGTCACGGATAATCTTCCCTCTCCCTGTTCCCTTCCTTCTTCCTCTTTCCCGCCCCCTATCCCCCCTGCTCTGCTTGCTCCACTTTGCTGTTGCAGAAGTTTCACACAGAAGATACCCTTTCCTTTTTTTTTTTCACCTATCATGTTCTGAGGATGAGAAATCCGCATTTTTCCCTTCAGAAAAGCTTTTATGTGTGCACGCTGCTCTGTTTTTCTGTTTAGCACCAGAGAAAGGCTATGGAAAAAAAAAAGAGCCACAGATATGAGAGAAATTAAAATACTTATATGCAAGTTCAGGCCATGATTTTGAAGTCTAAGAAGAAATGGATAACTTCCTGCCGAACTCGTTACAAAAGTGACCTCAGAAGTGAAACACTTGAGGGAAGGATTAAAGTGAGGGGAGAAGAAAGTGCTTGAGGGCTCAGCAAGTAGCGGATGCCATCACGGCCCAGACTCACTGAACACTGGGACCCCACGAGAACCGCAATCTTCTGCTAGGTGGGTGCTCATTCTGATGGGCTGTCTCCTTATGGGGGCCCCTGAATACTAGGAAAGCAGGGATCCCTGGAAACAGGCTGGGCTGGAGAGCAGCTCGAAGCTGGTCAGTCCAGAGGAAGAAGACAGCAGGAGAGGGAAGCTTTGGAACGTTGGGCCGGGATCTGCCATCTCCACAAAGCTGGATTGGGAGGGACCATGGGGGCTCTTGAAGGCCTTCAGGCTCATCCTAAACCACACAGAGGGGCTGGGCTTTCTGCTTCGCTTAGGGAACAGATGTTGTCTGTCTTGGCAAGGGGCACAGCTGTAGGCAAGCACCGTCAATTCACAAGGACACAGGAGTGCCCTCTACGGCAAGCCTCTCAGACAGAGCAGATCCCCCACTCCTGCAGGGGAGTCTGGGAACCACACTGTGCTACCCACTGTAGAAGGGCTGCATCAGTCACCTTTCCTGTTGCTGTGACAAAATTCCTGAAAACTCAAGGGAGGAATGTAAGGAGTGTGTTGCTTTGGCTCACACTGTGCAGGTGCAGTCCATCACTGTGGGGGAAGCCAGGAGCGTGAGGCAGCTGGTCCCAGACCAGCGGCAGCATCCACAGGCAGTAGCAGAGCAGTGAACGCTGCGCCCAGCTCTCTTTCTCCTTTCTGTTGATCCAGGGCCCCAGCCCATGGGATGTGCTGGCCACATTTAGAGTGTGTTTTCCCACCTCAGTCAGTCAGTCTAGGAACTCCCTCCCTTGTAGCCCTGTGGAGAGATGAGAAATGTGTTTTCATGGTGATTCTAAATCCTATCAAGTTGGTAATCCACATTAGGCATCTCGTATCTCAGCATCTCCGTAGTCTCTGGCCTGTTGCCAGAGGGTCAGCCAGTTGAGCAGTGGTGGTGTTGACCCTGACTACAACAGCCCTCAGAGGGCCACTTCCTACTTCCTGCCTCTTCTTCCATCCCCAGGAGCAGGGGGAGTGAGGAGAGTAGGGAGTGTCTCTGAATATTTTTGCAGGCACCCTCCTCCTGCACTCTGCTGTGTCACTATCCTTGCCACTGGGTGCCTGGAGGGGAAATTATTGTGTGAATTGAAGGTTTCAGGAAAAAAAAATCCCAAGCCTATGGCAATGATTCTACAAGACTGATTGGATGGCTTCTTCGTTTTGTCCTATTCTGGTGTTAGTTTTTGTTTGATCTTATTTTATCAGTATCCCTTAGATAGAACCCTGTTTAGGGGGAGCTCCTGATGGGAGAGTAGGTGGGCAGGAAGTGAGAAGAGTGAAGGGAGGGGGACTGAAGTCAGGTTATATTATATAAAAAATTCATATATGTGTGATAAAAAGTATATATATATTAAAAACTTGCTTGTGAAGTGTTCCAATGGAGCAGACCAAACTCCATTGGCTTGGACCCTCTTTAACCACTCCCTGACCTTTGACTTAACATCCTTGTGACTCTCTGATGTGATATATCTTTTAGAATTTATTTATAGACCACTAGATTGTACCAAAAGCTACAGCTAAATTATCAGACAGAACCTGAGCCCTAGAGGAGAGATCTCCCCTTAGTATACCCACTTACGGATGCTCCCATCGTGTGTTTGAAAAGTGTCTGGGTTTATTGACCATTCGTTCTGTTATTATAGAGAAATTTTTCCATGTGTGATTTTTTGTTTGTTTGTTTGTTTTTTGTCCTTATTGTTTATTTGTTCCTTGTGGTCCTTGTTGTCTTGAGACCAGTTTTTTTTTTTTCATGTGTCCTAGGCTGGCCTCGAACTCATTTTGTAATCAAGGATGACGTTGAACTTCTGAGCCTTCCCAGTGCTAGTGTTGCAGGGTGCTGGCTTCGTGCCTGTGAGGCAGTCTACCTTCTCCAGCCTCAATCACCCCATTCAACCTAACCACCTCCTAAGGCCCCACCTCTCAGCACTGCTACAGTGACAAGGTCAACAGGAATTGCCAAGGAAAAAAACTGCCCGACCATAGTCGTTGTGTGTTCACCATGATAGTAGAGCAGAAAACACCAACATGTAGGGCCAGGAGCCAGAGTGGAAGCAAAAGCGGGTTAGAGCTGTGCTGGAGGCAGGGAAGAGAAGACGCTCGCTTTGGGGCACGGGGAATGTTTAATCAGTCCTCGGGTAGGCTCTTTGGCTGTGATGTTTAGCCCTGGGCTGGGACCTGGAGGGACCAGACGGGTTAACACATGAGCTCCGGCAGTCTGTCTATCCTTCCCCTGGTGGCGTTGTGAGATTCTAGGTGGCCTTAGTTCAGCAGTGACATTATTAGCTAGATGGCTTTGGCTCAGCAGTGATATTATTAACTAAAGAAACATAAGATTCCAGGAGGCTCGGACCTAGTGTTTACCAGCTGAGCGAACAGGTTGAGAATTGCAGGCTGATAACAAGAACAAACGGAGGAGAACAAGTTAAAGATTCTCCACTAGCCTCCACCTCAACACTGTCCCCCTGGAATTTACTACCTCAGACGCCCACATACCTGAAAGCTATCTCCCCCTACTCCCCCCAAAAACTGCTGATGCATAAGGCAAGGGCTTTGCTTAAGTGAGTGCCGCACACTGAATGCTGTTAAACTCAGGCTGTCGGAGTTTATTCCTGGAAGCCCATTTGAGAGACAGAGTCCAAAGTCTGAGGTAGAATTTACTACCTCAGACCCCATTCACCTAAGAAGTCACCTATTGTTAGCCTATCACCTGATAACTAACCGCGGTTGTTAAGTTCTGCTTCTGTGAGAGGGTATTTAGACCTTCTACCATTGCAGAACAGGGTCTCCTATTTCCACGGAGCTTGGTGGACCCCGACACATCGGCTTAATAAATTCCTTTGCTTTTGCATCGACTTTGGACTCTGTCTCTCAAATGGGCTTCCAGGAATAAACTCCGACAGCCTGAGTTTAACAGCATTCAGTGTGCGGCACTCACTTAAGCAAAGCCCTTGCCTTATGCATCAGCAGTTTTTGGGGAAATGTTTGCTCAGTCTGAAGTGCTCCCAGGTCACAGTGATTTGTGTCCTTTGAAATTTAAACACGTGCATGAGGTTGAAGTATGGAGACTTTTTGTTCTGGCAAAGGAGGTTGCCTGGGAAGATAACTGACCACCCTATACCTAAGCTTGGAAACAGACATGTTCACCAAGTATCCCTGGTGTGGAGGAGCGATGGGCATCTGCCACACCCATGCTTGCCTGGCTATCCTGATTGCACAGCTTAGCAGGAAACTCGTGGAGAAGAGAGAAGACAAAAGCAGTATCGGTCTAGGGAGCTCAGCTTGGCTTTCAAGGATTGGAGAAGACACAAAAGCAGACACCGAGTCAAGGACAATTCTACGGTGTGCTCTGGGGCAGGCAGAGCTGTGTTTGCAAATGCTAGAGCGATGGATGAGCTGACGTTTGGGAAGGGAAAAAGTCAAGGGCAAGAGAAAATTAATTTTTCCCATTTTGTATGAAGGCAGCAAACTCCAAATGTGGATAGTTTTTTCAGAGTGGCTGTGGGTCCCTTCCACAGGTGGCTTTCCCCAGTGCCTGGGGCAAGCATGTGCATGGCAGATGTGCAGGTGTATGGCAGATGTGCAGGTGTATGGCAGATGTGCAGGTGTATGGCAGATGTGCAGGTGTATGGCAGATGTGCAGGTGTATGGCAAATGTGCAGGTGTATGGCAGATGTGCAGGTATACGGCAGATGTGCAGGTGTATGGCAGATGCTCTGTGATCAGAATATGGAACACAAAGGGGCCACACAGCCTTGAGGGAGGCAAGTGATAGGAGGACCTATGGGTGAGCTTTCCCCGTAGGACATGCCTGTGGCTGTCAGCATCACTGACATGACAGCCTGTGTTGTCATCTGGGCTGTCATCTCCAAGTATGAAAGTAACTCATTCACGTGGCCTCAAGGAGCCTGTGGTATGGCATTCCCAAGGACAACTGAAAAGGAACTTGTCTCAACCTGGGAGTGTCTCTAGTGGTCGGCACAAGGATTGGGTTGAGCCAGGCTCTGGGTGATTCCATATGGTGCTGAAGCTCTTTCCTCCAAATGAAAACCTTCCCATTTGAGGGAGGTGGGAAACCACAACATCCAGGAAGTAAAAGGAAACAAGCTCAGCAAGCTCCTGAAAATTACAGGACTCACAAGGCTCCGCCCAAGGTTAGATGAACCATAACAGTGATGGGGTGGTGGGGGACTCTCGAGCTGGCAGAGCTGCCCCCAAGTCATGCAGGGAGCTCTTGGGGTATAGCTGCTGTGAGTCATTACCCATGCTGTGGCAGGAGTTTCGGGATGATGGGGCTGCCTCTGAGTTACCTGTGCTCCTGTCAGTTTCATACTTAGATTCTGGCTCAATCACGCTAGCAGGACTGGGAAGGGGGAAAAAACAAACCAGGGCTGAGCTATAGCTTGACAAGGCATGTGTTTTCCATGTTGGAAGCCCTAGGTTCGATGCTGCTTCTCCTTAGCTTCTCTATATAAGCACACATGTGTATGAGTATGTGAATATGCGTGTTTAAATGTGTGCATACAGACATGGATTTGTAGGGGTGTGTGTGTGTGTTCAGGCACACACAGGAAGATGCACGCGCATGTGGAGACCAGAGAGCCAACCTCAGATGTCATTCTGCAGGATGCTATCCACATTAGTGTTTTGTTGTAAACAACACAGAGTCTCCCACTTTTATTTGTAACTTGCTATTTTTAAAACACAGCATTTGAATGTGTGTGTGTGTGTGTGTGTGCGTGCGCGCGCACGCATGCACATGCACGAGCGTACATGGTGCTAGATGCCTTTGATCTGACTGTTCAGGAGGCCAAAGTAATCAGATCTCTGAGAGTTTGAAGCCAGCCTGGTCTACATAATTTCAGGGCATCCAGGAATACCTAGCGAGACCCAGTCTCTCTCTCTGTGTTTATAGATGTGATATGCGCGCGCGCACGTGCACACACACACACACACACACACACACACACACACACACAAATATACTCATGGTGGCTACACATACATAATATATGCACATAGACTGGCAGATGTGTCGGTGCCCCAGGTACTGAAACAGTGACTCTTGGTAGTGGTTGTTTATCTGGGGTCAACATCATCTCTCCCGTCAGAAGACAGGGACAGGAGCATATGTCAAGGGCAGATGGGGGTGGCCCCCGGGGCACCAATGTATGTGAACATCAAGGACTTTATGAAAAGGGAAAAATTTAAGGTTGAATTCAGTCTAAAAGGAAGTCATAAATCCTGTGCGGATTGGCTAAATGAGAATAAATTGCCTTGATGTGGCCGGAGGGAAATTTAGGAGTTAGGGCAGCAATTACAGCACTGCCGGAGTTATGGGGTGCACCAGAGCCTTCAACCAGTGCCCTGCAGCCGGAAGCGTAATTCACCAGCCTTGGCTGTAAGTTTGAATAGTGACTGGTTCGAGACCAAGCAGTTTTTCCCCCCAAATTAAAAAGCAATTTACATCCTTAAATCACAAGCAACTCAGCTCTCTCTCACACTATGCAAATCTTACTCTGTAGGCAGACAGACTGAGGCAACAGTGAAAAGGAAGAAAAGAAAACCAGGCTGGAGCTATGCTTGAGTGGGTAAAGGCATTGTCAGGACTCTAAGGAAAGGCCTAGAGACTTAAGGGGGCACTGGTCATTCTAGAAACATGTCTAGGTGACTTATCAGCTGCCGATGACTGCCTTGATGGTGCGAGCAGTTAGGGTGCTTCTCAGCCCAGCATGGGTGAAGGGGCAGTAACCTATAATTGTCAACTTTACATGGCTTAGAATCACCCGGCAAGAGACTCTGAGTGACATAGATGTTTGGCCTGTCATCACGCCTGTGGAGGCCTGTCTTGATGGCTAATTGATGTAGAAAGTTCCAGCATTGTGACAAGCACCATCCCCTAGGCAAGGGTCTGAATACCAGAAGAGAGCTTAGCTGCGAGTAAACAGTCAATGGCCTCTACAAGTCCTCTCTCTGCTTGTGAGTGTGGACGCGGCATGGCCAGCTGCTTGAGTTCCTGTCTTGACTTGCTCTCAGTGATGGACTGCGACCCGGACTTGTGAGCCAAATAAAGTTCTTCCCACCTAAGTTGCTCGCTTTAGGGTGTTTTATCCCCAACAACAGAAAGTCAACTAGGCTATCTTGCCAGCTACCGAATAGGCAGCTCAGGGGCGCAGTTATCACAGGTATTACCTTTGGCGTCCTGGCTGTGTTACCAATGAAACTCTTCCTTAGGGTGCCTAGTTGTCTGTTACGGAAATCTAGTTGGCTTGTTGTTCACCAGTCACCTGTAGCTAATCATAAGGCTGAAGAGAGGCCTTGAAGACCAAATCATGGGCTGGAGAGGTGGCACGGTCAGTGAAGTGCCTGCCTTGCAAATATGAGACTGTAAGTTTGATTTCTAGACACTATGATTAAAGAGAGAGAGAGAGAGAGAGAGAGAGAGAGAGGGAGGGAGGGAGGGAGGGAGGGAGAGAGGGAGGAAGAGGGAGAGAGAGAGAAGGAGGGAGGGAGACAGACAGACAGACAGTCAGAGAGACAAAGACACAGAGAGAGAGAGAGAAAGAGGGAGGGAGGGAGAGAGAGAGAGAGAGAGAGAGAGAGAGAGAGAGAGAGAGAGAGAGAGAGAGAGAGAGAGAGAGAGCTGGTTATAACAGTATGTACCTGGTCCCAGTGCTCAGGAAGTGGGGATAGGTGGCTCTTTAGGGTTCACTAGTTGGCTGACCTAACCTCCTTGGTCAGTTCTAGGCTAGTGGGAGATGCTGTTTCAAAAATAAGGTGGATGGCATCTTTGAAACATCAGCTGCCCCAGGTCTCTATGTGCACACACGGACATGTGTTACCTTGCACGCTGGTGCTCAATTCACTTTCATCTTTTGATTCCGTCCGAGATTCTAACCCAAGGGATGGTGCCACCCACATGTGGGGTGAGTCTTCCCTGCTTAGTTAGACTTTTCTTGGAAACACCTCATAGGCACACACAGAGGTATGTTTCCATGGTGACTGTACATCCTGTAAGGTTAACACCCTGTGTACATGTCTTGCCAAAAAAAAAAAAAAAAAAAAAAAAGCAGGCAAATGAGAGCAAGAAATCTCTTTCCTGTCATGTTAAATTCACCACTTGTAATTCTGAAGCATAAACAAGACAGCCTAGGGACATCTTTTAAACTACCAGGCTGCAATCGCCATATCCTCAGAGTAAGATAGCTGTCAACGTGGCCTGCACCCTGCCCTCATGAGAAAGATTGGTGTGTTTGTGGAAGGAGGCTTTGTCCTCTGTGGTTTATTGTAGGAAGCTCCAGGGAGCCTGGTACCACAGTATCTGTCAGAGACAAGAACACACATCATTTAGACAAGTTCATTGCCCGGGCCTCAGATGTGCTAAGGAGCTAGGCATGGCATCCTTAAAGGCTACCTGCAAGGGAGGAGGTGGGTGCTAGCAGCAGGAAGCACATAGGCAACAGAGCCCTGCTAACACCCTTTACCACCTTTGGGTGTCACAGCTCAAGACTCACACCTAAACCACAATGGAAGCCAACACACACACACACACACACACACACACACACACACACACACACACACACCACAAAAATGGCCTGTGCTCAAGGAGCCCAAAACAAGTCCTCTGGCCAGCCAATGTCAGTCTCCCAAAGCCAACACCCAGAAGATTCTGAAGGCTCAGGTTCCTGCTCTTTGGGGAAGGAAAAGGCATGCTGGGTAGTGGTCGTCACCTCTCAGCACACTCCTACCTGGAGCATGATCAGCAGCCCTGAGCCCGAGCCCTGGGGCACCTATAGTTGTCTCTTAGATCTCGTGAGTGGGACACAGGGTCCGTGAGCTACAAGAAGGGAAGAAATATGGGCAGCAGCCCATAGCGGCTCAGGGAGCCATTTGTAAACATCTCTGCAAGCCCTAGAAGGTCTTGGGTACCAGATGGGACTTTAGAGAATTTCAAGAAGGAACCTAGGACCCAGGCAGGACCCAATCTAGACCTCAGTGCCCTGCTCAGACAGCCCCGAGGACCCTCAGTGCCCTGCTCAGACAGCCCCGAGGACACTCAGTGCCCTGCTCGGACAGCCCCAAGGACACTCAGTGCCCTGCTTGGACAGCCCCGAGGACCCTCAGTGTCCTGCTCAGACAGCCCCGAGGACCCTCAGTGTCCTGCTCAGACAGCCCCGAGGACACTCAGTGCCCTGCTCAGACAGCCCCGAGAACCCAGGCCTGCTCTAGGCTGGGTTTCAGTTGGGCAAACAGACCTGGTGTAGGTGGTAACGGCAGGCTCTCCCAGGGTAGACATGAGCTGCATAAGCTCTCAATAGATGGGTTTGCCTTCAAGCCTCTGTGTTCTGTGCAAGGTCAGGGCTTCTAACTTAGAGGTGCATCAGAAAGGACCCATGCTTTGCCAGCTTGGGGGATTCTGTGCTCAGGAATATGTCAGGAAAGAACATCAAGGTCTTAGGAGTCAACGGTCAGAGTTTGAATCTCCATTCCCTCACTTCTAAGTCCGTGAGCTCAAACAAGTGCATTCGGTCCCCTCACCAATGCTCACAGGCCTCACGAGGCTGTCGGCTGTCGCAAGTGCAGCAAGTTCAGGCAGGTGCGCTTCTCTTCCTCATAGGCCTTTCTGAACCTTCTTTTCTCCAATTTACTGAACAGAACAGCACTCTACACCAGGAGTGTGAGGCTATAACACAGTTAGACATTTTAAATGCACAGCACAGCATCTAGGATGCTACATGGAGTTTAAAAAGTCTTTCTTCTCTCTCTCTCTCTCTCTCTCTCTCTCTCTCTCTCTCTCTCTCTCTCTCTCTCTCATTTTTGAGCTAAAATAATCCCATCATGTCTCCCTTCCCTCTCCTCCCTCCAAACCCTGACATATACTGCTCCCCACTTGCTTTCAAGTCTGTGACCTCTTTTTTCATTAGTTGCTATAACATGTGTTATAGCATGCTATACATATGTATACACACACACACACACACATATATATATACTCCTAAATGTATCCTGATCAGTCTGTATAATGTTACTTCTGTGAATATTTTTAGAGCTAACCATCCAGTATTGGATAACCACTCGGTGTGCTCTTCCCTGGGGAGGACTACTCATCCCATTCTAAATATTCCTTAGATGCCTGTAGTTCTATGTGTAGGGTTGAGGCTTTGGGTACCCCCGCCCCTCCCATCTGCTCTGGCATGTCTATTGATGTCCTTGCTCAGCTCATGTTTAGGCGTAAGAACTTTCAATGTCTCATGTACCACAGGGTGGCTTTAAACTATGCAACGATGAAATGAGAATGAGCTTTAACTTCTGATCCTCCTGCCTCTGCCTCCCAGGGATGACAGATGTGCTTTGCCACGCCATGCTTCCGTGGTGTGCTCCGCCATACCGGGGTTCCGTGGTTCTAGGCACAGATCCCAGGGCTCTATGCCTGCTGGGGAACCTCCTGCGCTGGGTCTCCAGCCTGAGACCCAAATCTTAAGTCTTTTCTTTCTTTTCCCTCTTCCACCAGTGTTGGGACGGAACCCAGGCATGTTAGGCAAGCACTCTGCTGACTGAGCCACTTCCCAGCCCCGACTGTAGAAAATTTAAAAAACATTTTTATTATCCATATGTGTATAAAAAGAGAGAGGGAGAAGAGAGGGAGGGAAGTGGGCTGGGGGTGGGGGGGATGGGGTGGGGTAGGGGGCGGGGCGACACAACTTGTGGAAGGTGCTTCTCTCTGTCTACTATGCGGGACCCAGAGACCGGAACTCAGGTCTTGGTAACCAGCACCTTTACCTACCAGCATCTTGCTGACCCACAAATATTTTTTTTTTAAGAGAAGGCTCTTCATTTGCCCGAAAGGGATGGTGGCTCGGAATTCTCCATCCAGCTTTTAGCCGGCTCCCCTGCGGCCGCCTGCCGTCTCTCCGGGCCTGACAGCCCACACTCATCAATCCTTCTCAGCAGTAACTGCTCCAGTCATATTAATCTTCCGTGTTCCTTCTCATCGCCGAGCCTTTGCTCCTGTCAGGTGCGACTGAAGGGTCCCCCTCCTTGCTGCCAACCCAGGATGAGCACCCTCTTCACAAGCCTTTGTCAAATGAGGATGCTATTCTTCTTGGTGAGAGGCAGCAGAAGGACAAAGCCAGGAACTCGTTTACATATTCATATCCGTGCCGTCGGAAGAGCGGGGGGTGGGGGGCGGGGGGAGGACTTAGGAACTTGTGAAGAGGAACAATGAGCCGATTTAGAATCGATTAGAAATGAACACAATCAGGGACAGGGGACAGTCAATAAACATATGAAAAGAGGCTCGTTCTGGCTCAGCGCTAGAAGACACAACTCCACAGAGAGATTCATTTTCCATAAGTTTATTGGCAAAATAATGATGACAGTGCTCAGTGGGTCAGGGGAGTGGGGAGAGACGCCATGGGATGCTCTTAATGGCCTGTCAGTCAAGTGAGCCTCTCTCGAGGCGCCATGGCAAGATTTACCAAATAGCACTTTATTTTTAGTTTTTAAGTTCCTTTTTTTTTTTTTTCAGTGCTGGAAATTGAACCCAAGGCTTTGCGCAAGCCAAGTATGCACCCTCCACTGAGCTACATAAACTGCCGGTTTGCTGACCTTCCTTTTTCTCTTTCTGTTTCCTTCTCTCTATCTCTGTTCTGTCTCTATGTCCCTCTGTCTGTCTGTCTGTTGAGACAGGGTTTCACTAGGTAGCGCAGGCTAGCCTGGAACCCCTCCCTCTCCTTCCCTCTCCCTCTCCCCCACCTCTTGTGACAGGGTCTCACTAGGTAGCCCAGGCTAGCCTGGGACTTGTGGTTTTTTCCATCTCAGCCTAGGTGCTGGGATTACAGATTCATCACTTCACAGAGTTTATGGGGTGTCCTGTTCCTGCCTCCACTGTGCTGAGATTACAGGCATCAACCACCAGCCAGGCTTGTTTTCACAGGCATTCTGCGGCTTGAACTCAGGCTCTCATGCTGTTGAGGCAAGCACTTTACCAACTAAGCTATCTCCCCAGCCCCCATGGCCTGCTCATTACTGATGGACTTTAAGTTTGCTATGATCCACCCGTTGGCTGGAATGTGAGGCACAGGGCCATGTAGCCAATGCCTCCACCCCAGGCACTGTACTAGGTGGCAAAATGGCTCTTTGAGCAAGCTAAATTCTGAGCTGATGACTGGGAGGAAAGGTAGGTACCTGTGCCTTCATGTGAGTGGGGCACACCTCGACTGACTCACTGCAAGTTAGTTTCCATGGAGTCTAAGCTTGTGAGGAAGCAAGTGAGCAGGGCAAGGCCAGCCTTTCCCTGTGTGAGAATCACTTTTTCAATCTAGAGATTCAGCCTTCTGAGCTCTTAGTGCAATGGCACTGTAGTCACTCTTTTGCACATCTGACCAAAAGTAACCCGATCAAGCTATTTAGTGGGGCAGGGTTTACTCTGCTCGCCTTACAGGGAGCGGTCACCATAGTGGGGAAGCTGTGAGGCAGCTGCTTGTGCTCACTCACAGGCACAGTGGGTAACAGAGAGTGCAGAACATTGGTGCTCAGCTCACTCTCTTCTTCCTAGGCAGCATGCTGTGCCCATGTTCAGGGGGCATCTTCCCACCTCAGTTAATCTGATTTAGAAGCTCGTCCACAGGCATGCCTGGAGAGTCTAAGTCCCATCAACTAGGTAATCAAGATTAGTGATGACACCCACCATGGTTGAAGACCTTGTTTTAGATTCTCTTCCACCTGGACCTCTCCTCTTTGGTGCCCAAGGGCCAGGTATCCATCCAACAAACCCAGGCAGTCAGCTTTAATGGGCAGGTCCTGTGGGGCAGAGCTTGGAGTCCCTGGAGTGCTGAGAAGCACTGACTAGAATCCACATCTCCTGAGATCTCCCGTTTCACACCCAGGCCTGTTCAACCCATGGCCATTTACATCCCAGAATACCTATGAGCGCATCCCAACACAAGGCTGAAAAACATACTCAAAACATTATGAGAACGCTTCTTAGCACTTGCTTTTGTAACTTCATGGCACGGCCCTTGAGTGTGAACTCAGCAGGTGGCAGTGTTAAATGGCCAGTGTCAAAGAAAAGGCTGGACAAATGTGCAAGTCCAGACCTTTAAGCGCGGTTGTTCACTCTCTGCTTGGCACTGAGCTGGGGGGAAGGAGTCATGAGGTCGCCTTTAGGCTGTAGAATCTCCAGCCACTGGAGCAGAGCAATCCCAAAGGGGTCTCCTGGACCAGCTGGAGGGGACAGAGGTCTGGACTGAGACAACGGCTTCTGGGCACAAGGAATGATTCCAGCAGAATGTGGCCACAGAGGCAGGGCTCGGGGAGCCAGCCTAGTTGTTAAAGTGCTTGCTGCACAAGCTTGAGGACCTGAGTTTGATCCCCAGCACCCACGTAAAGATGCCAGACATAGTGGCACAGGCCTGCGACCCCTGTGTTGGGAAGGTGGAGACAGCTGGATCTCGGGCTTGCTGGCCAATTATCCTATCAAGTGACAAGCTCCAGTTTCAGAGGAAGACTTTGACTAAAAAAAGGAAAAAAAGTTTGTTTGTTTTTTTAAAGCCCAAACTAATGGCTTAGCAGGTAAGGACACAAGTCTGATGAACGGAGTTTAACACCCCCAACCCCATAGGAAGTTGAAAGAAGAGAGTTGGCTTCACAAGGTTGCCCTTTGACCTGTACACGCAGGTCATGGCATGGGTACCCACCCCTCATCATAGACATGCACACATTAATAATAAATACTAAAGAAAGAAGCAGAGCGTGATTGAAGATGCCTGATGCCAACATCTGGTTTCTACATACATCCCACTTATATCCACTGTGATGATTGGGGCTTTTTGTTGTTGTTTGTTTTGTCAACTTGACCCAATCTCGAGTCATCTGGGAAGAAAGATCCTCAATTGAGAAAATGCCTCCATCAGATTGGTGTGCAGACAAGTCTGTGGTGCGTTTTCTTGACTAATGGCTGGTGTGGGAGAGCCCCACCCACTGCGGGCATGCCACTCCTGGGCAGGTAGTCCTGCAGGCCAAGTGAGGCACTGAGTCTCTGCTTCAGGTTCTGCCTGGAGGCTCCTGTCTTGAGTTCCTGCCCTGCCCTCTTTTCATGAAGGCCTACAAAGTTGCTTTTGATCATGCTTTTGGTCACAGCAACAGGAAGCAAACTAGAACACCCATGCCTATAACATGTGCACACATACTAACTCATGCACACTTCTTGTTTTTTGAAAAGGACAGTGGTTAAGTGTCCATCACCTCTTTCTTTTTCTCTCCACCAATTTACTCATCTATCAATCAATCTACAGATAAATCAGTGATTTATCCTTCTGGGTAGCTACCTACCTACTTATGTGTAGTCCATATATATTGATCGATCTATCTATCTGTTGATCTTCTGATGTGTACGTCATCAACTATTGATCCGTCATGCCTGTCCACCCATTGCCTATCTGTCTACCGCCCATCCTGTCTGTCCCCACTTGAAGGCGAGCTTGACAAGCACAAGGCATTGCGTTTGAACCTGAGGAAAATGGCGGGATCAACTTCCATTTTATTCAAGTGAAACCTGCGGCGGAGCTATAAAATATTTAAGTAACAGCTTTAACCCTGAAGCCACAAAGGAAAAGGATGATGCATTTGATTGCATTTTAAAAAGTGAAGGCTGTAGTGAAGTTGAAGGGAGAGCCTGGGGACAAAGAGTAAAGGTGTCTTGGTGAGGCAGACAAGGCCAATTTCTTTAATTGATGTTGAAAGAGTCATTGAGAAAAAGACTCTAGATGAGCAGCTGTGAACAGGAAGCTCTTACTGATGAGCGCTAGTAGGAAAACATCCTGAGCCAACGCACAGTTGGAGACACGTTCTAGACACCAACGAGACTTTATTAGTCACCTCTAATGGGCAAAGATGAGGCTTCCGGGTCTTACCTTGTACCTCAAGGCATGGGGACGCGGCGGCACACTCTGCTGTGGGACCCAGTGATACCATCTTTGTTGTGGTTTTACACAGGGTCTCACTCTCTAGCTGTGGCTGTCCTGGAACTCACTATGTAGACTAACTGGACTCGAACCTATGGAGATCCATCCAGCTGCCGAGGCCTCCTCAGTGCTGGGATTAAAGGTGTGTGTCACCATGCCCAGCAATGCCGTCTTTTCATCAGGTAATTTGGTAACAGGTCAGCCCTTCAAATCCGCATTCCACTTAACCTAGCAACTTAACCCAGTCCTATCCCCGGCAGTGAGCCTTCAGATATGTCTGCACACATATTTCAGACTGCTTAGGGACAGGCACAACAGCACAGCTGCTACTTCAGTGACCATACCAATCCAGGAGCTCTGAGGTGACTCTGCCACATCTATATGTCAGAGTGTCACGTGACCATTGAGGAACACAACTCTTCCGAGCACTACAGCTTAGCGTGATACATGTAAAGGGAAAAGCTGCTACCTTGTCTTGATTATTGCAAAGCATTTTTGGGCACGTGTGATGCTCTTGGCAGCACTGAAGCTAATCTAAAGGGACATCTGTGCTCCTCCTTTTGGCTGCCAGGCAGTTGAGACAATGTACCCTAAGGATTTCCTCCCTCCACCCCCACAAAAATCACCCATGGCACCAAAGTCCTGTTCAGGGAACCAGTGACTTTGCTGGGGCTCCTTTGAGGAATATGATGAGCAGTTAGCCACAGAAACAAAGTCCCAACCTCATGGTGAGTGACACCGTCAAAGCTGTGTCCCTGGGGCTTCCTGCATAGCTTGCTTGGCTAGCGCGAAGAGCCTTCCCTCCCAGGCAACAGACTTGGTGAGTTTGTCCTTTCTGCGATGCAGAAGGCTTGCTTACTCATTTACTTCCCTGTCAGGAGCTTCCCCCTTCCCTGCAGGAGAGAACACCTTACTTCCCAGGAAATTGCTGTGTAACAAGGTCCCACAGGTAAAACTCAAGCCAATCTCTCTGTCTGGCCTCTGCAGGGAAGTCTCCGGTTTGTGATTCACACAGCTATGTTCCTGGGCCTCTGGGCAGTATGTCATCAATCAGTCCTGACCCCTCCCGGCACTCTGGGCATCTACAGGCCCCCCATCCCTTGCTCTTTACTCTATCTCAGTCCTTGTTCTGCCTTAGCTGGGCAGCAGCTCTGGCCTCCTTGCTGCTCCTGCCCTCTATGGCCTGCCCACTTGCCTGGGTTATGCAGCTCTCCCATGGTCTTGGGTCGGCCTTGACCTTTCTCTTACTTCTCCTCCCTGTTCAGTAGCCTCTGGGGTTGGATCAGAGAGAAGGCGGGAAGCATCGGGTGTGTGACTACCAGCCCTAGAGGATTTCCTCTCCCTGTGTCCTTGGATAACACCATGCTGGATTGAACTAAACTTTCACGCCAGCTGGACCAGGAGCCCTTTGACGAACTGGATGGCTCATGTCATATCTTACTACTCCATGGCATGATCTAGTACCTAGAATGTGCTAGGTACAATCTGTTGAAACACAAACTGGAAACACAGGAGAGCCCGAGGAGCAAAGTAGAGAGAAGGGTGGCCTTGCAAAGCTGGGGTTCCGACCCCCTGATGACAGAGGGTGTCAGGTAGGGCAAGGGGCATTTGCACTTTCTCTTCTCAGAACAACTGCTCCCTCTAGCAGCTCTGAAGTAGGGACAGGGAACTTCTACACCTCCTGTCCTCTGATGCAGTTGCCTCAAGAAAGAGTGCATGAAGGTCTCCTGGCTTTCCTCCATCCTCACAGGAGGTCCAACCAGGAAGTCCTCCATGCACAGCCCATGAGAAATGGGAAACTCTTGAACTTATGGATGTGAGTGTCTTGGCCAGCATTTCTCCTCTCCTGACCACCTCTGGAGCAGTCTGCTACTGGTTCCATCTTGGAATAGGCAAAGGCAGCCTCTGAAGCCATCCTTACCCACCGGTCAGCCAGTTTTAATTAGATGCAGTATAAGCAGAAACGGGCTGGGGCTGTAGTTCAGTCAGTAGGGTATCTGCCTAGCAGGCACAAAGCCCTGAGTTCCATCCCCAGTACCACATAAACTGGCCGTTGTGGAGCATGGCTGGATTCTCACTCGGGATCGGAAGTGCAAGCTTGCCAGTTGGGCTAAAGATCCTGTCTGCAAACAAACAAACAAACAAACAAATAAGATGAATGAATGAATGAATGAATGAATAAATAAATAAATAAATAGAAGTTACTATGTGCAAAGGTGTAACTTATCCATAAAGTTGAGAAGTTTATGAGAGGAAAGGGTCAATGGTGCCTTCCATCTGTTTCTCAAGAGAAGTTTACCGGAGCCATTTGGAGCCTGGAGACGGTTTCCGCTGTTTTGCCGGAAGCCCAGTTTTCCCTTTTACCTGGGCAGCTTTGCTATCTTCTATCTATCTAGTTGGAATTCCTGCTATTTATCCCCCACCTCTGTCCCATCTCCCACCCCCACCCCCACCCATCCCCCACCCCCGGTGCTCCAGCTCCACCACAGTAACCCTAAAATTTGTTTTTAATCTAACAAAACGACCTAATCCAACCCTTTGTCATTCATAGGAGGAAACTGGCTGGGAAGGGAAGTGACCCGGCTGCCACCAGGAGCCACTGTTCGAGCTGTAGGCTGACTGACGACAGATCTTTCAGTCTATCATCAACCACCTGGAGACGTCACATCCTCTTGCCCAAAGTTCTTACCTTAGGCAGAGACATGAGAAGGGAGGTGCCAAAAAGAGAGGCAAACTTGAAAGTCAGAGTCAGCCTTGGTTTCAGACCGGCTTCAGCCTGATTAGGAGCTCATCCTGTGGCGGCGGACTAGTAACCTCACCTCTCCGGGCTTCAGTTTTGTACTCGGGATCGTGGAATCTCATAGGATGATTCCTAGGAAATCATGTGTGCAAAAAAGCCCCGTTCACAGGTTGGTGCTTAGTATCAATCCGTGGGAGTTTCCTTTGGGGCCGTTTTGTTTTTTGTTTTGTTTTGTTTTCATGCCATCTGGTGTGTCCAGGTAACTACGGAACCTGGAGAGGAAAGGTTATGGAAGGGGTTTGTGGAACGCCCTACTTGGATACAGATGCAGGGGTGTCTTTCTTCCCGGGTGGGAGATCTGCAACCTCCCGAAGAGCCTTTGCTGAACCTCGCTTCTCTTCTCCAGGCTGGACGCCTGAGGGTGAGGTGCAGGGAGACCCAGGCCAGGGCCTGGAGGCTGAACGCGGCCTGCAGCGCCCCCGCGTGCTGGGAGAGTGGAGGCGACCTTTGCTCGCTCCCTGCAGCTTGGACCGCAGCAACCTAGGGAGGGTCTTCAGGCAGGAAGAGAACAGGTGACGACTGAGGAAGCCATAGCCTGTAACTAGACTCCCCTGAACTGTTCCATAGTTAACAGAGATCACTCAGTTCTCACCCTGTATGAGAACAGCCATACACACTCGCTGGAGAGTAGGCACAGATAAACTCATTAAGAGATACAAGTGTGGTGTAGCCAGGTAGAGGACCCAGTGAGGGAGACAGAAAGAAAATAGAAATAAGGTTCTGATGATTAAACTCAACGAGGGACCCTTGGCGTAGACACTAAACTGTTTTCAGTCACTGATGTATCAGAGCTCAGCGACCTGAGGTTTGATGAGGTAGTAAGCTGACCAGGTACCCAGAAAGGCAGAGAGAACAGGTAGGACATGAAGGGGCAGCCAGGCATCTTCAGGACACATGGCACCATGGCAACCATGTGAACTCATACCCTGCCTCTTCCTGTCTCCCAGCTTTGGGGGCTTGATGATGACTCCCCATTTGTACAATGGCACCCTTGTCCTCAGCATCTTCCCTATTCTGCACACCGAAGGAGACAGTGTGAGCCTGACTACCGACATTTCCAACAAGGACAGTGGAGAGTGCACCCTCGCATCCGCACCTGTCCCTCCCCCATCCTCTGCCCTTGGCTCTTGGTCTCTGAGAACATATAACACACTCAGCACCAGCTAGACCAGGTACTGCATCTTTATTCGTAGTTTTACCCTTGCTCTCGTCAACTGCTAAGAACCCTTTTGCCTTCTAGTGCTTTCTCATAAGGACTCTACTCCTAAGACTGGTGTCCTTTCTCCTTAGTAATTGGTCCTCCCTCCTACCCACATACTACTGTATCTTGTTACAAAATGCCAAGCTCTACCAGTACCCCACCCACCCCCATCAGCTGCAACCCATCTCTGCTTCTCATCCAAGGGTTATCAATGCTTCTCTGAGGGGCCTCTCACCAGCAACATATAACTGTTGAAAGAGTTTACTTGAAATAACAATATTATATATATATATAATATATTCTATTATATTCTATTCATAGAAATATATATATTCTGCTTATAAATATAACAGCAGCCAACTACAAAACCTTTGGTCATGACACCTTTATTTTACTTATTTATTTATTTATTTATTTATTTAGTTTTTTTTTTTTTTTTTTTTTGAGACAGGGTTTCTCTGTATAGCCTTGGCTGTCCTGGACTCACTTTGTAGACCAGGCTGGCCTCGAACTCACAGCTATCTGCCCATCTCTGCCTCCTGAGTGCTGAGATTAGAGGCGTGCGTCACCACTGCCCGGTCAAATCATGACACCTTTAATCCCAGCTTTAGGGAAGCAGAGGCAGGTAGGTCTCTGTGAGTTCAAGGCCAACGTGATCTACATAACAAATTCCAGGGTTACATACCTTGTCTAAAACAACAACAACAATAAAAAATGCAGAAAATAATAAACACTCACCAATGGAGTAAAGCAATCCTAATCCTAAAAATGAAGACGTGTGTGCATGCATGTGTACTCACGTGTGCACATGTGTATGTGTGCACATGTGTGTGCACGAGGCTGTGCCTGTGTGTGTGCCTGTGTGTGTGTGTGCCTGTGTGTGTGTGTGTTTGTGCCTGTGTGTATGTGTTTGTGTGTGTGGTGTAGGCACATGTTTACATCCGGGCACAGGCGCACTTTCCTGTGCTGGCATATGTGGAGGTCAGAGATTGCTCTGGAGATGTCATTCCTCAGTCACTCTCCATCTTATTTGTTTTGAGACAGAGTCTGTCAGTAATCCAGAAGTTCATTGTTCTGGCTAGACTGCTGACCATGGGATCTCAGCCATCCTCCTGTCTCAGTCTCTCCCCTACCCCAGAGCAGGGTGCAGGTTCACATTGTCATGCCTGTCTTTTCTTTTGACACAACTCTTCCTCCCTTGCATGTAGATACTGCAAATAACCCATTCACATGCATGCATGCACCCATATGCAAATGCACACACACACACACACATACACAGTGTGTAGCTTGCTGAGCATTGAAAGGGACATCGTAGTCACAGTGTCTGCTCTCAGAGCACCGAGGTAATGGCTACCCTGTCCCAAGGGTGTCCAACTGTGGGTAGCCACTTATTACAAGTTCAGAGGAAAGGGTAGCCTTTGAGATCAGGCCTGCTGGCTATATCAAACAAGGAAGGGCTGAAGGAAATTCCTCAGGTTGGAAAGTAAGTCTACTCCAGGGAAAGTAGCAATTTAAATGTGAAAAGATCCATAGGTGCCTGCAAATCACAGGCACACTGTGCCTTTCTTGTAATGGCAGTTGGTGGTCTTTGAAGGGACTTTGTTTTCCTGAGACAGGACCTCCTTTATCACTGGCTGGCTTTGAACTTGCTGTACAGCTCAGGAGGGCTTTGGAGGTCTGCTCCTCCTGTCTCCACCTCCAGAGTGCTGACAGCACAGTTAAGTCCCACTAAGCATAGTATTCATGTGCATATGTATGCAGTATTGTGCATAAATTTATGCAGTATTGGGGATTTAACCCAGGACCTTGTGCTTGATAGCCAAGCATTCCACCAACTGAGCCCCCAGCCCCAGCTTTCCACCTAGATTTCTAGACCACGGGTAATACCTGTTACCTCCTCCAAACCCAGCACCTAGGAGATGTTTTAATGCCATTTTGACATGTACACATATACTGTCTTGTTAGCATTTATTTTACAGTAAATAAGGATGTGTGTGTGTGTGTGTGTGTGTGTGTGTGTAAAATTACTAGCCTATAGGCTCTTTTAAAAAAGATTTATTTATCTCTACTTTATATATATGGCCTGTATTTTATGGGCCCCTGTTAATCTCTTCACATTTAAATTGCTACTTTCCCTGAATTAGAACTTACTGTTAGGATTCAGCTTCAATCCACCTACCTATGATGTCATTGCATACTGCCATGGGGGCGTGGCCCTGCCCAGGGCCATATAAAAGGATAGACCCTCCTTCTCACGGTCTTTCTCTCTCTCTCTCTCTTCTCTTCTCTTCTCTCTCTCTCTCTCTCTCTCTCTCTCTCTCTCTGGGTACCTCTTCCCCCTTTCCTTCTCCTCTCCTCTATGTTCATTTAATAAACCTCATATAACATAATATCTGGTACTTTATATCTATCATTCTCTTGTTCTCATATATAAAACTTACTTTTCAGCCTGAGGAATTTCCTCTGCTTGTTGGATGTAACCAACAGGCCTGACCCCCAGGGCTACCCTGTATATGTAAATATACACACTATCTGTATTGGCCTACTTATGTCTGTGTATCATATACATGCAGTACACACAGAGTCCAGAAGAGAGCGTTGGATCCCCCAGAACTGGAGTTAACAGCAGTTGTGAGCCACCATGTGGGAGCTAGGAATGGAACCCGGGTCTTCTGGAAGAGCAATAAGTTCTCATAACCACTGACACATCTCTCCAGCCCCCTGTAGGCTCTTTTTTAGAATGTGAATTGGTGATTTGTATTCTTGGGACATGTCCTCTTTTCCCTCTGATTACCCCATTACAAAGGGGGAACTGGAAAGTGTTTGAACAAATCCATGCATAGTATCATCTGCCTGTTGCCGCAGACCTAGGCTGACCTCACCAGGTGAATTCTGTCTGTGTATAGTATTAACAAAGGCCTCTGAGCACTATTTCACTCATCAGCAGCAATGCAAACCTCCTGAATGCTTCTGAAATCTAACACTGTACAAATGAAAAGGCACCCAGAGTTCTAAGCACGGGAGCTGGGTCCAGCAGACTGAGGTATGGGCGCCTGGGTTCCACCTGTGAAATGAAGATGCCGAGGGAATGAAGGAGCATGTGTGCACTGCTGAACTCCTGACCCTGCACCCCCATCCTGCATTTCTGTAGTGCTGGGGATGGGACCCAGAGCTTTGTGCTCACCCCGCAAACATTCTGCTAACTGAACGGACACTCTTGAGGGCATTTTCTTTTCATTTATCACTTTGGGTTATTCCCACAAGGAAGGAGGAACTGTTAGCAACCTTTTACAAACTGGGAAGCTGGGACCCAGGGACTTCTTGTGTAGATGGCAGCTGTTGGTGTTCCTGGCAGGGGTGGATATTTGCAGGACAGGTGCCTGAAGAGGTCTGAAGACGGTGCCAGATCCCTTAGACCTAGAGTTGAGAATGGTTGTGAGCTGCTCGATGTGACCATTTGTAAGAGCAGTGTATGCTCTCAACTGCTGAGCCACTTCTCCAGCTTCTGAGGATGCCCGTGGAGGCCGGAGGGGGCACCTGAGCCACTGGCACTGGAGCTGAAGGTTGTTGTGCTGCCTGATATGGATGCTGGGCACAGAACCTAGGCCTTCTGAAGAGGCAGTAAAGTGCTTTGGTCACTCAGCCATCTCTCCAGTGCCCCCCCCCCCCCAGCAGTTTTAAAAAAGTGAGTTCTGGTTTCACACTCAGGCCCTCACACTAGCCCAGGAAGTGCTTTTTATCCACTGAGCTATCTCCCTGAAACTTAGTAAGTGTTTTCTGGGTCCCTAATCTGGCTGTAGCTGGGGACGGAGAGCAGGCAAATGTCCTTACAATTATGGAACTCAGAGTAGCCCTCAGATAGCAAGGGACAGTTCCCATGTATCCTGTGACCTGGCACCATCTGCAAATTAACCTCTAGGCAGCAGATAACAGAAGATAGGACCATGTTCTGGTGATGGAGGGAGGGAGGCCTGAAGGATGACAAGTGACCAAAGGGATGGTCAACACTAAATCTGGCCACAGTGACTTTCGAATGCTTCAGCCTTATCCCACCCATCCCCCATCGCCGCCCCCACCCACTGCCCCAGGTTATGAGTCAAGGGCACATTTATGTGCCTGGCATGTGCATGTTGAGTGGACGTAGCTATAAAGCACAGGGGTACAGCTCTGTTGACACTCAGCCACAGCAGATCCCCAGGTGAACTTTATTAATCCCCCCTCAGCCAAGTTAGGGAGCCCACAGATCTCCATGTGGGTGGAGCTCCCAAGACACCTGGGGACACAGGAGCAGTGACCCCTGGGGCTCCCAAGTCAGCGGCATTCCACGCCTGCGTCTTCACTGTGATCGCAATTGTGAGAGCCCCAGGAGCTCTTATTGCAGCTCCACAAGCTGTATTCTGTCCCCGCGCAGTTCACATCATCCAGCCAGATTTTCCCAGTGCCTGAGACAGAGAAGCAGGGGAAGAGAAGGGGAGGGTGTCAAGGTGGGAGTCCAGGGTGGCGTGCCAGTTCCCAGGAGCTCCCAGCTGGGGTGAGCAGCTAGGCAAGCTCAGGGCTCTAAGGCTCTTATAATATCCCTGACCTCAAGCATATCGTGAAAGCCTCATGCAAATATTTACTACTTAATCCACACACTATGCGTGCACACAGCCTTCCTTCCGTTGTCGTTGTCTCCCCGTCAGCTCGGCTCCCTCCTGTTGCACCTGTATTTCTGCAGGACATAAGGCAGCCATGCTTCTGCCAGCCCCCTTCCCTCTGATAGGATTGAAAACGGATCATTGGATTGCAGTCAGCTGCGATCTAAGGTGACAATTCAAAGAGTTTTACAGCCCAGAGAGGTTCTATTGAAAGGCGAGTATGAAACTGTGGAGATGGCTCAGTGGGTAAGAGTGCTTGTTGTGTGAGTATGAGAGCACAAGAGCATGAGAATCTGGGTTTGGGTCTCCGACACCCACAGAAAAGGGCTGCCAGCCTGGCCCCAGGCTCAGTGAGAGACCTTGTCTCAAAGGAACAGGCAGAGAGTAACCTCCACGTGAGCAGCAGGTATGTGCTTTGGGGTCGGGTAAAGCAGAGAACACGCAAGGAAAGGGACAAGGGGACCTGGCCTTGTGCCCTACTGTCCAGCCAGAGTCTTTGTCCAGGTGGAGCATGGGGTACGTAAGATGATTTCTACGGGGCAGGGTCCCCAAATTAAGTATAGTAAGTTTTGCCTTGAGTTTGTTCTTTCTTCTCATCCTTTGCTTTTGTTTATCTTTGAGACAGGGCTCAACTCTGTACCTCAGAATGGCCTCACCTCCCCATCATGCTGTCTTAGCCTCCCTCGAGCTAGAAGCAGGTGCTTGTCACCATACCTAACTTCCCATGTGTTCTTTACAAAAGATCCTCCCAGGGTTCGGAAGAGGGCTCAGTGAGTAATGTGCTTCCCACTCAAGCAGGAGGCTTTGAATTAATTTGATTCCAGAATCCATGTCAAAAACAACAACAACAACAAAAAAACAAAAAAACAAAAAAACAAAAAAACAAAGACAAAGACAGGATATGGTGGTGTGGGCTTGTAAACTCAGTGTTTAGGAGATGGAAACAGATAGCTTCCTGGTGCTTGCTGGTTCAGTCAAGTCAGTAATTCCAGGCCAGTGAGAGACCCTGTCTCATGAAAACAAGGCCTGAGAAACGTCTGAGGTTGTCTTCTGTCCTCCACACACATGTGCACGCACACGCATGCTCACCCACATGACCAGGCATGCACATGCATGTGCATGCACATGTGCACACAGAGGTTGGGGTTTCTTCACAACTAAGACTTCTGGCAGCTGGTGATTTGGGTTTCCAGATGTGGAAAATAACATCTGCCTGTGCCACTGTTTCATCTTCTCCCTCAGCTCTCAATAGCCACACTTGTCCATAAATAGTCCTGGCCATATGACGTTCGGACTTCAAGACCAAACGGATAGTGACCCCTGGCAATATCCAGAGACTTTTAAAGCCTTTGCTGTTACTGCTGGATATGTAACAGTGTCCTCCAGAAGTTGCTAAGCTGGAAAGAGATTGGTCCAGAAGCCAGAGCTGGGGAGCTGTATTCTACCCATGGCTAAGCTGCAGGGCTTCCCAGCTCCTTGAAGAAATGGTTTTCTTTAGCCCCAACCATACTGTATCACTTCTCCAAAAGGTGTCACTGTGTCACTTAGGAAAGAAGTCCCTGCTGTGGAGTCACTTACCACCTCCATAGCTGCTAAGTGAAATCCCGCTGGAGTAACCGAGCATGCGGCAGAAGACAGTGGCATCCTTGTTATCCCAACCGTCATCACAAATTGTCCCCCAGATATTGTCATAGAGAATTTCGGCTCGGCCTCGGTTGGTGCCACCCACGATCCGGACTTCTGTGAAGGAACTACCTGGACAAGAACATATGTGTGTAAAGTGAGGCCAGTGCTAGCCAGCAGTGGTGTGCGTTTTTCCGCAGCTCTTAGAAGTTCTACAGCTAGGAGGACAAGTAGGACCTTGTCACCAGAGCTTGCAAGAATCCTGCCTCCCCACCCCCACCCCTTTGGCACCAACACTTCCTGGTGTACAACACTCCTGCGTTCTGTCCTAGAGGTGACACGTGACTGGATCTTGCCATGTGCCGTGAAAAGGCAAATAATGATGAGCCGAACAGAAGGAAGGGGGAGATGAGGTAGAAATGATGAGGGGAAAAGGGAAGGAAAGAAGGAAGTGACGGATGATGAAGGTAAACATGTGGGAGGAGGGAGAGATAGAAGAGGGAGGGAGGAGGAAGGAAGGGGATGGGAACAGGGGTGGGAGCGGAGAAAAGGTGGAGAGGGAAGGGAGGGAGGGAGGGATGCTGTCTGGGCCTCTGGCTGTGAACTGGCTCAGGCCAGAGGTAAAGAATGCTTTTGAGAAATAAACCTGCACCACCACCCCCCCAACACACGATTTTGCAGCACCGATTTGACTCTAAAAGATAAGTAAAAGACAATAAAAGCATAATTACCTTTTTGACCCTTTTCTCCCTTTTGTCCTTGCTGGCCAGAAGACCCTGTCATGAAGAGAAAACCCACAGGATTTGATCCAAGAGTGCCCTCACTGCTTTGCCCACAAGAGAACACACAGAGGGAGGAAGGGCCGGTTCCTCTCCTCTGGCTCTGCCTATGTCCTGGCGTCTCTGTGAATGGCTATCCGTGTCATGGACACCAATGGGTGGGTAAGAGGACACAGGCCTCAGGTGTATCAAAAGGATGGAAGTTAGGCCAGTGACGTCCAGGAAGCAACACAGCTCATGGAAAGATCTATTTGGTTGTGGTACTGCTGAGGCGGTCGGAGCACAGACCGCAGACAGGAAAAAGGCTGTGTGCATGCTGGGGAAACTTGATTATGCTTTTCTAGTATAATCCCTATCATGTAACCGGGCAACTCAATAAAGACACCTCCACCAGCCTGAGTTCTGAAGACCCCTAACCTTTTAGTCCTTGTCAAAGGCAGCGCCTACCTTTCATCCCAGGGTCTCCCTTCTGGCCGGCTCGTCCAGGCTCTCCTTTGGGGCCTGCCATTCCAGGACTTCCAGTGTCTCCCTTTCTGCCTACGAGGCCTGAGAGGAGGCAGAGAGGAGAATTAGCCCAACAGATGTCCCACTGCTCCCTAGTCAGGCACAAGGGCCTTGCTGGTTAGGATCTAGGTAACCCTAGACTATCAGATCCCCAGCAACAAGCTGTATAAGCATGTGGCCAGGGCTTTGACTCAGCTGAGGGCTGCTCTGCTCATCTGGTTGTCCACATTAATGCCACTGAGACTACACAGGAGCACATGGCTGGTAGAGTCCTTGGATGATGGCCCAAGTATGTGGAAGTTTTAGTCTTTCTATGAGAATTTGTTAGAATGTTTATAGGTTCCCGTGTCTGATTAGTAAATTAAGATTGTAATAGAATATGCAGCCCACATGGAAGAAAAACCACTCCGGAAGTCTGTCTGTGTTCTCTTTAGCACTTGCTGTGGCATGGGTATTGTTTGATCACACCCCACTAAGGTTCTTAAGTTGGGAGACTGAGCCTCAGGCAACGGTTGTTGAGAGGAAAGGGGCATGCTGTGAAGTCCTCCAGGCCATGTGGGGGCGCTGTCTGAAGAAGACAGCCTGGGATCTTGTTTCTCTGGTTTCCCGTCCTTCCTGAGCTCCGACAGATAGATGGTTCAGATGGACAGATGAGCCATTGATCCCTACGTTCCCAGTTTGCTGGCTGGCTGAGTAAACAATCAGCTTATAAAGATTCAGTTACAGCACTTGGGAGGCAGAGACAGGCTCATCTCTGTGTGTTTGAGGTCAACCTGCTCTACATAGCAAGCTCTAGTCTAGCCAGGGCTATCTAAGGAGACCCTATCTCAAAAAAAGCAAAACAAACAAACGTAGATTCAGTTTTACTCTTTGCTCATTGGAGTTTGTGGTGGCAAGCTACATGAACTTGAGTATTGGGGGCTATGCCACCATTATGTCACCACCCACATGGCCTTTACCAAGGCTGAGAGTGAGCCAGCACCATGGCCTCGGTCTTCCAGGTACTTGTTTTTTTTTTTTTTTTTTTTTTTTTTATAAAGTAGACTGTTTGGACAGTAAGATGGTGCTGGTGAGGAAGAAGAAGATGATAATATCCAAATAAGAGGTAATAGCAGTGGCAGAGAAGGGACATGGGGAGCCAAGAAGGGTAAAATGGAGCAAATCAGAGATGGGAAAGACTTAAGCCTTAAGAGAGATGGAGATCAGCCAGTTCCTTTGATGGCAGCATGCATGGCCTGCCACCACTACACTCGCTGTGTTCCATTTTGGGATACTGAGGCCCTGCTATCCCCTCAGCTCTTCCAGTGAAGGAACAGAGGCTTTGGTGACAAACCTCAGAGTCTCTGCCTCAACTCTGAGCGGGGAAGGTCTCAGTGTTCAAAGCCGATGAGTCTTTCTTCCACACGCACTGGCCTCCCCAGTCATCATCCCGAGAAATTAAAATAAAGCCAGCCTTTTACCTGGGACTCCTGATTCTCCTTTTGTGCCTTTCTGTCCTTGAATTCCTAAGATGGAAACACAGGAAAAGGGGGGGGGGGAGGATAATAAAACTCAAATATTAGACACTTTTAATCTTAGACAGCCTCTGCCTTTGTCTGATTAACGCAGACGGAAGGGCACACCCGTTCTCTGTGATTGCTTCAAACCTCACGGATGGGGCGGAAGGGGAGACAAGCTGCAGACAGATGAAGGTGGGCGGGCGTGTTTTGGTGAAATGGTGATGTGCCAGTCTGAGGAACACAGGCTTCAGATGCCCTGGCCAGCCCTCCCCTCCCCGTCTGGACACCAGTGACCTGATTTGACCTTGAGTCCAACTTTGTCCTTATTGTTTTATCTTTCATGAGATTTGCAAAAGATAGATCAGAGATGTTTTGTAACCAATGTTTTGGTTCCAAAGACTGTGGAGTGGCCGCCTAGACTTTTGGAAGTTATCTCCTGTGTAGTAGATGGACCAATAATGTGTGTGTGTGTGTGTGTGTGTGTGTGTGTAGTGTGTAGGCCAGAGGACAACCTTCAGTGTCCTTTTACAGGCTCTGTCCGTCTCGTACTTAGAGTTGGGGTCTCCCACTGGGGTCCTAGAACTCTCCTTTCTTTCTGGTTTTTTCGAGACAGGGTTTCTTTGTGTAGCTGTGTGTCGTGGACTTGCTCTGTAGGCCAGGCTGGCCTCGAACTCACAGAGATTTGCCTGCCTCTGCCTCCCTGAGTACTGGGATCACAGGCATGAGCCACAACTTCCAGCTTCATTGTCTAACTTCAATGTGCCCCACAAGCTCCTGTGTGTGGCTCCCGTGGCGCTGGGAGATGCTTCACTTGGAGAGAATGATGCCAGTGCAAACACGAGGACCTGAGGACAAATCCACAGCACCCATGGGATAGCCAGGCACGGCGGTGCACGGCTGTACCCCAGTGTTGGGGAATGCATGGCTGTGCACTGTGGTGCACGGCTGTACCCCAGTGTTGGGGAATGCATGGCTGTGCCGGATGTACCCCAGTGCTGGGAAATGCATGGCTGTGCATGGCAGTGCATGGCTGTAACCCAGTGTTGGGAAATGCATGGCTGTGCCAGCTGTACCCCAGTGTTAGGGAATGCATGGCTGTGCATGGCAGTGCATGGCTGTAACCCAGTGTTGGGGGATGCATGGCTGTGCATGGCAGTGCATGGCTGTACCCCAGTGTTAGGGAATGCATGGCTGTGCATGGCAGTGCATGGCTGTAACCCAGTGTTGGGGGAATGCATGGCTGTGCCAGCTGTACCCCAGTGTTAGGGAATGCATGGCTGTGCACGGCAGTGCATGGCTGTACCCCAGTGTTGGGGGATGCATGGCTGTGCACGGCAGTGCATGGCTGTAACCCAGTGTTGGGGGAATGCATGGCTGTGCCAGCTGTACCCCAGTGTTAGGGAATGCATGGCTGTGCATGGCAGTGCATGGCTGTAACCCAGTGTTGAGGAATGGAGATAGGCGGATCGTAATAGTTGACTGGCTGGCCAGTGTAGCTGAAACAGCAAACTTCTGGCTCACTGACAGACTCTGCCTCAAAAAAAAAAAAATAGGGGGTGTGTGTGGCAGGACTTGATAGAGGAAGTTACCTGACAAGCTTCTCCGGTAGCTTCTGCGCACACGTGCGCGCGTGCACACACACATACACACATACACATGCACGCACACACATGCACACATGCATACACATGCACACATATGCACTCACATGAGTGCTCACACAGAAACACCTTACCAGGCCCGCTCAGACATACTGGTTAAGTGGGACTGCCATGCGGACCCAGGAACATAGGTTTCTAATGATTTGCTACGGCAGCCCTAAACAAGGGCAGCTTTGATTTCTCATGGGTTACAGTCTTTGTGACTCTATGTAACAAAATCAGGAAAAGCATATCTTTGGGATCAGACAGTGGGATGAACTCTCAGACCCACTGTGCATTAGCAGCCTGTGGCAGAGGATTTAGCCTCTCCGAGCCTTAGCAACGTGTGTATGTGTACCCATGTGGAGCTCCAAAGATGATGGCTAGTGTTTTCCTTGACCACCCTCCTCTTTTTCTCCCCATTAATTTATTCACTTTACATCCTGATCACAGCCCCCTCCCTCCACTCCTCCTAGTCTCACCCTCATACCTCCCTCCTTCCATTTCCCCCTCCCCTTCTCCCTAGAGAAGGGGAGCCCATCCCCCAATGGGTACCAACCCACCCTGGCACATAAAATTGCAGCAGGATTAAGTGTATCTTCTCCCACTGAGGCCAGACAAGGCAGCGCAGCTATGGGAAAGGGATCCAAAGGCAGGCAATAGAGTCAGAGACAGCACTCCCATACCACTCCAATTCTTGGGGGACCCACATGAAGAACAAGCTGCATATCTGCTAAATCGGGGTAGGGGCCTAGGTCCAGCCCATGAACACTCTTTGGTTGGGACCATTCTTCTCCTTATCAGGGGAAAGTCTCTGGCTGAACCCAGAGCTCAGCAGTTCAGGCTAGTGTAGCCAGTCACCTTGCCCTGGTGATCCCCTGTCTCTGAAAGCTGAAATTACACATGGCCTCTACATCAGTGTGGCCTTTACATGGACTATGGAGGCCCAAACTCAGGCCCACATGCTTGCCCAGCATGCACTTTACAGACTGAGCCATCTCCCCAGCCCCCTCTTTGCATCTTGACTTTAGGCATGGGAGACTCAAGTGTCAGGCTGAGAGATCGGGAGTGTGATGCTAAAGTTCCAAGCACAGGGCATAGGCCAGAGGCCTGTTTAACAGCAAACAGACCTCTACTTTCTTATAACTAACTCATAATAATAAAACCCAGGCCAAGGCCATGTAATGTCATTTCTGCCTTCATCTGAATCAGCTAGATATTCAATGGAGAGATTGATGGTTTTATTTACCAAATGGGAAACCCATGGGTTTGAAAACCTGCATTGCTTTATCTAAACTGGATAGTGGCCATAGACGCTCTAGCTTGGGGATTACCAGCCTCCTGACAGTGAGGCGACAAGGTGATGCTGTCTTCACACGTGAGGGTGACATCTGACTCACATCTGCCACCCGCCCCTCTGGATGGCTATTCCAGTAATCACCAAATCTAATCTGTGCAGCCATTCATTAGCCCACAGAATTCTGGGAAGTCTCTTCTGGGGGAGGATCACATAAACCAGCAGATATTGTACCAAGGCAAACTTTGGCCTTGGGTGAGCTACCAACCCAAATGGCGACTATTATATATCATAAATTGAATATATAATTCATACCATTTATGTAGTGAACCATACTTAATGGGTGACCCATAGGACTGGACTGATGGTATTTACCACCTGGATAAGTAAAGGGATGCACACACACACATACAGACACCACATGAAGATGCTCAACAGACACATGAAGACCAATGAGCCACAGACTAACATGTCTGTCCTAAAATTGGCATGAGTTGTTGTGTGTGTGGTCATGTGTGTGCAGGTGCATGTATGTATGTGGGTTCTTGTGTATGCCGAGTTGGTGTGTGCACACATGTATACATGTGCACACGGCAGCTGGAGGACAGCCTCAACTTTTGTTCCTCAGATGATTCCTGCCTTGTTTTTTTGAGATGGCATCTCCCACCGTCCTGAAACTTGCTAAGTCGTCTAGGCTGTCTGACCCATGAGCCCCAGGGAGCCACCTGTCTTCACCTGTATGGAACTGAATCCACTAAGTCTGTGTTATTGTGACATGAGGTCGGGGGACTGAACTTAGGTCCTCAGGATTGCTAGGCAAACATTTTATCCACTGAGCTATCTCTCCAACCCTGGTGAGGGGTCTTAAGGAAGTGTGAGACTGGAGGGAATTTTAAAAAAATGGAGAAAATGCAGGTGATACCTTAGCTGGGGCTCTTAATTGTATGCCACAAAGGCCTTACACTCAGAGTCCAAGGCTAGGAGGTACTGGTACATGACCGAGTGAATGTGTGAGTGAGTAAATGAATGAATGGGTGGATGGATGGATGAATGAATGAATGAGTCAGCCAACCACTTGACCATTTGAAAGTGTGATGGGCCAGCCATTATGTGTGTTCATAGCCGTGTCAAAGGCAAAGGCACCCAAGTTGTCTGACCTTGCTCAATCTTATTCTCTGGCAGAGGAAGGGGTCAAGGCTGAGGGTCCTAGAATATGCTTGGAGACAAGAGCCCCATCTCATGACTTTGCCCTCCATCCTCGCAGCACTCTCAGCAAACACCCCCGACTACACAGGCCTTTCCAAATAGTATTTAGAGAGCACCCACTTGGAACATGCCTGTAGTCTGTCTGTGGCATCTGCAAATGAACCTAAAGTCACCATGGTGCCCAATGCAGCGGCCTGAACTTTCTAGACCAGGTGAACACAATGTAGAAGCCTGGCTTCAGAGGCCAGACATATCAACTCAGGGATTTATCTGATGAGGGGCCATGGAACATAGACAAAACTGCCAAGTTGTTTGTAGGCTAGATCACAAATACAATGACTCTGTGTTAGTCTATAGGACAGAATCTGGAAAAGAGCATTGGAGCAAATGCCCATCCACTGTGTATGTTGAACCTCTGCTAGGCTGTACAAAGCCTGGTGAACTAGCTTCCATGAGTTCCCTGGGTTGGACCAGTGTTCCCAGTTGTTCCCATAAGAGAATTCAAAGGAAGAGCTTTTCCCTTCTGTCCTAATCCTAGGGGACGATGTCACCACAGGTGAGCCCAGCTTCCATCTATGATGCTGCAGGCTCAGTCATGGCATCCAAGGCTCTCTGGGAAACAAGGGCAGAAAAGAACATCCCAGGGACCTTGTGCTCAAGAGGTTATAATGGAGGAAACTTTCTTTTATCGGGAGCCTCCAGGGCCAGAGGACAGGAGGATCTCTGCCTCTTGTGGGGTGCTGGGAGGCAATCCTCCCTCCTGTCTATCCAGAATACCCAGCAACCCCACCTTCTACCTCTGCACACCCACTTACCTGTGTCTCCCTTGCTCCCTTTCACACCTGCAGCCCCTGGATTCCCAGTCATCCCTTGGAGTCCTAGACAACAGACACCACACAAGCATAAGGACTGAACTGAACAGATGCTGGGGTACCACTCGCAATGCAGGGATAAAGGGTCTCACCTGATGGCCCAGGAGGACCAGTGCGGCCTGGCTCACCCTTGGCACCTGCAAGTCCCGCTGAACCAGGAGGGCCTGGAGGACCCTGCACTCCAGGGTTTCCTGAAAGGTAAATGGTGATGGCAGAGTTTGGGGTTAGGGGCACAAGGGCAGGCTCCCCATCCTCCATGACATACACCTCTGAACACTGTTCAGCCACCATCTTTAGACTTCTACTCCTCTACGATTGAGAGAGAAACAATGCCGTGATGGTGGATAGATTGAGAACTTTGGGTGGGACCACCCAGCTCTGTACCTCAGCAGCCAAGGCGGTCGACGCATAAAGAAGTGTTTCATTAGTCTTCCCCCTCCACTAACTGACCTTTGTTTTTAGGAACAGTAGGGTTCCTAAACCCCTGGAGTGCTCTGGGTTAACACTAGGATGAAATGAATCCTGGCACGATGGTGAACACTTGTGATCCTAGCATTTGTGAGCTGGAGGTGGGAGAATCAGATGTTTAAAGCCATCTTTACATAAATAGCTTTAGGCTAGCCTGGAATACCTGAGACCCTGTCAGAAAGAAAGAAGAAAAGAAAAAAGAAGAAAAGGAAGGAAGGAAGAGATGAAGGAAGGAAGGAAAGAGAGGGAGAGAGAGAGGGAGAGATAGAAGGATAAAGAAAATGAACAGTTTTCCCTACTTGACTCTCCCTGGGGACCACAGCCACTCTGCCCAGATGCCCACAGCTCCTACCTTGATCACCTTTGGCTCCAGGAAACCCAGCCACACCTGCAATGGACAGGCCTTGTAAGACTGCTGTCTGGCTCAGCTACCAGAGAGAAGAGCAATGCCTTCAGATCTGTGGCCCTACAGTGCAACCTCTTACCTGGAAGGCCTGGTTTTCCAGCATCACCTTTATCTCCCCGGGCTCCAGGGGGCCCCACGACCCCCGCATCTCCCTTCATGCCCACATCGCCTTTGTTTCCTGTTACACACAAACAAACAAAAAGAAAGAAATCAAGGTTGGACACGGGAGAAGGATAAATTGACCCCACTTAAGCATTTCCTATTTCATCCAAATTCCAAAATAAAGTGTCCTATGCCCGAGGGGAGAAAGATCTAGTCCCAGCCCTCCTGGAACAAGCCCCTTCCCCAGAGACAGGACACAGACTCATGACAGATCAGCTAGATGACCTGACACCAGTGTTGGTTGGGCTCTCAGGACCCCCATCAGAACCCTCACCCCTAGGAGAAGAATCACAACCTGGGGCCCAGTTTGGGGGGGGCTCATTTTATTGTCTACACTTTGAGGCTTACCTTTCATAGCCTCTCAGACTGAAATCTGAATGTTCTAGAAAGCATCTCTCAGATGCCAAGAATAGCAAAGGTCATTTGGGAAAGAGAAAAACAATGCTGTAATTTCTGTGCCCGCCTGCGGTGCAGACACGGGCTTCCCTGGCACCCAAGACTTCAAATTTTCCACTTGTCATCAGCATTCGGAACTCATGCAGCCAGTCCTCTCCTGAGTCCTCTGGCTCTCCCTCCTCCTTTCCTTTAGTACCTGGTGCATATCAATTGCGAGCAGCCTCCTTCCTGAAGGGCAGGTCAGCTGGGGAGTGGGCTACACAATGGGTTTGCTCTGTAGTAGCCATTCTGAGAGCCACCAAGGTCACACTGTCCACTTGGTGTGGACATCCAGCTCTGTTCCCACTGGGAGCAACATGGGGTGCAGGTCTGAAAGAGGACTGTTACCCCCAAAGAACCTTTTATGCTCTCTAATTGACCGGCTGACAGAAATTTTACTAAAAAGGAATTTATGGCTTCATTCTCTAATACTGAAATGTACTGCTTTTTGTTTGTTTGTTTGTTTGGTTTGGTGGGTGAACCTGTGTATACTCAGTCTCCTGGACATGAGTTGGGAAGCCAGAGAACCTCAGGCATTGTTCCTCCGCTGCCATCCACCTTCTTTTGTTTTTGAGGTAGGGTATCTCACTGGCTTTGGAACTCAACAGACAGGCTGGCTAGCTAGCCCCAGGGATCCTCCTGTCTTTGCCTCCCCAGAACTGGGATTACCAGCAAGTGCAACCA
The DNA here is from genome assembly GCF_964271855.1 of Acomys minous. NCBI lineage: Eukaryota > Metazoa > Chordata > Mammalia > Rodentia > Muridae > Acomys > Acomys minous. Next base: position 68,574,894 of record NC_140483.1, on the reverse strand, counting down.
TGCCTGGCCTTTCCATATAAGTTCTGGGGATTAAGCGAGGCGAGCATCCTCCTTGTACTTGCGCGGCATGTACTTCACCGAGTGAGCCATCTCTCTAGCCTTCTATTTTCTTATTTTTGGCAAGGGCCTGGGAGAGGACTCAGGTGCCATGCCAGCTCCCTTCTAGTGAATTCAGAACAGGGTCATGATTACCTAGTGAACAAGTGTGAAAATGACAACAAGAGCCAGAACCAGGCCCCTGGGTCTGAGTGAGTCAGGCTAGTTCAAGGCTCGGGAGGGAGGTGAGTCTATCACAGACATAAAGGAAGCATATTTGCTGGGTCCGGGGAGATGGCTCAGTGGGGAAAGTGCTTGAGGTACTGAGTTTGAATCCTAGCACCCATATAAAAAGCCAGGTAGGGTGACACATGCTTGTAATCCAGGAGCTCAAGAGGAAAAGGCAAGCGGGTCCCTGGGGCTTGATGGCCAACTAGTGAGTGAGCTCAAGGTTCAGTGAGAGACCCTGCCTCAAGAAACAAACCATAGTGAGAACATATTGTTTGAAAAGCATCTTTTTCAATACAAAAGACAAAAAAAAAAAAGAAAAAAGAAAGAAGGTGGGAAGTGATTGAGGAAGACACTCAACAGCAGTGCATGTACAGACATGTGTACATGCATGCACGCCATATGCCACATGTACATTTGAGAAGGGTGGCTGCTTTCTGATGGGACACCAAGTGTTACTAAAGGCCCCACCAGGCAGCAGGAGCTTACTCTGTTGTCTTCACCTTATGAGTCCAACAGTTCTATGGAAACCATCTTGGAGGCTCTCATCACACACAAATTAAAAAATGTATAGGTGACAGATAAGCAGAGTATCTCAGGTTTATCCTTGTGTAATATACATATCACACGACAACCCACAAGCATGAATGATTAATTCAATTAATGAATGATCAATTGAAATTAACTAATTTTCAAAAGAACTGGGGTACAGTGGAGGCTTCTCTTTAATAGCAGGGCAGGCAGTTCTCAAACCAAGCACGATTCTCAGCTAGAGTGGATAGACACAGGCTCTGTGCTCTCTCCAGCTTCCCCATGAATGCAACACGACCCTTACCTGGAAGGCCTAGGTCCCCTTTGTCTCCCTTGGGGCCATGTTCTCCCTTGGGGCCAATGAGACCCATGTCACCTTTGCTTCCCTTCTCCCCTTGAGGTCCTGGAGCACCTGTGATGAGAACAGAAGTGAGCACCCATTGTCCTACTAGGGGTGAGCCTCCCAGAGACAGAAACAACGTTTGGATGGAAGGAATCTCTAGGGAAAACCCAGGGGACACATCCATTAGCTCATCTCTTTGGTGGTCTTAGCTGGAGACTTGAGAAGAAGGAAAGTAGGGGGGCATCGACCCTCAGGGGCTGGGGTGGGATTTTAGAGAGAACACATGGGGACAGCTGCCCAGTTACCATCTGCTCCTTGCTTCCCTGGCGCGCCCGCGAGTCCCTGGAGGCCTGTGAGATGAAAGGAAGGACTCAATCACTCACTGTAGCTTGGTTTCTTTAGTTAGCTGACATTCTGGGGGATGGGGGTGGCCAGAGGCAGTGCAGGTATCCAACCATAAGATCCCTTTATCCTAACCACAAATACACAAGCATGCATATGTAGCCGAGTGAGTCCTGAGAGGTCTGGGCGGAGGTAACTATTGTTCCAAAGGCTTGGCCAATGCATGGCCATGGAAGGAAGGTTCCAGAACAAGGCAAGTAGGTTCAAATCATGGTTGTCTCTACAGGCAAGGTAAATGATCTTGGAAAAGAGACTTCAGTATCTCCTTGCCTCAATTCTGTCATCTGTAAAGTGGGGCTGGTGATGGCTGGGCTCTCTACAGGTGCCTCACTAGTATTCCTGTGCCCAGGACATAAACGGAGTTGGGAAACAATAGCCTCTTCCTGAGACACTGAGGTTTTAGGTGAGCATGCAGGGCACAGGGCAAAGTGCAGGCCATTCCTAACGGGAGGGGGAAGAGGACTGGAACAGGATAGAGAACACGAAGAGAAATTTGGAGATCCTGTAGGGTGAGTGAGGAAGGGAAAGGGAAAGAGAGGTTGTCAGGCAAGATGTGGAGAAAGGCTCCCTGGGTGCCCGGGCCCCAGCTTTTCCTGGGGGTGCCCGCTGCTCTGGGCTTATGACCTCCATGTCAGTTCACAGATGCTTCCTCCTCCTGTTAGGTTTGTGGGTTCAGTGGAGCATGAGAGCAGTGTTGGAAGATGGTAAGATTGCCAGCTTTCTCCTGCTTTCTGCAGGTGCCTCTTGCAGCTGGAGAAAAAAGGGACTCCAGACTGACTCTAGCAATGGGCTGGGCCTGCCCTTCCAGGTGGCTTGGTTGACTGCTATCTCTAAGATCTGGGGGAACCTTTTTCATGCCCCTTTCTCTCTGGGTAGCTCCCCTCTGAGTTAACCTGTCTGCTGTGCATAGGCCATGTGCGCATCAGCAGGTACACACATGTGAGTGTGATGAGAGTGATGTGCATATATGAACACTGGAGTATGTTCAGAAGCCTACATGTTGTGCATGTGAGCACCTGACTGTGTGGATGCATGTGTGTGCATAAATGTGCACTCACATGTGTGCGTGAATATGTGAGCGAGTGTGTGTGTGTGTGTGTGTGTGTGTGTGTGTGTGTAGCGCCATGATTGTGTAGTGTGAGGATGCGTGTATGCCAAAATGTAAAAGGAACTTTTATTTGCCTGTTTAATTGTTGTCTTGGAGGCTTAGTGCCTCTGTCTGCTAACCTAGGCCTAGTCCTGGAAGCTTCTAGCCTCCATACAATTTAACCCAGGCTGAGAATGTTTTCAGGTTTCTGAGACTTACTGCTGAATAAGTTCACCCTTTCTTGTTCTTTTTGAGCTCTGGGCTGGCTGGTTCAACTCAGCTGTTCTAGCTCAAACTCCTCTCCCAGCTGACATATTCCATCTGGCTTTTCTCCGAGCCTCTGCATTGCTCTGCGTGACCTCAAACTAACTCCAGGTATCTTTTTCCTAATCTTCTGGCTCCTTCACATTCTCTGGCTTCTTCTGTCTTCACTTGCGTCTAGCTTGTTCTCTCATTTGCCCTTTCTCTGTAAAACTCTACCAGTAAAACTGCCTCCTCTCTCTCTCTCTCTCTCTCTCTCTCTCTCTCTCTCTCTCTCTTTCTCTCTCTCTGTCTCTCTGTCTCTCTCTCTGTCTCTCTCTGTCTCTCCATCTGTCTGTGTCTGTGTCTCTGTCTGTCTGTCTCCCTCTCTCTCTGTCTCTGTCTCCCTCCCTCCCTCCCTCCCTCCCTCCCTCCCTCCCTCCCTCCCTCCCCCCTCTCTCTCTTTCTCTCTCTCTCTTTCTCTCTCTCTCTCATTCTCTGTGTTGCTCCATTAAGTAGCTTCCCTTTCCTCCCTGTTCTTGTGAAAGTTGGGCATATCCTACTCTGTCAAATCTTTCTCTGATTCGTCACTTTTTCTGCTACTCAGTTAAATATCACTTTCAAACATAGGTGTTTCCTTCTACAAACTACAAACTATCTTTACCTTTATTGTTTGGGATTAAAGGCATGTAGCACCATGCCTGGACCTAAGCTTTTCTTTACCTGATACTTGCTTTATACCAGGCTGGCCTTGAACTCAGATCTGCTTGCCTCAGTCTCCCGGATTAAAGGCATGCTTATATTCCAGCTGGATCACACAGACCTAGAAGGTCTTTGAATGTGATCTCTTGCCACAGCAGCCATGTTCTGAATTAAAATCCTTCTACACCAAAATGTATGTTCATACATGTACATGAGTGCATGAGTGTATGGTGTGAGTATTCATGTGTTCATATATGTGCATGAGTGTGCAGCTCTGTGTGGTGTGAATGTGAGAATGCATGCATGTGCAGGCACCAGTGTTCATATGTGTGCATGAATGAATGTGTGGCTCTGTGTGTGTTGTGTGTGTATCATATGAGTGTGAAGACACATGTGCTTGTAAATGAATGTGTGTGAGCCCACAGTGGTGCAATGTGTGTGGGGTGTGATTGTCTATGCATGTTTCTTACCTCACCATAATATTCCTTTCTGAAGTCAAAAGCCTCTTGGAAGAAGCTCTGCCTAGACACAGAGCAGTGGGTTCCCTGGGCTTCTGTTAACTGTCTCTCTAATGGAGCCAGTTCCTAGAAGTAGTTTTTGTGGCTGCTGGAGCTTTCTGGAGGGGCAAGCCTGCTGGTTTATTTATTCCCCCTGTACCTAAACCAGCTGGCTCTACTCACTGCTGTTAAAGGGGTCTTAGGACACTGCAGCTGGCCCTAGGAGAGTTCCGGGAAGGCTGACAGTCCTTACCCTAGGTTTTGTCTCTCAGTAGCTCTGAGTCTACCACTCTGACAGAGCCACACCAGTAGCTAAGACAGCTGGGCAGGTCTCAGCATCAGCCTGGAAAACAGAACCTACTACGTGGCCTAGCAGCAGTGGTGGCCTTTCAGTCATTATCTGGAAGTCCATATGGAGATGCATGCCTGTTATGCCAGCACTCAGGAGAGTGACAGGAGGATTGAGAGTTCAAGGGTAGTCTGGGCTACTGCTGAGCTCAAAGGACAGTAAGAGCAATCAACTGGGGAGATGACTACCTCACTTTGCAAGCGTGAGGACTTGAGTTTAACTCCCCAAGCCCCAGGAGTGGTGGTGTGTTTTTTGTAATCTTAATACTGAGGAGACAGAGGCAGGTAGGTCCCTGGGGCTCACGGGCCAGCTCACCTAGTCTATTTGGTAAGTTATAGGCCAGGGAGAGAGACCTTGCCTCAAAACACAAAAGACAAACCCCAAATCCAAGGTGGACAGCACCTGAAGAATGACCAGACTGCCAAGGTTGACACATGTTTAGTAGGACACAACATATATGTGCACAAATGCACAGGGGGAAATGGGAGGGGAGTGCACAGCAATAACACCTTGCAGAAGTATCAGCTCCATTTTATGTATAAAGAAACTGATGTGCATGGGGGAAGTGAGGGAGGCAGGGTCGCAAAGACAGGTGCATGGATGTGTCAGGCCCTGCTGGGCCACGGAGCTGCACTTTCCCCAGCAGGCTCAGAGGCCCTCAGCTGAGAAGGTTCAGCAGGGCTCTCCACCCCGTACAAGATGTCCAGCCTGAGGCACTATTGGGCAGTACTATTGTTTGTGGACTCCCCCTCCACTGCTCCCCCCACCCCCACTCCGCCACCACCTCACCTTCGAGCCCACCCCAGAGCTCACATAAGCCGCTTCCCCTGTACGGACACACTCCCCATGAGGTTTCGACTCTGGCGTGGGTCCTTGTCACTCCCACTAGGTGTTCCTGTCACACCTACTTACCTGCCTCTCCCTTGATCCCTGGTGGGCCCTGGGGTCCTCGGAGACCTGGAGGTGTTAGGGTTAAAACATGAGGTCAAGAACCAGGGGAAGACAGTAAGAGGCCTTGCAGCTGGCTGGGTATTCTCATACCAGACAAGTTCCATGGGAAAAAACCAAAGCCAACAGAGCAGGTCTCAGCAGGACCAAATCCTTCCTTGAAGTTCACACACAAGGCGCCATTGCCCTTTTCCCTAAGGAACTCCTCAACTTCACAAGGAGTACACCGTTAAATGTGTTTCTCTAGCAAATGCAACTAATTACAACAAACTGATTTGTGGGTAAGCCTCCACCTCCAGGGCTGGAAGACCTCAGCGGTTAAGATGCTTTTTCAGAGGACCAGGGTTCGGTTCTCAACACCCACGTGGGACACACATGCCTGTAACCACAGCTCCAGCCGATCTATCTGACTTCATCACTGCACTCACATATACATCCCCACACAAAGACACACACTCATACCTGTCATCAGAAAAGCAAAACTTAACAAACCAATAAAAATCCGTGTTTTTAAAGAGTAAGCCTTTTCCTCAGTCAGGAAAAACAAAACAAAACAAACAAACAAACAAAAAAACAAAAACACCCTGACGCATCTCAGGGAGGCAAAGGTGGGGAAACCATAGACCAAGACACTAAGTTCAGACATAGGAGTGGCCAGCTGCTGGTACCACAGCTGGGACACCTCTCTACTGTTGAGAGTGTATTTAATTTTCTCTCTGGAAATGTATTATTTATGTGTTTGTCTGTGTCCGTGCACGCCACATGTTGGGGGACATGTGGGGGTCAAAAAAGGTTGCTGTGTGTTCTGGAGATGGAGTTACAGATGGCTGTGAGTCACTTGACGTGTATGCTGTGAACCAAGCCTGGGTCCTCTGCAAGAGCAGCCAGCACTCTACCTGCTGAGCCTCCTCTTCAGACCCCCTTTCTTGCTTGGTAAATATCAACTCTAGTTACTCACTCTACTTGCACTCCCAGGATGATTTCCTCTTCCTGCCATGATTGGGACCACAGAGAATTCAAGAGAGATCTTCCCGTTCATGATAGGGCAAAGAAAGGACTCAGAGGATAGCTTGGAGGGGAGGGTCAGAAGACAGAGACAGTAACTGGGGTTCCATCACGACCTGCAACCCCCTTTGCTCCCTTCTCGGCAGGTGGTCCAGGCAGACCAGGGATCCCAGGCGTACCTGGGGCCCCTTTTGGACCTGGAGGATGAAGAAAAGCAGAGACTAGTTGAGCAATAGTAGACGATACATCCACTCAGCTGCAAGGGCAGGCTAGCCCAAGAGCCTCAAGGGCCAGCTAGGCTGTGAGCTGCAAGGGCAGGCTAGCCCAAGAGCCTCAAGGGCCGGCTAGACCATGAGCTGCAAGGGCAGGCTAGCCCATGAAAGGAACAAAAGAACCAGAGTGAAACTGCTTTCTCCAAGAAGCATGTGATCTGGGAGACAAGGAATAAATATAAAAAAAGAATAGTGTGATTATGTCTAAGGGAGAGTCAGCCACACACAAAGATGTGGCTTCAAGTACCAGTTCAAGCTTGCTTGAGAGGCTCTGTCCCCTGTCTGTGTCAGGAAGTCTGTGGCTCTAGGCAGAGATGTTTGCTGCTTGTAACAGCTGCCTATTAACAGCCAGGACTTCTGAACCCCATGACTTCTCCTGTCCTCAGTAGCCAGCAAATGAGCCTTTGGAGGGGGTGGGGGCCGGGCTTGAGCAAGCTAGGCAAAGCATGAGTAAGGGAGAGAGATAGTAGCCTAGTGGATGGAACCTGAAAAATCCCAGACTCCCACAGCTCCGGCTCCCAGGAACATAGGTCCTGTAAGTGGGAGCTGAAGTTCCCAGAGAAGAGCCACACTATGGTAAGGAGTCTACAGGGCTCCTGGCTGAGTAGACTGTGCATGATGGTAGAAAGCTGGAACGGCGCAGGCCCAGAGTATCCTGGGTTATGTAGCCCCATAATAGCTATGTATTACACATCTCTGTGTTTGGTCTAACATCCTCTTGGCTATTAGGTAAAATCCTTCTGGAATGGACAAACACATCCCTTAGGTTCCATCAGCCCAAAGGCTAAGAGTGTCATCACATAGCGTCTGAGGTCTAAAGCAGGTTTCCTGCTTTGCATTAGACAACCTACCTGATGTTCCCACTGATGTATTTTGAAAGTCTCTTGATTTGTGATTTTCTTTTGTCCTGTTACTATGAGATTTCAGGAAACTTACCACACTGGAACATGATATGTGACGTAACCTGAGTCCATGTTCCCGGACCACAGCCACTTATATTTGGTTTCAGAATAAACCATCTATTATTCCCTTTGAGGTGGGAGCTGAGTCGACAACACACAATACTGTGGTCATTATATAGCCCTCTGGGAAGTGGGGACCCTGCACCAACATCACATGGGAAGGTAAAGGCACTCGATTGGAGTGCTTCTGGGAGACAAGGAAAGTTCTGGAAACCTAGGACGCTTGGAGAAGATGGGAGGAGGAGATAGGTTGGACAGTCCTGGGAAGATGGCAAGGTTAGGACATTGGAGAGAGAAGCCAATCATTCGGGAGGGGCTGGGGAGGCAGAGGCCCAGAGGAAGAGGCTCAGAGCTAGGAGTTCCCACTCCATCCAGGTAGAGAGGTGATCCCATGAAGGAGGCAGCATAGAGAAGGTGAGCTGGCTCCCAGCTAAGGAGCCATCCAAGGAAGGTTTTAGGGAAGGGCAGGGTGGGCCAGACAGGAAATGATCCTACCTGGGAAACCTCGTTCACCCTTAATCCGGAACAGCTCTGTAAGAGAAGGAGAGAGGGTTGAAGACTGAGCCAGGGTATGCAGGGGGAACATGGTTTTTCTCCTGTGCACCACAGAGAGCTCACAGACTCTGCGTTGGAGGTCTGGATCCCCATTGGACTTGCAGCATTAAAGGTTTGAACAGCAGCTGAATTTGTTCAGAAATGCAAGCTTAGAGAGATCAGGAACCCGACTCCTCTCCCCTGCCCAAGGAAATCGGGGAAGTACAGAAATATTCAGATTGTTGTATACACCTGCATTGCCCCACACCAATTTTCAGAGGTTCCTGAGATTAAGGGAAAGCCTCACAGTGTTGGTCAAAATACCTCTTTTGCAGGCTGGGCATGTAGCTCAGCTGGGAGAGGGCTCACCCAGCATGCATGGGAACTAGGTGTGGTGGTACCTGGATTCCGAGTGAGGTTGTGGACTTGCTGACGCAGTTGCTCCTGGCTGGTGTGGACCAGGGTGAGCTGGGCCTGCAGGTTTTGCAGTACCAGGTGTGTTAAGAATGGCTTGTCCTCAGCAGCCAGTGTCTCATTGCCAAAGTATGTTTCCTGCATCTGGAGCCGCACCTGCAGATTGAGAACTGAAAGGCCAACCCAGAGCATCATTAGGGGCCTCATTGAAGCCTGAGCCATTGGGGCAGGTTCCTGATAGTCTGTGTCACATGTACATGACACACATGTACATGTCACATGTACATGACATGTAGAGCATGAAGTTTCCATCACACTCTTGTGCGCTGAGGGGAAAAGGAGACAGGATGGACTCCCCACAGTAGGTCCCTGGAACCTACTGGCTAGCCAATCCAGCTGTTTGGTGAACTCCAGGCCAGAAACAGACCCTGTCTCCAAATCGATAATGCTTCCACACACATGTGCATAGATGCACGTAAAGAGTGACTAAGGAACAACTCAAAGTTGTCACCTGGCTTATACACACACACACACACACACACACACACACACACACACACACACACACACATACACACCTTTACCCCTCCATCATCTCAGTGAGTCTAACCACTATGTCCCAGCAAATGGACAGGAGTACTCTCAAGATGCCTCCAGTTAGCCAGGACCTTACATCCAGAGGAGCTTAGGTGGCTACTCCAGGAGGAAGTACACAGGACCAGGGCCAGGGCCACCTCACCTTGCACCAGCAGCAGTGCAGTGCCTGCTGTGAGCAGGACCAGGTGGACGGCCATGACTGCCATGCAGAGGGTACCCCCATTTCTCCTCTTGGGTGCTGAGTCTGGAATACAAGAAGAAAAGCAATGGCTGCAGAGGCACAAAGAAGGAGCCAACCTATGCCAGGCCACGTGTAAGGGGGCTGGGGACTCCATGGAACGTAGGAAAGGCACCCGAATTTTTCTTGTTCCTGTTTTTGCCACAAGGCGAGAGGTTCCATGTTTAATCTTTCATACTTATGGCTGGAGAGGTGGAGAAAAGAAGACCCCCAGGGCTTGCTGGCCAGCCAGCCTAGCCTCCTTGGGGGAGCTCAGGCCAGTGAAAGATGCTTCCTTAAAAGAAAAGAAGACAGAGAATTAAGAATTAAGAAGGAGCGGGGGGGGGGGGGATGAGGGGGGAGGAAGAGGGAAAAAGGAAGAAAAAGAAGAGGAAGGGCAAGAGAAGAGAGAAGAGAGGAGGGAAAGAGGAGAGGAGGGGAAGAGAAGAGAGAGGAGGGGAGGGAACAGAAAGTGATGAGCACCATCAGAAAGATGTCTGAGGTTGACTCCTGGCTTCCATGCCCATGTAAGGATAACCAGAAGGATCAGTCTTGCTCAGGCTTGAACGCCAGTGTGATGCCTTGTTTATATTGGAGTCACCAATGCTTACGCCAATGAATCGTGGAAGCCGCAGGTTGCATTTACACAGTCTGGGAGGGCGAAGAGGTTTGTTCCTGTTTCCTAAACACGCTGTGTGGCTCAGAGAACTGGGTAACTTATTAGGACTTAAGATGCAGGCCAGCGGTTCATGTCTTTACCTCCTTGGCCTTTTACTTTGTTTTTGTTTTGTTTTCGTGTGTGTGTGTGTGTGTGTGTGTGTGTGTGTGTGTGTGTGTGTGTGTGTGCATGTGACCATATATGTGTGTATAGATGTGCACATGAAGCTGCGTGACATTGGCACAGCTATTAGAACAATAGGAATGACAGGTGTTCATGACCTTGCCTCTCAGCTCTATAAGGTCCCCCAGCTGGGGTGTGCATTGTGAGCATCCAGGGGTGTGCACTGTGAGAAGGTCCCCCAGCTGGGGTGTGCAGTGTGAGCATCCAGGGGTGTGCACTGTGAGAAGGTCCCCCAGCTGGGGTGTGCATTGTGAGCATCCAGGGGTGTGCACTGTGAGAAGGTCCCCCAGCTGGGGTGTGCATTGTGAGCATCCAGGGGTGTGCACTGTGAGAAGGTCCCCCAGCTGGGGTGTGCATTGTGAGCATCCAGGGGTGTGCACTGTGAGAAGGTCCCCCAGCTGGGGTGTGCATTGTGAGCATCCAGGAGTGTGCACTGTGAGAAGGTCCCCCAGCTGGGGTGTGCATTGTGAGCATCCAGGGGTGTGCACTGTGAGAAGGTCCCCCAGCTGGGATGTGCATTGTGAGCATCCAGGGGTGTGCATTGTAAGATTGTCCCCCAGCTGGGGTGTGCATTGTGAGCATCCAGGGGTGTGGTTTGCCTATCATTTCTTCTGTGCCCACAGACCTGTACACACTGGTTCCTTGATGTCTATGCAGCATAGCTCCAGAGCCAAATAAAGGTATTAAAAGTACAGAGATTATTGAGTTCCTTGTATAATATGATTGTGGGATTTTCACAGAAGCCACACAGCCCCCATGTGAGAGGTGACATACAATGAGATAGGAAAGTTAACTATAGCAGAGTCCCAGGCATCAGAGTTCTGGGTGGGGACAGTAAGAGCAGCCATGAAAAATAATACAAATGTCGCAAGGGCACAAAGAGAAACCTTGGAGAAAAGATGAACAGAAGAAAGAGTCTCACTGTGGAAATGGTCGTGGATGTTTGTCCTGACTCAGAATGCTCTCAGGGCTGGGCTGGGGATGTAGCTTAGTGGGTAAAGTACTTGCCTTGCAAGTGTGACGACTAGAGTTTGAATCCCCAAAGCCCACATACATGTTGGCTGGGTGTGGTTACCCACGTCTGTAATGCCGGCATTGGGGAGATAGTGACTGGTTGAATCTGCGACTTCTCAGTTCTGTGAAAGACCCCACCTCAGTAAATTAAGTATAGTGTAATCGAGGAAGACGTCAGGATTAACCTTTGGTGTCCACATACACCTCCAATATGCACCCACACATACAAACATATGCCAAAAGAGCTCAGAGTTTCCTCTGAAGGCCTCTCAGAGCCTTCCCTTGGGTAAAAGAGGGGAGCTGGGCAGAAATTTCAGGGAGACATTTCAAACTGTGACAGCCTTCTTTGTGGGTTCCAGTAAAGTGAGGTACCCTGTCCATAAAAAAAAGATGGTGAATGTCTGAGGAATGGCATTCCCAGAAGATGGCCTCTGATATCCTCATATATATGAGCACATCACACACACACACACACACACACACACACACACACACACACACACACACACGAATACGTTGCACATGGAAACACACATGCAAATGTGAAACATTAAGAGCAGAGGACATTTAAAAGCTAAAGCAAACATACTGAAAGCCATTAGAAAGAACACGTTATCTGCAGAGACACATTATCTGAATGACAGCCAGTGCTTTATCTGAAGCCGTGGAGATCACGGGTAAGTGGCACCCTGTGCTCTGTGCGCTGAAAGGGAAGAACCGCCAACTGTGAATTCTCTCGTGAATGAGAAGATCCTTCAGGAATGAATGGGCGAAATACAGACATTCTCAGATGAAGGGAGACCGAGGAAATGTGAAGGAACTTCTCCAAACAGGAAATGAGAATAGAGGGCCTACAATTTCAAAACAGAAAAAGAATAATGGAATGGTTAGAAACGGCGATGCGCGCACGCGCACACGCACACACACACACACACACACACCTTTTCAAGAGTCTAAAATCATACTTCATGGTTGAAAACAAATATACCGTCCTTCTATATTGTATGTAATTTGTGGTGAGAAAAATTCTTAAGATAATTGCATTTTAAAAGTGGAGAAGGACATAAATTGAGATAAAATTTCTATGCTTGACCTGAAGTGGGGGAAATACTAATTCCAGCACACTGTGGCATAATCTGTAAATATATCACAATGCCAACAGAAACATTTAAAGAAACGGTTGTGGCTTAAATGCCCTGTTCCCCACGGGCTCACGTGTGTGTGTGTGTGTGTGTGTGTGTGTGTGTGTGTCCTGGTCTCCAGCCGGTGATGCTGTTTGGGACAGCTACCCAAACCCTTTAGGAGGTGAACCCTTGCTGGAGAAAGTGAATCACTGGAGAGAGCCTTGAGGCTTTGTAGCCTGGCCTGATTTCCTATGAACACTGTTCTTTCCTAAGTGCAGATGACATGTGAGCAGCCACCTTCCCTGCCTGCCATCATGCCTTCCCATCTTTGGTGACTATCTTCTGGAACTCTAAGCCCCCAAATAAACCCTTACTCCCTTAAGTTGCTTTTGTCAGGACATTTTTGTCACAGCACCGGAAGAAGTAGCCAAATGAAAAGCTCCTCCAAGTAATACGGTCCAACAGAATTCCAGAATGTATTTAAATAATTCATTAGAAAGTAAGAAAGAAAGAAAGAAAAAAACAGAAAATAAGAAAGGAAACTGGATAGATGATAAAGAAGTACAGACTGAAATAGTGCAATAGGATGGTCTTGTTAAGCCCTAATTACATATTGATAAGTGATACATCTATAAGCAGTGCCAGTCTACCAATCAGCACAGATGTTGGCAAGCTGACATAACACAACTACACATTACCTAGAAGAGGCCAGAACTTCAAAATATAGGAACAGAATCCAATACAGCCGAAAGGAGAAAGGTACAAATTGATAACGTAATCAGAGATTTCAGTTTTAATACCTTGCGCTCAAAAACTGATAAAAAAAAAAACCAACCAAGACACAGAAGGATGGAACACCGTCAATGAACACCTGGTGAGCACTTACGGGGCACTCCGTTCCAAAACAGTGAAACACACACACTTTTCCATCACACACAGAACATTCACCAAGACCGATCACATCCTGGGCCATAAAACAGACCTCAGTAAGGTGTGGGGGAAACGAAGCCGGGGCCTTGGTCGCTGGCTTGATGCGCAAACATAGCCATGTGGAATCAGATTGCAAGAACCCATATGAAAAGTCAGCTGTGGTACTGCTCTTCTGTATTCCCAGAGCTGTGGAGGCAGAGACAGGAGGATTCCTAGGCCTTCTTACCCAGGAAGCTGGGAACTCCCAAGTTCAGGGGGGGAAATTTCAGTCAGTGAGGGCTGGGGCGTGGTCTCAATAGTTAAGAGCACTTGCTCTTCCAGAGGACGCAACTTCACACTGGGTGACACACAGCAACCTGCGACTCCAGCTCCAGGGAATCTCATGCCCTCTTCTGGATGTCATGGGCATCCATGTGTGCACACATGTACAGGGACATACACACATTCACATATAAAATAAAATAAATAAGTTTCAAAATAAATAAACAATAAATGCGTCTGAAAACATCTCACGGTAGTGTCGTATAGCTGTGAGAGACTCAATACTTTCCTCTTAAGTCTGGGACCAAGGCAGGGGTCCATTCCTGTCCCCTCATTTTCTATACTCACGGAGGGCTCCTGTACAATAAACAGCAACAAAGAAATAAGAGACGAAGCTTGGAAAGGAACAGATATGTCCCTGTTTGCATAAGTGAATGTCTATATAACAAATCACTAATAATCTTTAAAAGAAAAAAAAGAAAAAAAAATTTAAAAAATAGAAATTCACAGGATGAAGAAGTAGTTCATCAAAGCTGTAGGATACATGGTGAACATATAAATTCTGATGGCATTGATATATCCGAATAAAAAGCAATTGGTAACCAAAATAAAACGCAGTAGCTCTGGGCTGGAGGGATGATGCTCAGCAGTTAGGAGCTCTTGATGCTCTTTCAGAAGGATCAGCGTTCAGAACCCACCCACACACATCAGGAGGCTCACAGACACTTGTAACTCCAGCTCTAGGGGATCCGGTGCCCTCTTCCAGCCTCCATAGGCAGCCACAGGCATGCACACATGCATACGCCCACATGCATGCACACTCAGGCATAAATAAAAATATAAATCAAAACCCTCCAGGGTATTCCTGATGTTCAGTCCAAAGAAAATAGTCTTCAGATGTAAATCTAACAAAACAGATACAGGATCTATATACTGTAAATTAAAAAAAAATCAATTTGTAAAAATAAAGTCAAGAAGTGAAGAATTATGCTATGTTCATAGATTACAGCTGTATGGAGTAAATGTGTTAATTATGCACATGGCCATACTCCAGCAAAAATGTTAACACATGCCCTTAATCCCAGCACTTGGGAGGCAGAGGCAGGGGGATCGCTGTGAGTTCAAGGCCAGCCTGGTCTACAAAGCGAGTCCAGGACAGCCAGGGCTACACAGAGAGAACCTGTCTTGAAAAACAAAAAACAAACAAACAAAAAAAAGGCAAGCTAATACTAAAATGTATGTGGAAAAGTCAGACTGTAGAATGACTAAACCAATCTCATAAACAAGGATGAAAGGTGAGGAGAAAATGATGCGACCCAGGCATCGAGACAGTGTGGAATTGGGAGAGGGCCAGTCAAAGAGTGTGCGAACTCTTGTTGAACCATCCTTGCATGCCTAGAGTAATGTCGACTTTATGGTGCCAGTTAACTTTCCTCGTATATTGCTTCTTATGTTTTGTGGATGTTTTCCCAAGACTTTTATGTCAAAGGTCATGAATTGTATTGGTTTTTAATTTGTGATCTATATGACCCTATTGAACAGGGTGGGGGCGGAAATATCAGCAGCAAAAAGGTTTCTCAACGCTCAGTGACCGAGACTTAATCCAAGATCGTGCAATGAATCCAGTGTTTCCAGTACTGTTGTTGGTGCTGCATCGCAAGCCTTCACTGAAGTCTTGGTCACGTGACACGAGCACTTTTCCCGGAGCATGCCATAGTGTCACACACCTGAAGCATCTCTCTCTGGGGACTTGTGTGCTGTGCTACCTGTTTTGACTGAGTATGTGAAGGGCTCTTACATAACGGTTTGATGATGGAAACCAGGGACAGCTTGTCAGCCCTGAAGCAGTCTGTCTTCAGATGCTGCAAAAGCAAACATCTACATCTGTATTATGATTTCATAGATAGCTCTAGCGGCTTTGTAGTAGCCCCAAGAAGAAACAGCCCTAACGTCCCTCAGAGGATGAACACTTGAACCACGGTGCAGTCACACCGTGGGTCACTACCCGTTCACAGGAGCCCACTTCTGAGACCCAGCTGTCTGATTGCCTATCAGGGGAATTACCCCGTGTAGGACCATTGAAAGCCCTGGTTAGGGGAATGGTTCCGTGGATAAAGCGTTTGCGGGGAAATTGTGAAGATCTGAGTTAGAAACCCAGAATCCATCTGATGTTGGCTGCAGTAGCACACAGTTGTAGCCCAGTGCTTGTATGATGTGTTGGTGTGTGTGTGTTTGTGTGTGTGTGTGTGTGAGATACAGGAGAATCCCAAGAAACTCAAGGCCGGAAGCGAAACGAGAGACCCTGTCTCAAACCAAGCAGAAGTTGAGACTTGACACTTGAGGTTGTCCTTTGACCTCTACTTGCATGTCATGGCATGTGTGCATGCATGTATACACATACACAGATGCACACACATGCATCACACACATTATACATATAGAATGAGGGGGAAAGTTTCTCTCTCTCTCTCTCTCTCTCTCTCTCTCTCTCTCTCTCTCTCTCTCTCTCTCACTCACACACACACACACACTCACACACAGGAAGGCCAGAGTACAACTTGTGGGAGTCAGTTCTCTCTTGCCACCATGTGGATCCTGGAGGTTGAACTCAGATCATCAAGCTTTGCTGCACTCACATAATCAGGCTTGGCTGCATCGACTTTTATTCACTAAGTCACCTTGCTAGCCTCAAAACCAATCTTTAGAAAGTTATGTATGATACAATTTATCCAACACTCCCTGACATTATCTAATTTATCTACACTTGTAACACAGTACAAGCATAGAGATAAGGAGTTGATTCGCCTTGCCTTGGCGGGGTGAATGATGGCTTGTGAGGCCTGAGGACCATCTGTGGTATAAAACCTATATAGCATGGGAAATGCACATCCACAAGTGTGCCCACAGCTGGTGGAGTGTGTCAGCGTCTAGTTGTGAGGTTATAACAAAACTATGTGAGAAGCTACACTGGAAAGAAACTGGGTGAAAGGTCACAAAAGGCCTTCTTGGGTGTATTTCCTTACTTTCTGTGGCTCTGCATAACTATTTCACAACATAAAGTTTTCAAAGCCAGTTTGGTAAAGTCAGCTGTTTTAAAGATGTTAAAGATGGAAAAGCAGCTGTATGCAAACCTTTAGTTCCAGCTCTTGGGAGGCAGAAGCAGGAGGATCTCTGTGAGTTCAAGGATAGTCTGGTCTATATAGTTCTAGGACAGCCAGGGCTGAGAAAGAGGGGGGAGGGAGAGAGAGGGAGGGAGGAACGGAGGGGGTGGAAGGGAGAGACAGAGACTGAGAGAGAGAGAGTGAGAGAGAGAGAGAGAGAGAGAAAGAGAGAGGGGGGGAGAGAGACAGAGACAGAGACAGAGACAGAGACAGAGACAGAGACAGAGGCAGAGGCAGAGTTGGACTTGAGGGAATTTGCAGAGAGAATGTGTCAGGAGAAGCTTCAAGGTATCTTAGACTCTCTTGAGAGCAGGAAGAAGGGACATGTGGGGTTGATGCTGGGGGTCAAAGGTGATTATGACAAACAATTACAGAGTCTTAACTTCTCTATTAGCATTTTTTGTTCTCTCTGTCAAAAAAAATGTTCTAGAGACTGGGGCTATGGTGTGGTTGGTAAAGTGCTTGCTGTACAAGTCTGAGGACCCGAGTTCAGATCCTCACTTACAACAAGACACTGTTGCGTCCTCCTGTAATCCCAGTTCTCCCACAGAGAGACTGGAGGGGAGGCCAGGAAATCCCTAAAAGCTTTGTGACCAGTTAGCATGGCACATAGAGAGGAGAACAAAAATCCCTGTCTCAAACAGAATGGAAGGTAGGGACCAAATCCTGAGGCACACACACACACACACACACACACACACACACACACACACACACACACACACCACACTATTTAAAAGTGTGAGTCTGTTCCTGCGCATGCCCTTGCAAACTACTACCTACGATGGCCATAATAGCTCACTGACTCCTAGGAGCTGGAGTCACAGGCAGTTGTCAATCACCTGATGTGGGTGCCTGAAACTGAGCTCAGGTCCTTTAATTTAGCAGCAGGTGCTTGTAACCCATGAGAGCCATCCCTCCAACTACTCCCAACAACATTTCAAAATGTTGTTATTATTTGAATATACATTATTTGAATTATTTGAATATTATTTGAATATATATATGTATATATATATATATATATATATATATATATAATATTTGGATCCTAGCCATGCATACTCCTCCCAGACCCCCCACTACAGTTCTTTCCAAATATTATAAGCCTCTCTCTCTTTTTTTTTTTTTAACGCACTGAGTCTGGTTAGGGCTAGCTGTATGTTCTTGTTTGTATGACTACCCACTGGAGCATAGGCAACGTGGCAGGGGGCACAGCCGTAAAGAAAAGTAACTCCCCTTCCTCAGAGAGGGGTGGAGCTTGTGAGATCATCCCCCATCCATACAAGAATGTTCTCCGGCTTAACCCTGTGCAGGTCTTGTGCAGGCAGGCAGCCCTAGCGGCTGTGAGGTCATCAGTGCAACTGTCACATCTAGAAGACGCTGTTTCACCTCAGGTCCTGTTCCCCAACATCTGGCTCTCAGTCTATTCACCCCTTCTTCCCAGAGCTCCCCAAACCTCTTGGGAGGGTGTGATAGAGATTTAGGGTCGAGCACACCACACTCTCTTATTCTTTGTACTTTGAGCAGTTCTGAGTCCCTATAGTAACTGTTGTCCTCTACACAAAGCTCCTCCAAGGATGGACGAGAGGCACAGCCATCTTTGGAGAGTTCAGAGGGCTTAGCTCAGGGCTACACTGGGTCACAGGACACAGTTGATCCCCTCCAAGGAGAAAGAAGAAGTTCTGAGGCTGAGAGAGGTGTGGAAACAGCATATCATATGAAGAGAGAGGCAATGGCTCAGAGTTTGGGAGTGGGAAGTCTAGGCAGGCCCCAGGCTCACAGAAGCGACTAACGTCAAGATGGAAGTGCAGAAGCGAACAGACATGCAAGTGTTGGGATTTAGGAAAGGTGGCAGCATCCACTACCACCGCCCCCCAGTCCCCAGGGATCATGGGAGAGCTCTTGCTTGGGTTCAAATGTCCCACCTACCCTAGTTCATGGCCAATGACCTGGCTTGGTTGTTCTGTGTAGCAAGAGCTTCTAGCATGTGATAGCCTTCAGAAACTGATGCCACTTTTGTGTGGTCATTTTTACCACACCCACCACACCCATGTGCGACACACACACACACACACACACACACACACACACACACACACACACACACACATCCAGTAAAAAAAAGGTGGAGGGGAGGAACAGGGCAGAGAACACTGAGTATAGAACAAATGGTCATTAAAAAGGGAACTCATTACTAGGAAGACAGGAGGGTGAGGGTGAGACTGGGGGAGCACATCATGGCCAGAGAGTGACAGAAAATGCATGTATTTCAAAGCCAAACTACAATGAGCTGTCATGACACATCTATGAGAATGGAAAGAGGGAGAGAGGAAGAGGAAAGGACATTCGGATACACAGATAAAGAGAGAGAGAGAGAGAGAGATGCTATCAAGACAGAAATATTTCAAAAGCTTGTGAAGCTCATATCTGAAAGTTTCTGGGGTGCATAGTCAAAACTCCCCATAGTATTTCTGAATAGTTAAAAACAATTAATAAAACCTGTTGAGGTGACACAGGCTTATAAACCTGGTCCTCCGGAGGCCCTGTCTCAAAAAAGAAAATGTTTTATCACGCATTTTATCAATATTTTATCAATCAGGAGCCAGAAACAGTTTGTATTTCAAGATGAGCAGCAATAGAAAAATAGTGAGTATAGTAGAGTGTGGCTCAGTTGGTAGAGTGCCTGCCCAGCATGCGTGAAGCCCTGGGTTCAAATCCCAACACCACATACACTGAGTGTGGCGATACATGTCTGTAATCCCAGTACTTGGGAGGTAGAGGCAGGAGGAAGTTCAAAGTTATCCTAGGGTGTTCAAGTCAATCCAGATGACATGAGACCCATGTAACAAAGACGCGGAGGGGGAGGGGAAGGGATGAACACGAACATAGCACTACAAATGTTTTTCCATGGTTTTGTCTGAAAACTGTAGATTAAAGTTTGATGATAGTGGTTTTGTTTGTTTGGCTTGTTTGTTTGTTTGTTTGTTTTTCCTGAAGAAAGTAAAAGTAACTTGGAGCCATGCATTCCTGAGCATCAAGTCATTTCACAGGAAACTCTGAGGGTCACCATGCTTGCCAAACCTCTCAGCAATTACTGTTCATAGTGGCATTTTTCTAGAAGGGTCCATATATTCCCTGACAGCATTGGGAAACTCTTCCAACCTTGTTAGTTTCTCAGGGTCTTGTTGAGTTTTGGTCTTGGCTTAGGGCTCAAGTTTTTGTCTATGGAGCATAGCTACAGCCCGAGTCAGAACACCAGAGTTGGTGGAAACTTGACCTTCCCTCTCCTGCTTTGACACTGAACTCCAGTCTTATTAATCTGACATCTAATATTTGCTCAGGGTATTCTGTTTTCCTGCGGGGGTGTGTGTGTGTGTCTGTGTGTGTGTGTGTGTGTGTGTGTGTGTGTGTGTGTGTGTGTTTGAATGTGTGATGCTCTTGTTTGTGTGTGTGTGCTCCTGTCTGTGTCAGGTGTATATGCAAATGGTAGTGGAGGCAGCCGTTGACATCAGGTGTCTTCCTCAACTGATTTCTGTCTTCTTTTCTGAGACAAGATCTCTCACTGAGAGCTGCGCATGGTGGTGCACACCTTTAATCCCAGCACTTGGGAGGCAGAGACAGGCAGTCGCTGTGAGTTCGAGGACAGCCTGGTCTACAAAGCAAGTCCAGGACAGCCAAAGCTACACAAAGAGACCCTGTCTAAACA